>NW_027397094.1:10855173-10980640 GCF_003265705.2 Callorhinus ursinus
GCAGGAAAGAATGTCCAATGGAAAAAAGACAGTCTCTTCAACAAATGGTGTTGGGAAAATTGGACAGCCACATGCAGAAGAATGAAACGGGACCATTTCCTTACACCACACACAAAAATAGACTCCAAATGGTTGAAAGACCTAAACATGAGACAGGAGTCTATCAAAATCCTAAAGGGAAACACAGGTAGCAACCTCTTCGACCTCAGCCGCAGCAACTTCTTCCTAGAAACATCGCCAAAGGCAAGGGAAGCAAGGGCAAAAATGAACTACTGGGATTTCATCAAGATAAAAAGCTTTTGCACAGCCAACAGAAACAGGCCACAAAACCAAAAGACAAGCAACAGAATGGGAGAAAATATTTGCAAATGACCTATCAGATAAAGGGCTAGTATCCAAAATCTATAAAGAACTTATCAAACTCAACACCCAAAGAACAAATAATCCAATCAAGAAATGGGCAGAAGACCCAAAATGTCTGTACTTTTTTCCAAAGAAGACATCCAAATGGCCAACAGACACATGAAAAAGTGCTCCACATTGCTCGGCATCAGGGAAATCCAAATCAAAACCTCAATGAGATACCACCTCACACCAGTCAGAATGGCTAAAATTAACAAGTCAGGAAACGACAGATGTTGGCAGGGATGCGGGGAAAGGAGAACTGTCCTACACTGTTGGTGGGAATGCAAGCTGGTGCAACCACTCTGGAAAACAGTATGGAGGTTCCTCAAAAAGTTGAAAATAGAGCTACCATAGGATCCAGCAATTGCACTACTGGGTATTTACCCCAAAGATACAAATGCAGGGATCCGAAGGGGTACGTGCACCACAATGTTTATAGCAGCAATGTCCACAATAGCGAAACTGTGGAAAGAGCCAAGATGTCCATCGACAGATGAATGGATAAAGAAGAGGTGGTATATATACACAATGGACTACTATGCAGCCATCAAAAGGAATGAGATCTTGCCATTTGCAATGACGTGGATGGAACCGGAGGGTGTTATGCTGAGTGAAATAAGTCAATCAGAGAAAGACATGTATCATATGACCTCACTGATATGAGGAATTCTTAATCTCAGGAAACAAACTGAGGGTTGCTGGAGTGGTGGGGGGCGGGAGGGAGGGGGTGGCTGGGTGATAGACATTGGGGAGGGTATGTGCTATGGTGAGCGCTGTGAATTGTGCAATACTGTTGAATCACGGATCTGTACCTGTGAAACAAATAATGCAACATATGTTAAGAAAAAAGAAAAGATAGCAGGAGGGGAAGAATGAAGGGGGGGAAATCAGAGGGGGAGACGAACCAGGAGAGATGATGGACTCTGAGAAACAAACTGAGGGTTCTGGGAGGGGGGGAATGGGTTGGCCTGGTGATGGGTATTGGGGAGGGCGCATTCTGCATGGAGCACTGGGCGTTGTGCACAATGAATCATGGAACACTGCATCAAAAACTAATGATGTAATGTATGGTAATTAACATAACAATAAAAAAATTAAAGAGAAAAAAAAAAGAATCAACCTACATGTCCCCTCTTCCTTTAGCTTTACCTGGTCCACCCGGTCCAACCTCCAACTTCTTTGTTCTTCCACTTGGTCCCACAGTAGTGTACACCTGCACTCTTCTAGCACTTACCAGTATGTAGCAGTTTTGTGTCTTTAAGCCCATTTACTAGCTCACCTGTGAGTTCAATGATGATCGAATGGTATGTTATTTGGCATTTTCGTTCCATATAAGCCTAGTTTTCTTGAATAATATATTTATGATGACCACAGAGAAGCCCTTTTTTGTTCTTAACTATTTTAATGAATTAGTAAATACTTTAAATTGTTGCAGAAACCCTTTCTAATTAATTTTGTTGCCCCAGTGACCTGAAGGAGATGACAGAACTTTCAAGCATGGCTTACCTTTCTTTTAAAGGATCATTTATGTAACTGATATCAGTACTAAAAAAAAAATACTGAATTCATTTAAAGAAATAAGTGCTATTCCCTAATAGAAAGACCCCAAATATAATATCAGCAATGAGTCTTTCTCACCTTTATTCTTCCCAACTCAAACTGGAAAACATTGGGACTTGTAGCTTGTGCAAACACTGCAGGAAATAATTTTGTACTTGGCTCCACCTTAAACAAACAAATAAATTTGGTAAGATCAGGCAACAAAGAACACAAAGAAAAAATATTTTCTTTATAACAACTAAGGGACACTTTACAGAAGGGGACTGGACACTTGCATTCTCTCAGACAGATACCCCCTTTCAATAATGATTTGGATTATTTAACGGCATTATCATATGAACATTTCCAGAGGAATGCACTGTTTCCTCTGAAAGGCACTGTTATTATTCAAACAGAGATGAAAAGGGCAGAAATAAACTCATCTCTGTTTTCATTTTATTCTAATTTCTTTTTTTTTTTTTTAAGATTTTAATTTATTTGAGAGAGAGGGATCCCATGCAAGCGGGAGGGGCAGAGGGAGAGAGAGAATCCTAAGCAGACTCCCTGCTGAGCAGGGAGCCTGACCCAGGGCTCAACTCCATGACCTTGAGATCATGACCTGAGCCAAAAAGAGTTGAGGCTTAACCGACTGAGCCGCCCAGGCGCCCCATAAATAAATTTTCTTCTAATTTCCGATGTACTTTTTGGTCTAAAGTGTGTTTTTCCTCTCATGGGGAGAAAAGGCTTTCTTTCTGGAAGCACGCCACCATCTCTGCCCACAGACCTGGTAGTACGTGCCCAGCTCCTTGCCGTTGGCAGTGAACGTGAGCAGCCCACTGGCGGCGTCCACCACACACCCGATCTCCAGGCCATTGTTGTTGCGTCCTTGCCCGGGGCTCATGCTCTCACCCGCACACACCATATAGCAGTTGCTGCGTTTGATGCTGAATTTCAAAAAAAAAAAACAAAAAAGAAACAAACAAAAAAAAACAAAGAAACACATTTTCATCTTCGTACGACCACAGACATGAGAGAAAGCATGTATATCTTGCAAACTAAACCTAAATTATGCTGCGCAAGCAACAAGCTCATGCTGTAATGGGAGAGGTGCACAATGGGCCTGATTCTGTGATTCTGAGCAAAACTCCATTGACTTCGTGGACATTCTGAATCAGGTCTTACACGTCTCTGAATTTCGCACCTAACGGAGACAGGTCAACAAGTTGGAACCAAGTAAAAACTGACCTGCACCTTCCCTCCAAAAACTCAAACCAAACTGGACCTTTTTCTGAGGTTCAAAAAAGTTTAACTATTTAATAATCATCCAAATTTGCAATTTTCATTCTCATAGGGTTTTTTTTTTTCTTTTTAAACCACTTGTTCATGGATGAGAAGCATTCATTTCCAAACACTATCAAAATCCTGAGGCAAATTCTACATGAGCCATCAGTGATTCAGTATATTTAAAATTTGCCTAAATTATGTCCCTTTGTGGACAATTTCCGGTGATCTGTTATGAGAGAAAGAATCAGCTAGAATATGCATTAAAATAAGTGACATTAACAACAAACCCTTGTTTCACCCTCACCGCAACCTTTACCAGAGATGGTAATAAACGTGATTTGAGCTTTGCCTCCTTCCCTTTCTCTGCCACAACAGAGTGCATGTGTTCATGAAACGATCAAAAAAAAAAAAAAAAAGTCAAAGGCAGGAAAAGAAAAAGAAGACTGAGATAAAGTCAGTTTCGGAATCATCAAGTTGGCTCTGTTTCTTCGCCCTACTTACGTGAGATTCGACAACCCTTCCCTACCCTCTTATTTCTTATGCTAAAGTCATCTCTCGGGTATCCCATCCCCACTGTTGGGTTATTTCCTTATACTATTGCCATCTCTGAAAAATCAACTGTGTCCTGCAAGAATATTCCCAGAGACAGGTGGTTTGGGACCCCCATACTGATGTATAAAGCACTCTTGACTGGAGATTTTGGCTCGGCCCACTGTCTCCAGGGCTCCAGGGTTACAACCTGAAGGCAGGGGAGTGAGCTTCCAGTCACCACAAATGACGGTGCAGGTAGAGAAGAGAAGCAAGGTTAGAGAGGACTTTTTCTATGAGACCTGTCACAGCAGATCAGAGAGGATGCATGGGCACAAAAGGTAGATGCAAATGGTCAGATCTTCTCTTGTCTTATTCTGCAAGGAAGATAGCCTTCTTCACTTTTTTGAAGGTTTGGTTTGAGTTTGGTTTTGTCTTACAAATGAAAAAGGATGGCACAGAAAGTGTAAGTGACTTACCCAAAGCCACACAGCGAGTCAATGGCAAAGCTGAGGAAAGAACCCACTGCTCCTCAGTCTGAGTTCAAATGCATCCACCTGGTCTCAACTACTAGCCCATATTCTCTTCACTTTTTTCTCCCCACCACATAAACAGTTCCCAAGACACATTTCAGACCACAGAGATCTCACATTCACCCATTCCTAATCCCAAAAACAAAGGCTAAGGACGGGTAACCCAAACTGTTAGTCACACACAGTGTCACCTGAAGGAATATACGATTTTTACCCAAAAAAAGATGCACTGCTCTTACTTTTATAATGTTTTTCACTTTTAATATATTCAGATTCCTTACTGGTTTGTAGGAGTAACAAAAAGGAACCGACATGAATGGTTTGATGATATTGTTCCTATAAATACAATATTATCCTGGACATGAAACCCAAGGTGGGGGGGAAACAAAACACCTAAGTTTATCAACATTTTCGTCAGATATCATTCATGTAAAAAGAAAATTGAGAAAAACCGACCTTTCATGCACTTTTCCCTTTTCGTCTCCTAGAGTAACGGTTACTGTACGGACTCTGTCCAAGTCAAAGCCTGTATCATATTGATGGAAATCTGACGTAATCCAGCCTACCCAGACATTAGTAGGTTCTTGGCCAGGAAAGATTCTCACTGAGTAATAGTACTGTCAAGACAGTAAAACCAAGTGTTGGCAAAGTAAGAAGAAACAAAACTTTGATAGGCAATGTCTTTGAACTGCCTAAGACTGTATTTCTTGGTTTAAAATCATTTGGCCTAATTCAAATGTTACAGGTACAAAGAACTGACACTGTGAGGTAGGTCTGAAAACAGAGCGAAGGGAAATTAAATCACAAATAATGGGAAAAAGAGAAAAGATTTTATCAGAGCAAACATTCTAAGTGATGTGAGGCTTTATTATACTCGTAAGTATGTAAGTTTTATGTACATCCATAACATACATACAAATGTGTGTGTACATATATATAGTACACTTATGTAGAAAAATAATCCATTTAGGCAGGTAAGTTTCATAGTCTTTAAGTTTACAGAAGCATACTTATCAATGCTGAGTTTTTATACCTGTCACCCACCTCTTTGAATATGCTTCACCTTTTCCACCAATAACATAATATTTTGACACCTTAAAATCACTTTGAAATAGTTCACAAGTAATAAGTGAAAATCTAGCTCAAACATGGGGGCACTCTATGAGGGGCAGAACTATATATTTTTTCCCATTTGGCATTTTAGGAAAAGTTGCTTTAAAAACGGTAAGTGGTGGATGGCAAAACGTGACCTCCAACACAGTATTTTAAATCACCTTCCTTTAGACATATCACTAAGATGAAGGAAATCATATGCACTTGGAAAAATTAAATGGAAATCAAAATTTTTCCAAGAAACGGGATAGCAAAATCAGGATTAAGCACACCATCAGGATATTTTGCCTAAAATAGTTCTCTTGGTACATAATATACGTCAGAATATACCTATGCTTTTCAAAAGTTTGGCCCCCAAAATATAAGCAAATAATTATTTTAAAATAAACTGACTAAATAGGATGAATGAAAATGAACTCTTTGAAATGCAACACATAATAAGTGACAAAGAGGAGTAAGTGACAAAAGCTGCAACCTCATACCGTGGATGTTTGCATCAAATAATCGTAATCATCCCGATCATCTGCAAGGACATCTTCAGTGAGTCTTGCAGAATGGCTCGTGCTGTAATCTGGCTTTGTTCTTCTAAGCAAAAATCTGAAATATATTACAGCACTAAGAATAAGCAACATTAAAATGTTCTGCCTCACTGGAACATGAGCATATAATCATGTTAGTAGAGTGGTTCGAAACAAGGGTGATTTTGCTCCCCAGAGGACATCTGGTACTATCTGGAGAAATTTCTGGTTGATGCAGCCGGGGGTGTGGGCCCCTGACATCTAAATGGGTGGAGGCCAGGGATGCTACTAAATATCCTTAACAGGGCAGACGCTCATAACAAATAATTATCTGACCCAGAGCACTGATCATGCCGAGGTTGAGAAATAAGGATTTAGTGCAAAAAAGGATGCTAAAATAACTTGCCTTCTTGTCGATAAAAAAATACTACTTGGAGAGAATCCTCTAGAATACTCTCTAAGTTTCAACCAAGAACAAAAATATAAACATCTTAAAAACTAACTCTTAGGAGGGCACGTTCTGCATGGAGCACTGGGTGTTACATGCAAACAATGAATCACGGAACACTACATCAAAAACTAATGATGTGATGTATGGTGATTCACATAACAATAAAAAATTTAAAAAAAACTAACTCTTAGGAGAAAATACTTGTAAATTATATATCTGATAAGGGGTTAATATCCAGAATATATAAAGAACTCCTATAACTCAACAACAAAGAAGCAAATAACCCAATAAAAAAAGGGGGGCAAAGAACCTGAAAAGACATTTCTCCAAAGATGATCCACAAATGGCCTATAAGCGTATGAAAAGATACTCAACATGATTAATCATCAGGGAAACGCAAATCAAAACCACAGCAGAGATGTCACTTCACAGCCATTAGGATGGCCATTATCAAAAAATCGGAAAGTAACAGGGGTTGCTAAGAATGTGCAGAAACTGGAACCCTTGTGCACTGTTGGTGGGAATATAAAATGGTGCAACTGCTATGGAAAATAGTATGAAAGTTCCTCAAAAACTTAAAAAGAGAACTAGCAGCAATTCCACTTCTGGGTGTATATCCAGAATAATTTGAAGTAGGGCCTTGAAAATAGATTCATACATGCATGTTCTTATCACCACTATTTGCAATAGCCAAGAGGCAGAATCAATCCAAAGTCCATCGATGGATGGATGGATAAACAAAATGTGTCTGTACTCAATGGGATAATATTCAGCCTTATAAAGGAAGGAAGTTCTGACACATGCAGCAACGTGGATGAACTTTGAGGACGTTACGCTAAGTGAGTTAAGTCAATCGCACACAGAAAAAAAAAAAAAAAACACAGTATGATTCCGCTTCATAAAGTGGTCAGATTCGTAGAAATAAAAAGTAGAACACTGATGACCACAGGCTGGTGGGGAGATGGAAAGGAGAGTAGTTTAATGGGTACAGAGTTTCAATTTTTCAAGATGAAAAAGTTCTGGAGACCTGTCTCACAACAATGTGAATCTACTTGACACTACTCAACTGCACGCTTAAAAAAACGGCTAAAATGGCAAATTTTGTTAGGCGTTTCTTACCACAATAAAGAAGTGCCTTAAATAAGTAACTCTTGGGATAGATTATGTCTGTGGTAACAAACGAGATGGCAAACAGGTTGTTTTTCTTGTCCCCTGTTGAATCCTTTATACGCAGAGGAGGAGGAGGAGGAAGTTGACACTGGGAAATCCCTTGCTCTTTCCTGTATACCCCTCCCCGCATAATAACTACACATTTAAAATCATGTTGCATGGATCAATGACCTTTGTTTCAGACGAGAGGGCTTTTCCTGAGCATAATCTTTGTGGTTATTAAATTCTGGTTTTGTGGCTTCCTTGTCTTTGTCAACTCGATCTGGCACCAGATGGCCATGAGCAGTCTTCATTAGAACCTCAAAGTCAGAATCTGCATCATAGTCCTCAAGATCATTCTTGGGCCCAAAGAGGCCGGCGCCTGGGAGTCCTCCTGCCACCGTCTTGGAGAAGACTTCTGCGCACTCGATAGGCATGCTCAGACGATAGAACATGATATCGGTGCTGCTCTTCTGAGAACCGAAGGATTTCTGAGTCACCTTCAAACACGGAGAACTGTCTATGGTGCCGTCTATTCTGGTCACCTAGCAAATGAAGAAGCGAGAGTTCAAATGTGAATCAACACTGTCGACCTCCTGATTCTAAAGATCGCTAACAGACGTCACATCTTTCAAACCCCGAACACGGCCCGCGCGTGGCATAATTTAGCAAATGACAAGATTAAACGCAGGGAGTCCTGTGTTACAGACTCATAGCTCTGCTTCTGATTCCAAGGACAGTTTGGGAAATCCATGTTACAATTATATTTATTCCTACTGAGCCTGGTGTTGACTATATAAAAAGAGAATTGATTATTGTTAATCAGTCTAATCAGGTACTCATAAAGTACTTAGCATCAGAATCTAATGCTGTGCTCAGCTTCCACTACTATGTAGCACTTTAGGGCCACCTTTTTAAGTAAGTGGCAATAATTGTCCAAGGGGGAATTCCCATGCATTAAAGACATTCATCCTCGTTTTTGGCAATGGTCTGAATTTTAAAGAAAAAGCAAACCTCGATATGCTCATGATTTGATGGGACCTGGAGAAACTGAGGAAGCCTCTTGCTTAGCCACATGGTAATATCCCTGTTGGTGTTAACAGCAAATGGCTCATAGCCCTCTTGTAAGCCACAAATGGTGAAATATTTCAAGGTGCTGACATCCTTTCCAAAGTTCATCCTGCCCACTTGAGCCACTCCAAGGCTACAGACAGGAATGAATCCTGGGAAGAAAAAATAAATAAATAAAATTTTCAGTATCATTCGTACGACAGCCTGTTTGCATGGAATTTCCAAAAGCACTGCTCCATTACTCTTGTCTTTGGGAGAGACGGTGGCACAAGGTCAAACAATATTCGGAGAAAAGAGACCACTGATGCTAAGTATTAAATGTAAGGGTCAGAAGACCAGGGTTTGATCATAATTTACTAAATGCGGCCCCTAGATAAGACCCTTCTTTCACCCTGGACTTCTGTGAAAAGAGGTAAGTACCCAGTAGCCCCCAGTCCTCCAGGGATCTCAGGGTGGTCAATAATAGAGGGACCTCCCCCACCCACAGCCTCTTAGCTCAGGAACGCATGGGACTCCCTCATAGAGGGAAGGTAAGAAAGATGTAAATGCCAAAGTGGGTTGCTCTTCAATCTAGAACAAGCATTTGAAACATGCAAAGTACTGAGCACAGCCTGAGCCACAGATTTCTTCACATATAACTCAAGGAAAAAAGATTAAAGGCAACATTTTTAAGTTTTCATTCACTTATAGCTGCTTTTGAGTTTTGAGGAAAATTGTGCCTTTATCTGGGGTACACTAGAACTAAGTGTAGAAAACACGTAAAAAACATATATAAATAAATAAATATTCACAAGTAGTTGCTAAAAATCCCACTGAAACTCCTCCCATCTGTCCCTTTCCCTTTGATGTCACTGCCATTATAGATTAAGTAAGGCAATTCACGTCTGACCTAAATAATTAAGATATGAAATCAAAGTATAAGTTAAAAATAAACAAGAAACTAAATCAAAAGCAATAGCTATATGCAATAGGGGCAAATATCAAAATACTTCATCAGCTAATCTAATGTGTGGCAGGTTTAGTAAATCTTTCCACTACTGAATAAAAAGGGGAAAGTACATTAATTATGTTCATTGTTTCTTTGAATTCTTTGGAATCAATTGTCTTTAGCAAGGGGCTGAGATGAAATTTTTCGGTGTGGAGGGTATGTGGAGGGATGTTTATGTACTCTTCATTTCCTTCTAGAATATTTCACACAGAAATTCAAGTAGTCAGTACAATAAACAAGGTCAGTATTGGAAAACAGACTACAGAGCACAGGATCTAATTTACGGATCAAAAAAGCAGTGGATCCTAAGAAAAAACTAGCAATTGTCTACCATTATGATTTATACTTCTTCCCTTGTTGAAATTAGTGACAATAAAAGCAATATATAACCCTCAAAATAGCATGAGACAGTAAAAACTGCATCCTATAATTCATAACGATCTCACTCAGTTTGTATTCATCACGATATATATGCAAATAAATGGTTGTAGAATAGTGTTACCGACCAGGAAGCAAGAACACACCCAGCTGTGTGCAAGGAAGTGTGGATGATGAGTTTCTACTTAAAACTAAAACCCACAGCTGTGTCTGCAGCTGTGACAGGTCTTGAAGCATCAGTCAAGGGAAATTGTTTAAAATAAGTGTCCCCAAAGGAATTAAAGGAAAGGACTGAATAAATACAATAGACCTGAGACAGCTTGAGCCACATCTGCACAAATCGGCAAATCGAACACCCATTTGACATAAACTAGGGGATACCAAGAGAGAAACATCTCAGATTGTAAAGACTTATTTCTTGCTAGTCACTTTACATGTAGAAGGAATCCCTACCCTATAAGTGAAGCTAGAAATCCCTGCATAGATCTTTGGGTGTTTGTTATACTAATATCTGAACTTTTCTGTAGGTTGAGATATTTTCATTTAAAAAAAAAAAAAAGAAAACAAGTAACTTGGGTTGCCCACAGAGATTCATGTCCCAAAGTGTTTGCTATGGCTGCATTTATGATCAGAGAATACTGATTGCACGATAGATGTATGTTTTTTCCCTTGAGATGTAATATTTAGTCTTTGAATCTGGTTTTCAAAGGTTCATTAATATATAGAAAAAATATTCATAATAAATATTTTATGAAAGATACAGCATATGATTTATTTCTAAACCTAGGAAAGCATTAGAAATTTTTTTAATTAAAAAAGTGACAGAATGTAAAAAAAAAAAAGGTTACAGAACGCAAAATAAAAGTTACAGAATGGTGGGATTTTTTAAAACTCATTGCTCTTTCTTTTTCTGCTTCTCAGTTTCACAAATTGTCTTCACTGAATATATATTTTACTATGAAAACAAGTGATAGCCTTTGTAAAAAATAAAGTATTCATTGAATAAATCGGAGAACCGGAGTATACCTACATCTTTCTCATACAGAAACGTGTAAGAGTAGTGTGGGTATAAAAAAAAAAAAGTCAAACAAGTTCAGCCTCTTGAAGCTCAAGCTCTCTATGCTGCTGGGTATGCGGTGCGTTCAGTACCAGAGATCTTGCCAATAAACTGAATTAGTACAGGAATTATGAAACGAAATTTAGTAATTAGTACAGGAATTATGAAGCGAAATTTAGTAATAGGCATCAAGACACTTTCACCACTTCCTTATGCAAAAAATACTTAGGAGCTGCTGCCATGGCCGGAAACTGGGAATAATAGTTGACTAACACACAGACATCAGCCCAGAGGTTCTCAGAGTCTACTGAGGTGGGAAGACAGGCAAAGAAGTTCTACCTCCTGAGCCATCTCCGGAGATGGGGTGCTAAGAGCAGAGCAAGGGGAGAGCAATGAAATTCAGGCAGGTTGTCAGAGGAGCAGATGGGCGTAGGTCCTACGAAATGACTAAGAACACAGAGCTTTGCGTCTAAGACACCCGCATGAAAATCTCCTTCCACCAAGTCTCCGCTATTTGACTTTTGACAAAGTCCTTAAATTCTCGAAGCTTTAATCCTTTCTTCTGTAACATCTACCCCACACGATTACAGTTTTAAAAATGAGATCCTCCGTGGATAGTGCTCACAACATGGATGCTCAGTGAACAAAATTTAAAAATTGGGGGGGGAGGTAAAAGTAACTAAATATCCACAAAAGAAATGGACAATTATGATATATGCACAAAAAATGAGTATGTGTGGGCATTCAGAATCATGTTTAGGACTCATCAGAATGTAATTGCAGGGAGAGAGAAAACCAATATAACAAAATAAAAACAAGTGGTGATTCCAGCTAAGGGTAAACAGGTGTTCACTGCACTATTCTTGCACTTTTCTGAAAGGTTATTTCTCAAAATATAAAGTTGGTTAGAAAAATCAAAAGTTAAGTTTAAAATGTTTTTATATTGTGGAACAACATTTATAATATTAAGTTAAAAAGCTGGCTGGAGAAAATTATTTTTACATCTCCATGCTTTAAATGGAAGAAAAATACACTGAAGTCAAATTTCTCTCTGGGTAAAGGGAACCTCTACAGTTTTTAGCCATTTTCATTATACTCCTTTGTGTTTTCCAAATATGCAACCAGAATTTATTACTTCTTGATAAACAAACAGATGTAATTTTTCATTGTTTACAGCAGATACACACTTACACATGGTATTTTTACTGCTTTTCCTGTTTTAGGCCCCTTTCAAGGAATGTATTCATGAAAGTATATCCATACGTAGAAACTGGCATATGGTTTTTTTCCTCTCTTTAATTTAGATGAAGAACTTAATAAAAGTTAAATCATACTGTGACTTCTGAAGATGCAGTTTTATGTTTTGTTTTGCTTGTAGAGGGGAGGAGAAAGAGAGAGAGTGCTAGCTGTGGGAGGTGGGGAGAGGTGGAGGGAGAGAGAGAATCGTAAGCAGGCTCTATGCCCAGCAAGGAGCCGGACGAAAGGCTCCATCTCAAGACCCTGAGATCATGACCTGAAGCGAAATCAAGAGCCAGGTGCTTAACCGACTGAACCACCCAGGCGCCCCTGAAGATGCAGTTTTCCTAAAACTTCTGTGATAAAAAGACAACCAGTATTTCTAAAAATTGCATGTTTTTAAATTAGCGTATGCACAGCAGGAGCAACTGGATGGCCATGACATCAGGGAAGAGAGTGGAGGGAAACTACAGGTGCTTTTCAGTCACGTGACAGAAGGGCCAGGCCTCAGGCACTTGCATTTGGCCAGTACTTGGCAAAGTGCCTAGCAAAGAAAGGTGCAGACAATGGATGACATGCCCGTCACACAAGGCTCCCTAGTAGTGGCTAATGGTCCCTGAGTGTTTTTATCTGATGCTCCTCTCACTGAACGTTAACAACCATTGAGGGTTGAGATAGGAATCATTATCACTTTCCTGACAAGGCAACCAACCTTTTAGCTTAAATCGCTTGCTCACAACAAAGTGGCCAGAGAAGAAACCCAGGCCTGCCAGATCCTAAGGCCCATGCTTTAAGTCAGGGCCATACATAACCAGAGAGGAGAGATTTTAGGTTTCGTGGGCCACACAGTCTGGCAAAACTACTCAAACCTGAGATGCAGTGCAAAAGGGGCCATATAATTAAACGAATGAGTGTGACTATATTCCAATACAACTTTATTTACAAAAACAGGTGGCAAGCTGGATCTGCTGCAGGGCTTGGTATGCCAACCCCTGCTATAAGTTACTTTTCAACATTGTCTCCATATAGTATCAGGTCCTGCCATTCACTAAGTATTTAATGAACACCTACCGTGTGCCAAGCACTGTTCCTGGCTGAAGATACAGCTGTGAACAGAATGGAAGAGTCCCTTTCTGGAGCTCACCTTTGGGTGGGCATAAGTAAATAAACATAGTTATATATACATATATAAAATATAATGTCAGGAAATGATAAATGCTACCAAGACTTACTGAATGTTTGCCATGAATTAAACAAGATGGGTTGATAAATGACATCACTCTTAATAATTGCCCAGAGCAAAACAGGATAACTGAGGTTCAATTCTTTATTAGTTCAAAATAAGCTGAACACACAAATACTCCAACACAAGAAAACAGATTTCCACAAATTCAGGCACATACCTCAGCATAAGTAAAATTTTGGTCCTACCTTCCTGTGCTTTGCGTTCTCCATCTTCCATTCTAGTCACCTTAACTGACCCCCTGCAAATAACAAAGCCTGATGATATCTAAGGGAAGTTTTCTTCCTAGCAGTGGATCTTAAATTTAGTACACATGAGTCCAATTGGTTTCTTGGGACTGAGCCAGACCCACCCTAGCCATTTGTAAATCTGTTAAAACAGTAGCTACAACGTATGGTTAAACTGCTTCCTCCAACAAAAGACAGATGGCTTCAGCAAACTTTAACTTTCTCCGTTGATGAGCCTCCCTGCTCCGGAGCAGAGGGGTGTGTGACAAGCGTGCAAGTCCAGCAAAGGAATTGGCAGGCACAGGATTGTGGGGGTGTGATGCGGGCGTGAAATCTGTGGCGGGGGCTAAAATGACAGAAGATAAAGCAGATCACAAGCATACCAGCTTGTTGTAAGACATACGGTTTCAGACTTCGAAATTTCTGAACTACAGATACGAATCCACATTTATAACCCAAACCAAATGGCCGGAAGCAGTAAAAATGGGCAGTATTAGACTAAAATGTACATTTGAATTATTTGATCAGAAGGAAGAATAACACTTAATAGTGGCTTAGTATGTGCCAGATAATATATAGGCACTTTGCCACTTATTATAAATTATTAACCTCATTTTTCAAGATGAGGAAACAAATAAGATGTTAAATCATTTGTCTAAGGTCCTGTAGCTGGTTAAACAGGAAGCAAGACTGAATCAAGAATGCAAGAAGGAGGGTAAAACAGAAATAAGACATACTTGCCTTAGATCTCTGGGATCTTTAGAACTGGAAGGGGCATAAAGAGATCATTTCCAGTTAGAGCTTTTTATTTTAAGGAAACAAAAACAGAGAGGCTATTTGCCCAAAGCCATACAAGAAGAATTATTTTCAGAATTGGGTCTAGAACCCAGGACTTCAGACATGAAATCTGCTGCTTTTATTCCACTTTGGCTTAGAAAATGACTTAATAAATACACTGAGGAAGGACTTTTGGAATTTATTATGTTTCAAGTGTATCTTTAGTGCAAAGACTTTGTATTACCAATTTTGGCACAAATAGGGACAACCCTATACTTTCCTCCTGGCTCTGGGTTCACTTCAGATAATCAAGATCAGTAAGCAATTTTATTTTTGCTCCTGAATACTATTAAGTGTCCTCTTTTCATCAACATACACAATGTAAATGTCAATTAACTGGTCAGTTTAAGCTAAGCAGGGTTTGGTTTTCACTGAACTCATCGATCATTTCACAGTGAATTTCCCCAAATAACATGTGTAGAAAATATACACGTGAACTCAAAAGACAGAAACTAGATCATCTGAAATTTAACTCTAAGTAATCAAAATAAAAGTTCCCCTCATTTGTTAAAGTCATACATATTTAAGAGTTTTCTTCCTGGAGAAGTCCAAAGAATTTCTAGAATCTCTCTTTTCTGATTCTAGATGAAACTATGAAATGGATTATGCCAGTTCCCAACATCTTCAGACTCTAGAATTTGTCTACCACTTTATAACTAACTGCCTTTATCGTCACTCAAAATATCCAGTGTCCCAACACAATTTTGGGGCTGTTTGGATGGCCCCACTGCAGTGACTCACAGTCTTGACTTCTTCTCTCAGCAAGTGCTAATTTTTAATTAGGGATATCCTTAATAAGTTACTGTCCCAGGTGGGATACAGACGTGCATCTGAGGTCTGTATCAACGGCAGGTTTCACAGTGACACTTGTTACAGGAAGGACAGATGTCCTGGGCGAGCTGGAAGGCGGGGATCTGGGACTGTCCGTCCTTCTGCTACTCTTAACTTTATGTCATGTTGAAAACCTTCTAGGGTGCCTGGGTGGCTCAGTTGGTTAAGCGACTGCCTTCAGCTCAGGTCATGATCCTGGAGTCCCAGGATCGAGTCCCGCATCGGGCTCCCTGCTCGGCGGGGGGTCTGCCTCTCCCTCTGACCTTCTTCCCTCTCGTGCTCTCTCTCTACCATTCTCTCTCTCTCAATAAATAAAAATCTTTAAAAAAATAAAAAAAAACCTTCTAAATCTGTATCCATGAAGTGGTTAAACTGTTGCAATATTTCAACGAGCATAAAAAAGAATATGTTAGTCTGCAGGTTCCATGCTCTTGTTTGTTTCCTTCTTTCTTTTTTAAAGGTAGGATGATAAAATCAGTAATGGAAGGTTATGGTTCCCTTTTTCCTTAGAGGGCTTTTCAGCCTAAAGCTACGCCATTACTTTAATTACAACAATATTCTTCTGTTTTTTTGCTCCCGTGGAAAGGAATTCCATGCAGTCTAAGCCCCTGGAGTTCAGTTTTGCTCGCTGTCCTTCCAGGTGGCAGACAGAGCATCACAAGCATCAGTTCTGGATTTGGTTATAATCATTACAGATGTAGAACCTGAGGGCCCTGAGCTGATCTCTACTTACAGAAGAGCCGAGGAGGTTGAAAAAGCTCCAGCACAATGAGGCCTTTACACAACACAAGATAATGTACCTACAGCCAACTCTGTCAAAGGCAGGTAATCTCCAGACAAAATAACTATTCCTTCACCATATGGCAAGATTTTAAACGACTCTCTTCCTTGCTTTAAATCAAGGGTTATGATTAGCTCTTCAAACCACTGGTGACAGAAGGCTCCGCACATAAATCATGAGTGCTACTAGGTTAGCAGGGGACATGTGCGGGGGGGGGGGCAGTTTATCAGTTTCCTCGGGGTTCCATATAACAAAATCCCCGACTAGGTGGGTTAAACAACAGAAATTTCTTCTCACATTTCTGGAGACAGAAAGTCCAAGATCAGGGTGTCCATGGGTTTGGTTTCTCTGGAAGCCTCTCTCATGGCTTGGGGATGGCTGCCTTCCCATGGCCTTTCCTCTGTGCATGGGCACTCCTGGTGTCTCTTCATCTTCTCATAAGGACCAGTCATCCCTGATTAGGGCCTGACCCTTATGAACTCATCTAACCTTAACGATTTCTTTAAAGGCCCAAATACACTCACATTAGGGGGTTAGGGCTTCAACGTATGAGTCTGGGTGGGGTGTACAATTCAGGCCATAACAGGTGGGATCGAGACGTGGTTGAATTCAGAATGCCGTATTCACCAGCAGACACCTCTCTGAACCCATGCTTGCTGGGCCTCAAGGAACCCCGAAGGAAACCCTGGATCAGAAGAATCTGAACTCTAGGAAGAATTTCATTTAATACTCACACAAGGCATTTCTTCTTCTTTTTTTTTAAGTAAGCCTAGCTGATTTTTCATATGCTTCAGGAGGTAGCAAGCCCCAGCAGAAGACATGCATTCATCTTCATGGTAGTAAGAATTGGCTCATATTATATAGGTTCTCCTTTCAAGTAAGTGAGGGCCATGAGTTATGTATTAGAGAAAATTCTGTACACCATCAGTGTGTCAGGGAAATGTCATACCGTTTGCATGTTTCACCACTGTTTCTTTGTCTTTGTTTCCTTTTTGGCTTTATTTTTGCTATTTTGTTTTGCTTTTCTTACATTTATATTTTTCTTTACATCTATATTTTGCGAGGGAATCTGAAATTTATAGTATGTGACAATTAAGAAAGTGACTGAGTAGAGCTGGTTGACAACCAAACTAAAGAACAAAGAAAGGAGGGAATGCCTTTTAAGTTAGGGTATAACTATGTTTACTACCCACATAATTTTAGGGGGATTTGATACTGCTTTAGTATAAATGAGGTTTAATTGGGAGGCTCAGGGATGCATCCATATTATTCCAATTGAAATTAGCGATAATTAGTTTTGACCTATGGAAATTTGTCCTATGAGTGCGCTTTTAAGTAATAAATTATCCTCATAAGGCAGGGAAGAGGGCACAGGACTAATAAAAAGTACCATTTGCTATGAGCTGGTATTTGGGACTAAGATTCTGTTTTTAAATCGGGGTACTGAGTTACATCATGCATGAACCACAAGATTTCCTTCAGCTTCTCCAGAGACCTAGAGAAAAAGCCACCGTCTCGTCTTCCTGGCTTCTTTTCTCCAGGCTAATAAACAAAATATCAGGCTTTTAGAGTTTGCCATTCTGATGGTACCAAAAAGCAAGAGATAACACCACCCCAAAAGCTCACCAAAGAAAAGGTCATTTTTCCCTGAGGCCGGAAGCAGCTTTGAGCATTCAATGAAGGGCTCTTCCCTCCCTGAGGTGGCCTCAGACTGACCCTAAGAATGGAGGGCAGGGGAGGAACACCCCATTCCCACTACCTCACCAAAACTGCAGAATGGGAGAAGAGATTTCAAAGAGAGAAACCTCCCCCAAAGGGGTGACGCATCATTAGAATTCCTGTTCAGGAATCTTTTGAAAAGTTTTCTCAGGCACCTGGATGGCTCCATCGTTAGGCATCTGCCCCTGGCTCAGGTCATGATCCCAGAGTCCTGGGATCGAGCCCCACATCGGGCTCCATCCCAGGGTTCTGGGATCGAGCCCCACATCAGGCTCCCTGCTAGGCAGAAGCCTGCTTCCCCCTCTCCCACTCCCCCTGCTTGTGTTCCCTCTCTCGCTGTGTCTCTCTCTCCGTCAAATAAATAAATAAAATCTTTAAGAAAAAAAAAGAAAAGTTTTCTCTGTGGAGACCTCTCCCCAGAGATAGGATTCCAGAGAAGGAAGCAACAAGGTAAGAGGTAGGACACAAGACGACCAAATATTAGGGAGTTGAGGGAGATGGAAAAAAAGCAAAGAAATTTGGGACTGTGGGAAATACGACACCATTCATTTTGCTTGGAGGGCTCACCTGCAAACGTGAGGCACTGTGCTCATAAGACACAGACCATTACTATTCCTTATATCCAGACCCTTACTTTCACTGCTGTAAGAGGAAAAATTCTTCTTTGTGCTGGAGATCACACCCGCTTCACCTTACCAGGAACTTCCATTAATATCGTCTCTCAGACTTTTACCATCAATTTCTCCCTCTCTACTAGATCATTCCCCAAAGCTCTACAGACATGCTCATGAATCTTATTTCTTTGTTAAGAATCTCAAGTGCACAGAAGGGGAAGGTGGATTAATTACAAACTGTTGTTCCTGACACACTCTCATCATGACCTGCTTTTGCTTCGTTCTTTAGTTGGAACTTTTTAGATACTGCAATAAGCATTTGCTAACCCACCACCCAAAGGAAAACCTAGAGCCTTAATGATAGCATACATCTAACCATATTACGCTGATTTTCCCATCTCCCTGCCTCCCTCCACCTGAAAAAAAACCATCACCCCAAATCCTAAAATCAGCACTCTCTTACTTTCTTTATATGTACTTTAAAAATATACTTTGGGGGAACCTGGGTGGCTCAGTCGGGTAAGCGTCTGCCTTCTGCTCAGGTCATGATCTCAGGGTCCTGGGATCGAGCCCCGCATTGGGCTCCCTGCTCCGCGGGGAGTCTGCTTCTCTCTCTGCCTCTCCCTCTGTGTGTGCGCTTGCTCTCTCTCTCTCTCTCTCTCTGGCTCTGAGTCTCTCTCAAATAAATGAACAAAATCTTTAAAAATAATAATAAAATAAAACATACTTTGAAAGTTTGGGTTGTATGTAACTTTTACAAAAATGGTAACATCCTGTGTGATTCTTGTATTCATTTCCTATTGCTTTTTAACAAAACACCACAAATTTAGTGGCTTAAGACAAAACCAATTTATTAGCTTGTATTTCTGAAGGCCAGAAGTCCAAAATGGATTTTCCTGGGCTAGCAGGTGTCCACAGGGCTTGTGTTCCTTCTAGGGACTCTGGACTCTGGGAAGAGTCTGGTCCCTGCCCTTTCCAGCTTCTAGAGGCTTCCTATCTTCCCTCACTCCTTACTCCTTCAGAACCAGCATCTTCAAATCTCTCCTTCTCTCTCTTGTGCCCCCCCCCCAGCTAACTCCAGCCTCTCTCTTTTTCTTTTTTTAATTTTATTATGTTACGTTAGTCACCATACATCATTAGTCTTTGATGTGGTGTTCCACGATCCATTGTTTTCCTCTTACACTGTTGGTGGGAATGCAAGTTGGTACAGCCACTTTGGAAAACAGTGTGGAGGTTCCTCAAAAATTTAAAAACAGAGCTACCCTATGACCCAGCAATTGCACTCTTGGGTATTTACCCCAAAGACACAGATGTAGTAAAAAGGAGGGCCATATGCACCCCAATGTTCATAGCAGCAATGTCCACAATGGCCAAACTGTGGAAAGAGCTGAGATGCCCTTCAGCAGATGAATGGATGAAGATGTGGTCCATCTATACCATGGAATATGACTCAGCCAGCCTCTCTCTTAAAAGGACCTTTGTGATTACACTGGAACCACCCAGAAAATCCAGGACAATCTTCCAAACTCAAGATCCTTATCTTAATCACATCTGCAAAATCCCTTTGCTACGTAAGGTCATGTATTGACTGGTTTTAGGGAGAAGGACATGGACATCTTTTGGGGGCACGGTCTGCCTACCGTAGTTACCTTTCAGGACTTACTTCTCACCTTGAAATATTCCTATGCCACCTGTCTCTGCAGCTTCCCCGTTTATTCATGCACTCTCCGGCAGGTGTGCATTGGATGGCTTCCTGGCTTTGGCTGCCATAAGCAGTGTTCCTATGCACATTCTTGTTCATGTCTCCTGCTGTCAAGATATACAAAGGTCACTGGGGAAACTGGGATAGAATTTCTGGGCCATTGGGAGGTAAATATTCAACTTTCAGAGATACTGTCAAGTGGTTTTTTTGTTTTGTTTTGTTTTTTAAGTGAGAGCACCATGTGCACTCCTAAGAGCAATGGAAAGGGGTTCAATGGAAAGCCAATGCTCGGTATTGCCCAATCTCTAAAAAATTTTTGCCAGCAGAATGGATCTAAAATAGCATCTAATCATGGTTTACATTTCCCTGATCATTAACAATAACAAATAGTTCCTCAAATGTTTATTGTCCATCTGAATTTCTTCTACAAGATGTCTACTCATGGCTTTTCTTCCTTTTTCTTAGTGATTTCAGTTCTTTATGTTTTTCCTAACAATAACATTGTTTTCAGTTGTTTACATTGCATTTGGGTTCCCTGACCCTACTACTAAATTGTTTGGTTTTTTTTTCATTCCCTTTAAGGTTTTTTTGGTTGTTCTTTAAATGAAAGTTCTTAAGTTTGTGTAGATGGGTTTACCAGTCTTTTATAGTCACTGGGTTTTGTTTACATTTGTTTGTTCTACTCTAAAATAAAAGTTTCCCACGCCATCGTCTAAAAAGATTTCCCTCTATTTCCTACCAAGAACTGCAAAGTTTTATTTTTGACATTTAAGACCTCAGTCCATTTATGGTGTGAGGAAATAATCCAATCTCATCTTTTCATTCAAATCCCATTTATCTCAAACTCACTTTCCCCCACCACCCTGACAATGGCATCCATCACATTAGAAGGTTCCTCACGTGGGCTGCTGGGTTATTCCATCCTCTCTACTTTATCCTCTTGATTCATTGCCTATCTCTGCACAAATACTACTCTCTCTTAATGATTACAGCTTCAAAATAAATCCTTATTGGGGAGCCTGGGGGGCTCAGTCGGTTAAGAATCCGACTCTTGGGTTCAGCTCAGGCCATGATCTCAGGGTCGTGAAATTGAACCCTGCATCCCGCTCTGTGCTCAGTGTAGAGTCTGCTTAAGATTCTCTCTCTCTCTCTCTCTCCCTCTGCCCCTCCAGCCCCCTGCATGCATGCACATGCATGCGCGTGCTCTCTCTCCAAAATAAATCAATCTTAAAAAAATCCTTATTTTATCCTTCAAAATAAATACAACAGAACATATACCCTATCCTTGCTCTTCTTTATCATAAGTAATCTAGAGATTTTTAGTGTTTTACTCTCTCATATACTTTTTGGAAACATTTTCTTAAGCCCCATGAGAAACTCCTTGAGACTTTAATGGACAAAGCACAATGTTGGAAGAATTAATATCTTAAGGCTATTGTTTTCTCTCTGAACATAACAGAGCTCTCATTTATTGAGTAATAAATCTTTTTTAAACTATTTTATTAAGTTATGATGGACATATCAAAGTCTGTACACACTTAGTATGCACAACTTGATGAGTTCAGAGATAAGTATACGCCCATGAAATCATCACAATCTACACCATAAACCTATCAGTTATCTCCGAAATCTTACCCCTGCCCTCTTATTTTTATCACTATCATTATTAATGTGTGGGGGGGTGTACAATAAGAACACTTAACATCTGCCTTTGCAAAATTTTAGGCATTGTAATTCAGGCCTATAGTTAACTAAAGGCAGGAGCTCTCTAGGACTTACTCATCCTGTATAACTGAAGATTTGTACCCTTTGATTAATACTTTTCTATTTCTCCCTTTCCTCAGCCCCTGGCAGCCACCATTCTACTCTCTGCTTCTATGGCTATTTTAGATTCATCATCCACATGTATCGTGTAGTACTTAGTATTTGTCCTTCTGTATCTGGCTTATTTCACTTAGTATAATGTCCTCCAGCTATCCATATTGTCACAAATGGCAGAATCCACTTCTATTTTTTAAGGCTGAGTAATAGTCCATTGTATGTATATTTCACATTTTCTTTATTCATTCATCTGTCAAAAGACACTTAGATTATTTCCTTATTATGAATAATCCTGCAACGTACCAGTTGACATTCCCACCAACAGTATATGAGGGTTTCCTTTTCTTCACACCCTCAACAACACTTCCCTTTTTTTTTTTTTTTTATCATAGCCATCTGACAGGTGTGAAGTGATATCTCATTATGTTGCTGATTTGCGTTTCCCTGGTGATGAGTGATGTTGAGCACCTTTCCATATAACTGTTGGCCACTTGTAGGTCTTCTTTGGAGAAAAATCTATTCAGTTCCTTTGTCCATTTTTTTTTAATAGGTTATTTGTTGTTTTTGCCAATGAGTTGCAAATATATTTTGAAAATTACTTTTTATCAGATATGTGGCTTGCAAATATTTTTTTCCCATTCCACAGGTTGCCTTTTTTTTTAAATTTTATTATGTTATGTTAGTCACCATACAATACATCATTAGTTTTTGATGTGATCCACGATCAGGTTGCCTTTTCATTGTATTGATGGTATCCTTTCTTGTGCAAAAGGTTTTTAATTTGATGTAATTTCACTTATGCATTTTTTCTTTACTTGACTACTTTTGGTGTCATCCAAAAAATCATTGCTAAGGCAACTGTCAAACAGCTTTTCCCCTATGTTTCTCCTCGTAATTTTACTTTCAGGTCTTATGAAGTCTTTAGTCCATTTTGAGTTGATTTTTGTGTATAGTCACAAAAACATTGCATATGGTCCAAAATTGGATAAAAGGTCCAATTGCTTTTTTTATGTGTGGATATCCAGTTTTCCCAACACTAGTTATTAAACAGACTATCCATTTCCCATATGTAGTCTTGGTATCTTTGTCAAAGATCAGCTGACCATATATGATGAATCTCTTAATAAAGTTATTCTCTCAATAAAGTTTAATGATTTTCTCTGTAAAGGCATTCTACACCTTCTGTTAGAGTGATAACTAGTTACTGCAAGTACCTGATGTTACTGTGAAGGCTATCTTCTCCTTAATTTAGTTTCAAGGTTGCCTCTAGCATAGACATGCTAACTTGCTAAATGCTTCAATTATTCCTAGTAACGTCTATAGATTCTTTACAGTTTTCTCTGCAAATAATTACATTATCTGCAAATAATGATAGATTTGTTGTTCCCTGTATTGTTCCCTTTATTCCAATTCTCATCACTTCCAATTTTGTTTCTTGTCATATCACAAGTTTAAAAAAGAATTTACTACAACACTTTTTTTTTTTTTTTAACAACAACAGATTTCTTAGCACAGGACTGTACCGTAGTTGCTAAAGTACTAAAGATTTTGTAAGTGTTCTATATTTAAATTCTCCTTACATCTTGCCATGCTTGATTTGGCATGTTTTACCATCATCATAATTCTTCCTTATTGCTACAGAGACAGTGAACTCAAACATATATACACTGGTTATTAAAGCAATCAAAAGAACTATGTGGTAAGATCAATGGATATACATATATATCTATATCTCCATGGAGATATATATATCTCCAATCTCTACTAGGCTCTGCTCTTGTTCCCCCACCTAACATGGTAAGAATCACCTCCACTGTGCTCTTGAGGAAGTATATCAAGAAATGCTCCGTATAAAAATGATTACTTTAAAAGAAAAAAAAAAGCTTTAGTCCCAAATTTGATTTGGGATAATCATCTTTGGCTTTACTAAGATACACTAGGTTAAGTCAAAACTCCTTTCAGGTTCTTGCTAAGGGACAGAGGTCATAGCCTGACTGGCTATGAGAACACTGTGGGTAATGGTATGAGAATGTCAACTGCTATAGGCAACATGGTGTGTGATAAAAATGACTCCTGATTAGTAAACTGCATAGGGACTGGGAGAATTACATACATGTCTAAGTGATTCCTGATGAAGAGGAGTGCTTGAGGCTGCATTACACGTGCTCAAGTTCCTCTTCACTATCCCTCTGAGTAGACTGGCTCCAGGGATGGCCTTTGTAGTACTTTAGCAACAACAGCATATCCCTGTGGCTTTTCATACTTGCTCTTTTGTGCCCCCGTTGTCTCGAGGGCTGTCACTCAGTGGTGATGGGGAAATGAAGGAGCCCGTCTCAAGGCCTCCCGTTAGTTACACCCAGAGCAGGCCCCTCGAATTTCTTATTTTTCAGTAAGCTGTGTAAAGTTAATTGAGAGGGAAATGGAAAATTCCACTCCAAAAAGCATTTTCAAGTCACAGGCCTGGATAAACTCCATTTTATGGAAGAAGATTTAGAATTATGAGTGGCCTCTATAAAGTTAATTGCAAATGATCATGGCTATGTGAAAATAATAACCTGCCTTGGAGACCAAAAAGATACCTCCCCAGCACCTCCAACAAAAGCCCAACAATACGTACCATAAAATTTTCAGGCAATTCATCAGAATGCTATATTAACTCTATAACAGAGGTATCAAAATAAGTTTCAAGTCAATTTTTTAAATCTTAAAAATTCTGTGAAGTGTAAAGTCAAAAACATTGTTTATAAGACTGTACCAGACAGACTCGCTCAGAGTCTATTTCACCTCCACGATGTGACTGACTGGTCTTTGCAACAGCGCTGCAAGCATTAACTTTGTCATGTGCTTAAATAGTATGGATGGGCATTCCGTGTTGTTTATAATTCTAACATCATTCTCTGAATCTACGTGGCATTAATTAAGCAAACAGAACTCACACAGTCATTTCCTTCCAATGAAGGAAGGCACAGTATACAACAATTTTTAAATAACAACGAATTAAAAAAATAAAAGCTCAGGTCACCTCTATCAATACAGACAGAACCCACAGAAAAAGCCCCTCTCCCACCTTCCCCTGATACATTAACACTCATAAAGACAATCCCACAGAAAGGGAGACCAGGGAGGGCCAGTTTTGCTACCCAGAGATACGGGTGTGCAAAGCAGAAATTAAGTTATAAAAATGTAGAATTCTGGGGTGCCTGGGTGGCTCAGTCAGTTAAGTGGCTGCCTTCAGCTCAGGTCATGATCTTGGGGTCCTGAGATAGAGCCCCATATCAAGTTCCCTGCTTATTGGGGAGTCTGCTTCTCCCTCTCCCCCCACACCCCTACTCATGCTCTCTCTCAGATAAATACAATCTTTTAAAAAAAAGTAGAATTCCTATCACTTTTGCAAATCTGTATTTGAGAAATGATGGTCACACCTGTTTACAAGCTTATTGAATGAATGAATATAGAACTTAACGCAAATAATGAGGGGGCTAACTTTTTGAGCATCAGTGACTTTTTTTGTTTAAGATTTTATTCATCCATTTGAGAGAGAGAGAGAGCGCACGCATGAGCAGGGGGAGGGGCATAAAGAGGGGAGAAGCAGACTCCCTGCTGAGCAAGGACCCGACATGAATGACATTGTACCTGGGGCTCACGGGGCTTCATGAAATCCAAGACCACGACCTGAGCCAATCAAAATCAAGAGTTGGTCGCTTAACCAACTGAGCCAGCCAGGCACCCCTCCAAAAGCCATTTTGAAAAAAAATGTGTTAGTTCATTTTAAAATGAGGTATTTATATAATATTTTACTAATTCTTTGTACCGTATTTTTGTACTGTCTTGTTTTCATGCTCTAGAGCAACACCATCGAATACAACTTCCTGTGATGCTGTAAGTGTTCTCCATCTGTGCTGTTCAAGAGGGCTACCATTAGCCACAGGTGGGCACTGCGTCCTTGAAATGGAACAAGTGCCACTAGGAAACTCAATTTTAGCGGTATTTCATTTCAACTAATGTGAAATCAAATAACCCCACGTGGCCAGTGGCCACCTTCCTGGAAGTGCGGCTCTGATGAATAAATGCTCTTTCATTTTTCATTTGTTTCACGAAGGGCTTTCAACTTCCCTTTCCAACCTTGCTCAAGGTCATCTCAGAGCCCCGCGTTGTGCTTCTGCAATTTAGAGTTTCCTTACTAAAGAGAAAGCATTCCAGTAATGACTTCCCTGCGTATACTGTAATCTACACAAAAATAGGACAATATTTTATTAATTTCCATCATCTCAGCATCCGGCAGAGGGCTTGGTCCATGGTGGGTTCTCATTACATTTTTGTGAAATGAATGAACAGAAAGAAGCATCAGCAGTTGATTATACAGGGAAGTTCTAAGTGAAAATTTCACGTTTGTGGAAAACTATCCTTTTGCCCGCCATTTATTTTCTTATTCACACGCATAAAAGCCATTTCTACCTTATTGAAATCCTAGCTAAGTAGTAGAGGTGGTGTTTCTGCTACAGTAATTTCAAGGGGGTCTGATCAAATGAGCCATATGGCAACCTTGCAATTTACAGCTGCATCTTGTCTTCTCGTTCACCCTCAAAGATGGCTGGTGATGAAGTATGAGAGCCAACACTCGCTCATTCCTGCTGCAGACCTGAAAGCAACACCAAATGCAGAACACTTACCATCACCAACATCAAAGTCCTTGAATGCCAGTTCTGAGCCCGAATCATCAAGAAGGATTTCGCCATTCAGCGTGAACATCATGGTGTGCTCTGTCATGTCAACCATGCACCCCACCACATCGCCCGCTTGCCAAGAGCGCCCATAGTGCTCATTACCCTGGTGCCACCGCTGAGCCTAGGGACAGAGAGTCACCTGTCACAGAAAAAGCCAGGAGAAGAGGACCCACCCACCAACCCACCACTGCTGGCATGACTCACAGCACCTCCTTCTATGAACACAGCAGGAGGAAGGACTGAGTTCTACCACACGCATCAGTGTGGTGTGATGCCCTAGCTGACGTGGAGGTGTCTGGGAATTCTGAATCCCTCATACTAACATTGTATGTTATTGAATCTTGAGGAAAGACCCAAATGCTATTTCATCATTTTGAGAAACGATTAATCTAAAAATCTAACCCAACATACTTTCTATTAAAAAAACAAAACCCTCTAAGTCTTTAGAAATTAATTTTTTGCACTAAAATGAATGTTTCCCAGGATATGGGTTGTTTTTCTCTATTTCCCAAAATACAAAGAACTGTGAGTAGAGAATGAAGCTGAGAACTTATCATTGGAAATGACATTCTAATTTTCATCTCTTTCAAAATAAAATTCCATTTGTTGGAACCAATGGCACTGATACATTAACAAAACAGAAATCTTGAAGCATTTCAGTATATACTAAAACCAAAAAAGCTTCAGATCAAACCTAAAAGACATTTACTGAAATAATGAGTCAAAAATTAAATATACATGCCAACAATGTCTTGTATACATAGGTGAAATCTCATATTATAAATACATCTCAAACATAGACTTTTGAATCTCTAAATATAGTCCACTGATTTATGGGTACAAAATTAGTTATATTATTTTGTCAGATAAATCTTTTCATTTTTCCTAAGAATCGCCTCCACTGTGAATTGATATGTAAGGGGGGAGAGTCACCAATGCAAAGCAGTGATATGATTATTCCCAAGCACAATACATTGTACTTTTTAAAAATCTATTCCAGTGAATCAGGTATCCAAAGATGTTAAATTTTCCATATGAAGTAAAAAACACGTTTAGGAAATGTGGTGTTTCAAAACAAAGTGGGTCAGTTGTTCCAGAAGACACAATATTAACTTCTAGCCTAGAAATGCTTTCCCACACATGCATACCTCAGTACACGAGATATGTATAAATGTCAAATCTCTTCATGATTGCTTATTTTTCTAATTTTCCTTTTTTAATTAAAAATAACATTTCCCTTCATATGAGAAGGAATGCAAATTCACAAAGAAAATAAGGAAATAAGATAAAGGAATAAAATATAATTTTATCAGTCAAAAATAGCTATCATTATCCTACTGTAGATAGATGCATATATACATTTTTTATTTTAAAATATTTTTACACATAAAATAATTTTTAAACATTTATATAATGCCTAAGTAAATAATGAACAAGCACCTGACCAGCTTCCATCCACTGTAAGAAAAATTATAATATTGAAAATGAAAACTTTTTGTGACTTTAAACAACATTGTCTTAAGCACTCTCATGGCTATTAAATGCACACACCTACCATTATTGCTCGAGGATAAATTCCTTCTATGGAATTGCTGTGTCAAAGCGTGTGCATTTTTAGTAAGCATACGCATTTTTAACACTTCCGACAAAGATGATTCATTTTTTTGATAACGGTGGAGAAGCAATGTTTTACTTCTTGAATTACACTGGGGGAGGAGGGGTGTGGAGGGGAATGTTTTGAGATCACAAGGACCAGGAACCTTTTTTTCCGGGGCTGTGCTCCAGAAAGTCCCAATGTTGCTGCCCTCCCCCAGAGGAGTGACGGCAATGGAGGCACACACAGGCGTACATGCCCCAGCAGACAGCAGCCTACAAAATCAGGAGCCTACAAACTTCAGCGTCTGGTGCTCAGCAAAGTCTACTTACCTTGAAGCCATCAAAAGCAAAGGCACGTTCGTCAGAGCCAAGCTCTTGATCAGGTTGACAACCTGGCCTGCTCCAGCCAACCCTCATGTCACCCGCAGTGACCGTCTCGAATTCAAAATACCACCTTCCTGCCTTGACAGCGTAGGTCTTCTCAGCACGGAAGATTCGGAACCGCTCCCCGGTGCCACTACACACTTCCGCTCTGGCAGCTGTGAAGGTAAAGAGATCCTCGGGATCAATGGGTGGGAAATTGAAAGAGGAGGGAGGATGTCCCATAACATCTGTAATTAAAGTTAACAGGGATGACGGTAACCATACGGTCTTTCTTACCCAGGCTCACATTTTATGAAGTGTTTTCATACACATGGATCAGCCACCGTCCCATGGAACCAGCTTGGAGAAAGGGAAAGCACAAGGGCTCCCACTGGAGAGACTGGTGTCAAACCTCAGTGACCTTGCAAGGGTGGGCAGTGCTTCCTCTGTTAGCCCCGGGTTCAGGAGGGAACTATGTGCAGGGGAAAGCCTCTCAGCCTCTTGGTGGTTTGGCGGTGGAAACTGAGATGAACTTGAGGTCATGGATGGAAAGAAGTGAATAAAAGAGACCTGAACTGTTCTGCCCAAGAAATGAATAGACACTTGGGGGTGAGGAAGAAGAAGGAAGAAGCAGCCAGAAGGTGAGGAGGAGAAAGAAAGCAACAAGGTAAAGAGATAAATACTAGAGAAGGGTAACCACTGACTAATTTCCCAGACAGGATGGCTAAGAGCAAAGCTCTGCTAATATCTCACACCTTCATCATAATGTGCTACACGTACAAATGTTGCGTTTAAGTTTTGAGGGAAAAAGAAAAGGGCCAAGTCCAACATCGAGGATCAGTGTGGTGCAAAGAGGCGGGTGGGGGGGCATATGTATATGTAAAAATAAGACGCACATGGATTGAAAATGCCAGGAGTACAAAACCTCAGACCAAGGGGCCTGGAGCCAGGACAGCCATGAGAACTTAAGTCCTTAGAAAATCACAGGGCATGAGGACAAGGGTCCACTGAGTTGATATGTCAAAGGATAAAATGTCAGCTCAGCTAAGATCTGGGTTAGACAGAAGGGCAACATTTAAGTGACATTGACCAAAGTCACACAACTAACAGATGGAAGAATTCCAGAGCTGCCTAATGCTACAGCCCCTGTTCTTTCCATTCTGCCTCCAATAGCAGGCACAGAATCAACAGGTCCTGGTTAAATATTAGCTCTCATCTGTTTTCCTTTCAGGAGATGGGAAAGACCTTATAAATAATAGAAGTTTAATATCAGCTTAACCATGATTTGATATGAACAAACAAGAACTATAAAAATAATTCAAATAAGCTTGCCAATAAACACACAGCCAGATCATCTACTGAAGATTAGACTGGCATCAAGAAACAATGGGCTAAGATGTTTCTATTGATTGCAGGACATACAGGTGAACTGTATCTCTTGATAAACCTTTCAAAAGCTGGTTAAAAGCTTAAGCTTCTGAATAGGCAAAACTTTTGTTGTTCCATCTCCCCCACCACCACTTACACACCCATGCACACCCCTAACAACCTAGTCTGCTCTAAGCAACTGTCATGTCTCTAGCAGTGACAGCCTCAAATTCAAAACGCCACCTTGCATGGGTGCGCGCGCGCACACACACACACACACACACACACACACACCATGCAACGCATTCAAACATCTTGCTGAAAAATAAATGCATTAATAGTTTAAAAATAAGACATTCATAATAGTATATGGAGCATGCTGCATGTACGGAATCCTCTGAAGAGGAAAAAGTTTGTTTCTAATACATTCAAGTTGGGGGTGGACAGGAACCTGAATGAGAAACATCTCTATGGTGAAGGATAAAAAACTTTTATGTCTGTTATTTAGTAACAATGATTTTTGGGAGATAGGAGAGCAAACTGTTTTTTGAGGAAAAAAATATGATCAGATTTTATGATACTTAGAGGCAGTTACTGCAATTAAGAAAAGAGCCCAGGGGCGCCTGGCTGGCTGTCAGTAAAGCATGCGAGGCTTGATCTCAAAGTTATGAGTTCGAGCCCCACAGTGGGTGTGGAGCCTACATGAAAAAAAAAAAAATCTAAATATTGCAATAGTAAAAAAAAAAAAAAAGAAGTCAGATTTTCAGAGGTAATATTTCCTCAAGTTAACAGCACACTGATCCATTACTTCCTTAAGTCATGGTTGCAACCTTCCCTGGATTACTCTAAGGCACACAGAATACTGAACCAAGATCCACATGGACATTTGGAAGTTACTTTTCATGAAAGAAAAAAGTTCCCGTGTAGTTATCCATATTTTTAATTATGTCAACATTTGCAGATAAAATCATACATTGTATTCTAGTATGTACTAATAAATTAAACTCCCAATTTTCTAAGGATAAAATATTGTTCTTTAGAAAACTAAAATACTAAAAAAACACCTCACAAGTTCTTTTTTCCCTTTTTATGTTTCCAGGCCATTGGACCCCACTCACATGCACAGTGTTTTCAAGGAAAGCAAACAAATTTTAATATGAGCTTACATCAAGTATGTTGGAAGGCAAATTTGGTATAAAAATGTAACAGATCGATGAATCACGGATCTGTACTTCTGAAACAAATAATGCAATATATGTTAAGAAAAAAAAAAAAAAAAAATTATTAAAAAAATGTAACAGATCATTTCCTTAAAAAGCCACTACAAATTTCTCTTGGTAATAAGATTTACCAAGAAAAATCTCTACATATAGATAATGAAAATAGGGGGCAGCATTTGGAAAATGTGTGGCAATCACAGGCAACAATGCAGAATTTCTTGGTCCTGGTATTTTTTTTTTTTTCCTGACCTTAGCTGTCGCATTATTCTTACACTCATTGATGAGACTCAACCTGAACTGGAAACGCACATGCTATTCACAGACACCATTATGCAAGGGACTTGTAACCTCCATGGATCTTCCTCCAAACGTCTGTATGATCCATGGTTCCTATTCTATATTTTTTACATTAGTTTAGGGCAGCTTACAAACATGGTTGCAAGAAGCAACAGTTCAGCATTCTATTTCTTGATAAAATACTAACATTAAATGGAAATCTGGATCTACAGAAGTTAAAAAAAAAAAAAAGATCCCAGGCAATCTGTAACAATTTATTTTGCATACCCTGTGGCATCAATCAGCTAGACACAAAGTAGGTGTTCTTTAAGTACCTGTGAGAGTATATCTAGGAACAAAGACTTTCCTGAGCCTGGACATAGGAGCCCAGACAAATACCTAATGAGCAGTGTTAGTCTCAAAGGCATAGAGCTCTCCCCACAAATATGCAATTCTTATGCTTTCCTTAATTTTAAACACTACACATTCATATAAGTTTGGTAGGTGACTCTAGCTCATGTAAGTATGTACAGATGATTTTCTTCTATTGTTATAATGAACATAACAATAACTGACATTAAAAAAAAATGAACCATTAGCCCACGTATTCCTGGTGAATTTTATCAAGGATATTGATACTCAAAGAAGAAACTCAGGAATTGTGCCTTTAACAAACCACCTCAAGATAAATGGTAAGGCCTGATAAAATCCTGTGTTCCCAGGACCCCAAGGATCCTGGCACAAAGAGGGCACATACCAATGACTGACCAAATAGGACCTAAAGCATCCATACATGTTGTACTCCAAACCCTACCTTTAAAAGATACTTACCACTAGGGGGCAATCAAGATCTAATTATGTATTAAAAAATGTAAGTTACTTATAATAAGCTATAAAGGCAGGCAGGCTAGTCTCTTTAAAAATTTTATAGATATCTAAAAAAATTTTTACACATATCCTTCAGGTGTGTTTACGTAACAATTTTAAAAATTATTGATACTAACCAGTCATCCTTTCAACTTCCTGGTATTATTTCTAATCAAACAATTCAAACCTTGATAAAACCTTGCAGGAAGAATAACTTAGTGTTTCAAATGTCTTAAAATATTATCTAGAACAATACTCCAAAGTTAGTAGGTTTCGCATACTGAGTTCATCTTCAAGGTGTAATATGTAAGCTGATGAATAGAAAACAAATTATAACCCAACCGTGATTTAAGTACATAGGGTTAGATTCAATTTCATCAAAATTTTTAAGCCCTTTCTTTTTAATGTCAGCAAGGGCAACACAGCCAGTGATGTTTTTAATCTTATCTCAGTAATCACCAGATTTATTTTGCTTTATTCGATAAAATCTCTCCCATCTATCTTTTAATTTCCATGTTCACCATCCTTGTTCTGAAAATCACAAATTTTCCAAAGCTTCCCAACTGGTCTATCTCCGAGCACTCTCCCCCTCCAATCTGTTCCTTCCCACTGTTGCCATAGTTATATTGCTATTGTAAACTGTGATCACACATCAAGCTTTTGCTTTAAAACTTCCTGAGGCTAGAATTCCTTGCACAAATTTATCCACATTTCTTAGCGGGCCTTTCAAGATATTCCCTATTTTGTCTTAATCCTTCACCTTCAACCAGTAGTGCTTTCTCCCACTTACAGCTCATAATTTTGCCCGATGAGACTACCAATCGTCCCTCAAATCTTTCTATACTTAATTACATCAGATATAATTTCCCTCTGGCAGAAATGCTCTCCTCATCTACTCTCTACTTGTTGACATTTTGATCCCTTCCACACCCAACTCAGATGTCATTTTCTCCCCTTATTGATTCCTCCACTTAGAAAATAAATCTTTCTTGGGGCGCCTGGGTGGCTCAGTGGGTTAAGCGTCTGCCTTTGGCTCAGGTCATGGTCCCGGGGTTCTGGGATGGAGCCCCGCGTCGGGCTCCCTGCTCCGCGGGAAGCCTGCCTCTCCCTCTCCCACTCCCCCTGCTCGTGTTCCCTCTCTCGCTGTGTCTCTCTCTGTCAAATAAATAAATAAAGTCTTTAAAAAAATAAATCTTTCTTATGTATTTTCCATAAAGAACAGTCAAATCCCTACGATGCGGTCGGCATTCTATCGTATACCAGGACACAGTGGTGCACAAGAAACAGGATCTCAGCATTCCCGCGGAGTACACTACACTAGCCTATCTGTTGCCCGTGGAACTTCGATGAGACCTTGCCCACCAACAATCAATGGTTCTCTCTAAATTCCCAACTTTCAGATACCATGCCATCCTCTGATCACCACCTTTTCCTTCTAGTGTCCTCATTTCCTGCACAAACACGTTCACTCCTTGAACACATTAACTTCTTCCTAGGCTTCCCTTATCTAGATAGGCTTTGACGTCTTCTGCCCTATTTCTCTTCTTATTTGCTGTCAAACCCAACCGTTGTCTGATTTCAGGGTCTTCATTCTCCTCAACATCTATTATTTGCTCTACTGACCTTGCTGGAAAGCACAGGCACATGGCAGATGGGCACTACTACTAGACTAGCCCATAGTCTCCAATCTCAATGGGACCATTAATGTTTCTCTGCAATCTTTTTATCTGTTCTCAACTAGCTCTGTTACATCCCACAAAACAACCATTTCTAATTTTTATTGTTGAATGTCATCAGCAATACAGAGTAAAGACCTCCAAAAATTTTCTTCCATAAAACTAATGAGAATACTGGAAAAAACTGTCAAAATCAACTTTTCAGAGCTCTAGAAATTAGCCAAAGTCTGGCAACAAGCTGGGCCATGTTATTTGATCAAAGTGGATGAATGTTTGTTAAGGACAGCAGGCTGACTGGGGTTTTAACTTGCTTTGGTGCCATCCCCTTCTCTCTAGCTACATGGCACACTGAAAACCAATAGCCTCTCCATTACAGTGAAAATCAGCACCCTAGATGCCTCAAGAGGGAACAAAATGGAATCAGAATTCCTCCAAAGCTCAATTCACAGATAACTATCATTATTTTCCCTTAATGGTAGTTCCTTGGAAAATCCCTTTTGCAAGACTTCTCTTTATTTGACCTTTGTTTGCCCAGTGCAAACAATGATTTCCCCAAGGGCATTTGCTGACAATAATCAGAGGCAATTTTTTTTTTTTTTTTTAAGCACTGCAGCTGCTTGAGGCTTCAGTAACCACTAGTGAGGCAAGCATTAAGATGACCAAAAATTTAAAAAGAATAGCTGAGGAATGACATGTCCATGGTGGCTTGTGAAAAGTTCCAGTGTAATCCTGGCAATCCAGATTGCCACACTCAGGCCTGAGCCTAGGCGCGTGTGTGTGTGTGTGTGTGTGTGTGTGTGTGTGTGTGCGTGTGTGTGTTCAGGAAAGACCTGAGAAGCCCATGAGTTCTCACTACTGGGATACCTTAAGGCTCCGCACAAGCAGTAAGTGAAGGCTAAAGTGAGGACTGCCTGGTGGTATGCTGGAGGCTTGTCCCAACAGGCACACAAAGCCTCTCCCTCAACAAAGACTGGGAGACTTGTAAGTGCCAGACATTTACGGAAGTCTCTGCCCAATCCCTAGTTGACTATGAGGCTAATGAAAGAGAGACTCCAGGGGCCACACATAAAAAAGAAAAAAAAGTGTTCAAAACTAGTTAAGAAAGTCATTAAACAAACAAATGACTGACAATTACAACAAGCATAATAACAAACCATGGGTAAGGGGAGATTCCAGAGATGCTGTATTATATTGTTTAAAATATCTGGTTTTCAACAAAAAGAGTGGGACATGCAAAGTCACAAGAAAGTATGTCTCCTACAGGGGAAAAAAAGGAGTCAGAAATTGTCCCTGATACTGGACTTATTAGACAAAGGTTTTTAATTAGCTATTTTAAAAATGTTCAAAGAACTAAAATAAACCATGTCTAAAGAACAAAAGAAAAGCATGAGAATGATGTCTCACCAAATAGAGAATATCAATAAAGAGACCGAGATTATAAAAAAGAACCAAATAGAAATTCTGGAAAAGTACAATAACTGAAAATAAAATCCCACTAGAGGGGTCACTTGTAGGTTTAAGCTAGCAAAAGACAGAATCAATGAACCTGAGGATAGATCCACTGAGATTATCAAGTATGAAAAACTGGAGGGGGGAAAAACAATGAAAAAATAAACAGCCAGAGAGGCCTGTGGGACACCTTATGTGTATGCCAACATACACATAACGGACATCTCAGCAGAAGAGAGGAAAAGGGCAGAAAGAATATTTAAAGAAACAATGATCACTCTCCAAATATGATGATATTCATTTATAGTTCCAAGAAGCTCACCAAAATCCAAGTAGGGTAAACTCAAAGAAATCCACACTAGACACATTATAATCAAATTACTGAAAGACAAAGAATCTCGAAAGGACCAGGAGAAGCAAGGCATCCCATACAAGGATCTTTAATAAGAGTAACAACTAGTGTCTCATCAGAAAACACGGGGGGCGGGGCGCGGTCAGAAGGCCAGTGACAGGACATATACATAGTGCTGAAGGAAAGAAAAAGAAAAGCCAACCTAGAATTCTACATTTGGCAAATCTTCACTGTTCTCTTTAAGGCTTCCAACACAGCCCAGCCCTCTCCCACTCCTGCCCCCTTAGCAAGTAAGTTCACTATATATTTCAACAGAAAATAGGACCCATGTAGCAAGAATTCCCTGTGCTTTGTCCTGACTTTCCATGAAAACAGGTTTCTCCATTCTCTTCAATCCTTACCTCTTTCCTCTTTAGGGGCGCAGATGTTCTCCCTATTATATTAGGCCAGTCCCTTCATCCATGCTCTGAATTCACCCCCCACCCTCTCAGACACTACATTTCCTCTAGCTCCTTTCCTTTATCATCAACCTCCTTCTTTCTGCTGGTTCTTTCCCTGAGCATAAAAAAATGTCCAAATGCCACCCATAAAAATAAATAAATAAATGAAATCTTTAATCCTTTCTTCCTCTCTAGTGGACAGTCTCAGCTTTATACTTACATATGGAACTGAGTCCTGGTAGCTCTGTCTAGTGTCTCGCATGCATTTCAAACTCAACATGTTTATTTTACTTTTTTTTTCTTTTTTTTTTTTTTTTTTAGAGAGGGGGAGAGAGAGAGAGAGAGAGAGAGAGAGGAGGGAGAAAGGGCAGAAGGAGAAGGAGAATCTTAAGCAGGCTCCATGTACAGCACAACTCTGAGATCGTGACCTGAGTTGAAATCAAGACTCAGACGCATAACCGACTGAGCCACTCAGGCACCCAAAACTCAACATGTTTAAAGTCAAACTTGGAATCTCCCCAATATCCCATCTCTATCTGCTCTGACTCCCGCGTTCCCTGCGAAGGTGGATGTACTTGACATCTACCAACCCAGAAACCATCCCTGACACCCGCTTTGTCCTTCTGCTGATTCTACTTCTAAATATAGAATGAGTCTGTCCCCTCTGTGAACAGTATTGCCAAAGCCTGGGACTCAACACTCCTTATCTACGCTTCTTTTATAGCCAAACTGTTGTCCTCACCTCCACTTATGTTCACATTCAACCCATTCTCCCAAGAGTCACTAGATTTTTTTTTAATAGAGAAACCTTTCTTATTTTTTTCTTCCAATCACTGCCTCCTCTACTTCATTTCCTGCCACTTCTCAGACTCTACATTTAGCCACACAAAGGTGAAATCGCCATGCGCAATGCTCCCTCGTGGCTCCAAGCTTTTAGACACAGCATTCTATTGGAATACATGGAACTTGGTTGACTCCTATTTATCCTTCTAAATTTTACCGTAGCTTTACCTACTTTTAAACATGTCTGCAAATATTTTGTCACATTGCCTTTCAAAAAGTGTGGGCTTGAGTGTGGGCTGCTTTACTGACTCACTTGTAACAAACAGAATATGCTAGAAGTAACTGTAATGGGCATTGATGCCTCCCCCACACACTATGTCTTATTCACACTGGGGGAAGTCAGCTGCTATGTGAAGGCACTCAAGCATCTCTATGAGGTGGTCTACTGGCAAGGAACTTAGGCCTCTTGCTACAAGCCAGAGAGAAACTGAATCCTTTGGCCAACAATTATGCAAACGAGCTATCCTAGAAGCAAATCCTCCAGCCCCACTGAGGTCTTCATGACCATTTCCCTGACCAACTTGACAGCAACCTCAAGACAGACCATGATCCAGAACTACCTGACTAATCCACTCTCAAATTCCAAACCATGGAAACCTTGAGATGTTCATTAAGTCATTAAGTTTTCGGGGGAAATTTGTTACACAGCAATAGATAACCAACATACTTCCTCTGTGAAGACTGCTCTGACATCACCAAGCTTAGTTAAACCCTCTGCTGGGACACTTGAGCATTAATTCTTATACCACATAATAGTGTTGACAATTTAGTCTCTCTTCCTTGCCTCCCCTGAGAGCTACCTATGGGCAAAAACGGTTTTACTCATTTTTGAATCCCCAGAACTAGGCACAGATGTTCCATAACTATGTATTAAAAGCAAATGGAAATGAGGATGATTTGAAATATGGAAGTAACATTAAACCCAAACATGGATTTTATAAATATGAACTCCTTCCCTTTCTTCTTAAAATTCACATAGGCAACAAGAAAGTAGGTAACTGTAAGGTAGCAATACATTGCCTCACAAGGGTGTGAAGAAGACAAAATTGTATTAGGGTTGTAAATACTGTAAAATTATATGTCATAAGGGCAACATCTTATGCAGTATCCAGGGAATAAGGTTATCCCTAAAAGTGAATATATCAGATGTAACTGACACAGTCTATGCCCTTGACTAATAATGTCTTTAAAATATAACCATCACTAGTTATTTTTTTCCAGCATATACTGCACATTTCCTTGTACAGGGTAAAATGCACTCCCTTTCTTGTATGTCAACGATAATTTTTTTTTAACAGTGCATTTATTTTGTTTGTTTGAATGGGTAATGCAAATAGAGTATAAAATTTAAAAGAAATGATATGTGGCAAAATGTAAATTTCCCCTCCCACAGCTGTCTGTCAGCTATCTAGCTATCCTTCCTAGAAGCAATCACTGTTACCATTGTTTTCTGTGTCTATCCAGGGTCCGTCTGTGCATGTGCAAGCATTTACGTATATTCTTCCTTATAACGCAAATAGTACCATGCTCTTCGCAGAGTTCATGACTTTGCTATTTAACCTTAAAAAGAAACACTTGCAATTGTTTCCCATTAGCACTGCATTGTATTTAACAGCTTCATAATATTCCATTGTATGAATGTACCATCGTAATTTTAACCAGCTCCAATGCCAGGATGCTTTCTAATCTGATTTTTGTTTTATTTTGGGGTGTGTGTGTGTGTGTGTGTTTGTATAAGTATGTGTGGGAGAGGGTGTGTGTGTATGTGTATGAATATGTGTTTGGGAGCTCAAACAGAGACTACAGTATTCAGCTCATTCATATTATTCTGTTGGACTGTGTAAGTCTCCTCTATTGCTTTTGTTTTCCTTTTTCTTAATCCTTGATCACAAATACATTTCCTCACTCCTTTCTCCATCACTGGCATTACTCCAATATATGCGCTGTTTTTCCTTGGATGGTTTGTATTCTTGTAAGCTGTAGAATACTTAGAAATGATATTAATGGTATTATATTCCTGCTCTATCCCATACTTCATGATCACTGCTTCTGAATTGCTGCATGTTATGTTTTTTTATTTTTTATTTTTTTAAAGATTTTATTTATTTATTTGAGAGAGAGAGAATGAGAGAGAGCACGAGAGGGAAGAGGGTCAGAGGGAGAAGCAGACCCCCCGCTGAGCAGGGAGCCCGATGCGGGACTCGATCCCAGGACTCCAGGATCATGACCCGAGCCGAAGGCAGTCGCTTAACCAACTGAGCCACCCAGGCGCCCATGTTATATTTTTTTAACATTTCTATTATTTTTATCTAATAATATTTCCCAGAAATAGACACATAGGATGCTTCCAGATTTCATGATCATAAATAATGCTGTAATAAACGCATTCCTACACATGCCTGTCTGGACCTATACATGAGTGTTTCTACATCCAAGTGTATGTAGCATTTTCTGGGACATATTCATGGTTTCTATATAATACAAGCTTTTCACACATCACCTTTGCCAAGTTACACTCTTAACAAAAACACATGGGGTTCCTTTTGTGTCATATCCTTGTCAACACTTGGGATCATATAAATATATCCAGTTCTTCATTAAAATGTACAGTTAGTAGGTCACGTTAAAGAGCGCTCATGGGGCTGTGAAGCCAGGGGCTCTAACACTAACCAAAGACTGAAGTCTGAGAGACTGGATGCCACAGTCTCTCAACAGTGCTGTTATTATCCTAAGGAGACAGGAGACATAGCCACTCATAATTATGAGAACTGACTCATAATAATCCATGATTGGTAATGTGGAAGAATAAATAAGTACCTGAAAGTTTAACCAAAAAAATACATTTAAGATCAATTCACTCTTAGAAAGATTCATAAAAGCAATAAATCCCTAAGCAGACTGACCATGACCAAAAAAGAGAAACATAGGGGCACCTGGGTGGCTCAGTCATTGGGATTCTGCTTTTGGCTCAGGGCATAATCCCAGGGTCCTGGGATCGAGCCCCGCATCGGGCTCCCTGCTCGGCAGGAAACCTGCTTCTCCCTCGCCCACTCCCCCTGCTTGTGTTCCCTCTCTCGCTGTGTCTCTCTCTGTCAAAATAAATAAATAAATTCTTAAAAAAAAAAGAGAGAGAAACATAAACTCTCAACACAAAGAATAAAAAGAAGCGCCACTAGAGACCCTACAAACATCAAAGGGATCATAAGGCGACATTAGGACAGCTTTATGCCAATAAATATGGCAATTTAAATGAAATTAACTTATTGAAAATGTATAACTTATCAAAACTGACATAAGAAGGAAGAGAAAATCTAAATATCTCCCATAAAAGCTATTAAAGAAATTGAATTCATAATCAAATAAGTTTCCTAAAAGATAAAATGATATGCCCAGTTTTGTTTTGTTTGCCCAGTTTTAATGATAAATTCTATAAGACATTAAAGTAAGAAAGAATACAAAACTAACCCGAATTAGAAAACAGGGGGAACATTTCCTACCTTATATCATGAAGCCATTATTGCTCTCATATCAATAACTGACAAAGAGATGTTGCAAGAAAAGGAAATTACGTATCGGTATTCCTTATGACATATATGCAAAAATCCTTAACAAAATAGCAAATAGAATCCAGCTATATATAAAAAAGCATAATACATCCAGGTAGAGTTATTGCAGAAATGCAAACTTATTTTAACATTCAAAAATCAGTGTTATTCACAGTATTAGCAGAATAAAGGAGAATATATAATCATCTCAATAAATGGCAAAAAAGAAAAGTATTTGACAGAATTCAACATCCCATTCATGATAAAAGCTCCCAACAAACTAGGAAGAAAAAGGAAATTCTTCACTGTGATAAAGGGCATCTAGACCTACCGTTAACATCATACTTCATAGTGAAACATCAAGACTTTTTCCCTTAAGACTGGCAACAAGGCAGGATAAACTCTCTCACCACGTCTATTAAACTCTATAAAAGTCTTAACCAGTTCACTAAGTCAAAAGACAAAAAAGGCATGATAATTATAAAGGAAAAAGTAAAATTTTTTGTGGGGTGGGGGGAGACATCATGGTTATGTAGGTAGAAAATCCTATATACTTTATACACAAAAAAAGAGAAAAAGAAAAAAAGTAAGATGAATTCTGCCAGACCACAGGATATAACAACAATATATACATACTAATTGTGTTTCTCATATTCACAGTGAACAACTGGAAGGTGAAATGAAATGAAAACTAATTTCATTTATGACAGTTCCAAAATATCGTATACCTCTAAAAAATAACAGGCAAGACCTCTACTCTGAAAGTAGGAGACAAATTAAAGAGGACCAAAATAAATGGAAAGCTATGCCACATTCATGAACTAGTAGACTAAATATTGTTAAAATGTCAATTCTCCCCTAACTGACCTGCACAGTCAACTGTAATCCCATCAAAACCAAATTTATAAGTGGAATCTAAAATTTATAAGGAAATGCAAAGAAAAAAGGAGACTGAAAAACCTCTTAAAGAAGTTAGAGGACCTACCTTACCTGACTTTAAGATTTTTTTATAAGGTTATAATAATAAGGACAGTAGTGTGGTACTGACTTAAGGATAGACATATAGATCAACAGAACACAATGGTCAACAGATACTTGACAAAGGTGCCAAGGTATTTAATGAGGAAAGGATAATTTGTTCCAATAAATGGTGCTGAGACAGCTGGATATCCACCTGGACAAAAGTGAACCTTGACCTATTCTCTCATCACAAACAAAACGCAACTCAAATTAGACTACAGACCTAAATGAAAAAGTAAAATAATAAAACTTCTGGAAGAAAGCATAAGAGAAAACCTTTGTTTTTGCATAGACAAAGATTTCTCAGGACATAAAATATATGACCATAAAGGGAAAAAAATCATAAAGGACTTTATCAAAATTAAGAATGTTCTGCTCTCTGAAAGATCTCACGAGAAAATGAAAGCACAACCCACAAACTACAAGGAATTATTTCCAATATCTGACATAGTCCTTATATCCAGAAAATTTATATATATATATATATATATATATGCTTACAATTATATATACTTACAATTCAATAAAAAGACAAAACCACCCAATTTTTAAAATGGATATAGATTTGAAAAAGAAAAAAGACCACTTATACCAATGGACATTAAGTATAAGAAAAAAATTTCAACATTATTATTCACGAGAAGAATGAGAATTAAAACTGTAAGATCCCATTTTGCATCTACCAGAATGGTTAAAATCAGAAAGATTCACTACCCAATTCTTGGCCAGGATGTGGGAGCAACTGGAACCCTCATATGTTGGTCATGGGAGTAACTTTGCAGAACCATTCGGAATCTTCTTATAAAGACTATATCTGTCCCATGATCCACTAATTTTACTCCCTAGATATTTACCCAAAGAGAAATGAAAAGTCTAAGTCTACACAAAGACTTGTCTACAAGTGTTCATAGCAGTTTTATTCATAATAGCCAAAAACTGGAAACAATCCAAATCCTTATCAACAGAAGAATGGATAAAAAAACTTACGGTTTATTAGAATAGAATACTACTCAGTAATCCTGTTACGTCTTAGCTTAGAAGCCTTGTATTGTGTATTTCCATTCCAGTGGTCATGTGAACTACAGACTCTTTAAGACAGGCATCCTTCTGGTACCTTTCATACCTGATAGCATCTCGTTAATAAGGGTCTACCAAATATTTGTTGCTATAAAACTGACCTCAAGAGAAAATAAGGAGTTATATTATAATTACGAATATTATTGTTATCAAGGGAATATCTAATTTTATTTGCAGCAAATGTAAGGATTCAATATCTACTAAGAGCTCTTAAGATGTTAACTACAGACTGAATCAACTCCAGAGACTGAAATCTGGAATCAGAATGCCTGGGAATGGGATTCTGCATCGACAACATAGTAAATGGAAAGGCACAGCAGTCTGAATCTCAGGTTCCTAATCTGTAAAATGAGCATAATGCATGGGCCATCCCCACAGGGTTACTACTGTGAGGATTATGTAATTGTAAAGGTCTCAGAAATACTTGTTGCACATGATAAGCAGTATATAAACATTAGCTATTATTACTATTTACAGTCTGGATTTCTATGCACAGATACAACACTGAAGATATTGGTCATTAGAGAATATTAAGGATACATTGTTTAAAAACTTTCTATCAAAAAAATGTAGGCACTATAAGGAAACACACATTGTTTATTTCACTTTGCCAATTTTAAAATATGGATATTCATACCAACTCAAACTTCAGGCATAGGATAAAGGAATTGATACTGATATTTTAAACTATATTCTTAAAATGTATTATTTTAAGGGGAAATGTGTTCTTTATAAGACGTCTGAAAACCCATTTCTTCAACACAAATTTATTGAATACCTATTCTAATGTGTTTATCTTAAAGCAAAATGTTGCACTAATTAGTTACAATTACCTATAGGTATGAGTATAAAATAATGAAGATTCAGAAGACACTAGCTAAAGCAATTAAACCAACTCTTTTTTGAAGGAGAACTGGTGGGGTCGGGTGGGGGCAAAACCCGAGTTAAGAGAGTTAACCGCTCACCTCAAACTCTTTGGGAAGGTAACCCCACTTTTTCCCCCGGCAGAAACACTGTGGTCCTGAGACGCTCAAATGGGAGAGGAGTCTAATCTCTCAAGTGTCCTTCAGGAAAAAAAAATGCTCTAAACCACTGGCCTAAATTACAAACTAGATGACATCCCAAAGGACTCATCCTATACTCCCCACTTTTAGTTAATTATTTGGCTTTGAAGAACTACTACACAACTTTGCAGGCTGAGAGGAAGAAAGGAAAACCAAAATACCATGGTCCTGGGGGCCTGGGTGGCTCAGTGGATTAAGAGCCTGCCTTTGGCTCAGGTCATGATCCCAGGGTTCTGGGATCGAGCCCCGCATCGGGCTCCCTGCTCGGTGGGGAGTCTGCTTCTCCCTTTCCCTCTGCCCCTCGCCCTGCTCATGCTCTATCTCTCTCTCTCTCTGTCTCAAATAAATAAATAAAATCTTTTAAAAAAATACCATGATCTTGATCTGGCGCCTCCAGGTTGTAGCCATATCCCAGCAAGGTGCGCACGGCCTCACGGAGGCTGTCCTTATTGGATTTCTTGGTGCGGTCATCTAGAAGGGCGTAGGGAACCAGGCGAGGGTTTCTTCTGTTCTTTACATCCTACAGGAAGAGAAAAGATGTTGGTCATCAAAGCAGTACTAAAGCAATTGTTTTGGAAATATGACCTAATACAATAGAATGTGAAGCCCGTGAGGTAAAAGCTGCCCCTCCCCTACCACCTTAGTCTTCTCAGGTAACAGAAGTTACTGAACCCCTAGCAATATAAAAGATGGAATCAAATGAGTAAGTGTAGGCCCTCCCCAGGAGAAGAAAAGTAAAAAACAGTAATAACAAAAGCGAACTGGAAGGATCTCTCCATCATCTTCCATCTGCTGGGGTCACAGGGCAGTGGGTGAATTTAGAGAACACAGAATTTCCTTGCACAATTGACAGACAAGTCTTTGTTACAAAAACAGCCAAATGATCACTGGTCACCTCTCGGTGATTTTAGTCTACAAACAACACATGGCTGCTGTCTCTTTCTCGGAAAAACCCAGGGTGTTAAAGACAGCCATTCTATGAACTCAAAGAGCCTGAACAATATGCATTAGGGTGACTCCATCAACCTGTGAAGCCAATTAATAGCCAAAGTACTGAAAAACCTACAAAACTTATGATTTGTCTATGACAAAAGAGGCTCCAGGTTTAAAATGTGATGAAACTGGTGTTGGCAAAGCAAGAAAGCTGGATATCCTACTATCCTGGCAAAAAAAATCACTTCCTTCCATCCACTCCCTGAGACTCTCCTGCAGATTTTGTCGGACTTTCTAGGTTTCTGGAAGCATTCCCAATTTTCAGGTTAACCTGAGCATGACTACGAATGAGGAGGCTGTGGATCCTCCCAAACCTTCTCAAAACAAATACGCTACATGGTGGATGGGGTTTGTCTTGGTTGGGTAGGAGCAAAGAAAGCTTTTCCTACTGTCTTCTCCCCTAGTCTCTAGCAAATTTGTACTAAATATCTGCTCCTGAATACATGAACATGAACTGACACAGTTGAGGGGTCAAGATCAGCTAGTTTGTTTGGCGGGGAGCACCACTCCAAAGCCACCCCAAATAAATCAACAGTGTAAACATCACCCCACACTCCTTTCTACTTGGTTTTAGCCCCCAAACTTTTCCTCTGTAGAAAGTCTGAAGCCTTGAATGAATCATCCTCTCTAGAGATGGTGTCCTGGGACTCTGTTAAAAGGAGCTCCCCAGGGGATTCAATGCACAGTCATGGTTTGAAAGCAGCTGTGCTAGAGAGACAGAGAAGAGGGTAATTCAAGGAAACTGCTCTCAAGGACTTTCAGTGAAGTTCTAAACTAGATTATGTTAAGGTGATGGAAGGTGATGGAAAATTCAAGACAACATTCATTCAAATAACCCGGCAAACATGGGCTATATCAGTGGGGAATGTGGTGGAGGGATGGGGTGCAACCTGGGGGAAGGAATGGGGAAATGATTCGGGCATGTTCAAAGAGAGCCTTGTGTTTTTATGAGGAACCACATGCACAGGAAGGAGCACCCCCACCCCCAGAAGAGAGGGACCTCAGGGAAATCCTGGTTTGTCTGACAGAGCTACGTGGTCTTCAAGGCAAGTAAGCCCTCCTTTTGCAGACAGCCAGTGTGGACCCCTGATCCTTCTGGTGTATAAGGTTCAGGTTCTCTCTCTCTCTCTCTCTCTCTCTCTTTCACACACACACGCACACACACACACAATGCTGGAGCAGATGTAGTGTTGACATTCTCATCAGTTACAACCAACTTATTCAATATAAAAATATATTTTATGAGGTACATCAAGGCTCTTCAATGTTTCTTTAGCCTTCCCAATAGCAAGAAGTCAGTGGCTTAGAAGGATTTTAGAAGTTCATCTTTTCAAACCAATATTTAGGCTGTTTCCTGGACCACAGTCTAAGCCTGTAAGTAAGAATCCATTTTAGTCCTAAAGAATTTTAAGTAAAGGAAGGCTAAACTGAGCTGGCAAGAGGCACTGCAACAAGGAAGTGAAGAATTTTGGCTCTGGAGTCAGAAGGCTTGATCCCAAGCAGGTCTGCCACCTGCTAACTGTGTAGCGCTGGGCAAACTGCTCCCAAGAAGGCTCCCCGTGCACCATATGTGAACTGGGAATAAAAATAATCCCTCCCTCACAGAACTGTTGTCAGAGTTAAAGAGAATATGTGTAAAACTCTAGACATGGGGACTGCCACCTAATTGAATAGCAAACTGCCGTACGTATTTGGTCGGGCCCCGGCACTGCTATGAGCCTTTCTCATATGTAAGTTATAAAATGACATTAAATCACTTACTGATGAGGAAGACAGTGGTGCAGAGAATTTAAGTAGCCTGCCCAAGGTCACACAGTGACTCAGAGGCGAGGCTCAAATTTGCTCTTCGGCCCCTCTGCTATGCTGCCTCGGGATGTACTCAATGACTGTTAGTCACTCCCGCTAGCACCAACATTAATAGAGATCCATGCCTCTAACATCCAGAAACCTCAGAAAACTCTATCCTTTACTAAGTTTAACAAAAACTCAGTTGGTGGTAAAACATGACCTGAATTGATGCAAGCCTGTTTATAGGCTTTATTTATCCCTCTTGGTATTATCATGCCTACACTGTGCTGAACAAATAGTAATTTACATTCTGCTGTCCCGCTGAGGGTGCTAAGAAACATGTAATGTATCACTGTATCGCCATTCTGGAAACCGAAAGATATCTGGATTCTGACATTCATCTGACCCTGGGGTTTTTGAATGAGGAACTGTGGACCTCTTTTATTATTATTTTATCTCAACTGTCTCATATTTCAAAAGTTTCTCCTTAAATACAATCTCAGAGAGAGAAATGCCATGAAACCACGTTATAAATGACTGTTCTAGTTAAAATTCACTGTGTACCTCATGTGAACACTCAGGGTTATGGTCATCTGACTTCTTGAGTCCAGCACTGAACAGGTATGTCAGTGCATATGTACATGAAGATATGTATCTGAGTTTCAAAACAGTCATTATTTAATCTCTCCTGTTAGGAATTATGCTGATTACCACTTAAGCAAATCTCAGCTTCCATGCTGTCAAGCTAAATTCCCATGTACCTGTTGGATGCCGTAAGTCCAGCCCTGCCGGATTCGATCCCGGGCCCACACATTATGAGCATTTTCTGCCAACTTGTCCACCATCGCTTCCTGAGATGGGGTGAGTTTGATGAAGCTCAGGTCCATTGGGGCAGGCTTATACCCACTTGTCAGCTGGTAACTACAAAGCAAAACAAAAGAAATATAAAATTGGCCTTTCTGAAAAAGGCAAGGCTTAAAAATCCCTGTAACAGTCTTTTTATGGCCCCACCTACCTCTAATGGTTCATTTAACCACGTGGTTACCACTGGTGAGCAAGCCTGGAACCCTTCACTTAAGCTAATAACTCATTAGGTAGAAAAGCCACACAATCACGGTCTTCATTTTTATACCAATAAAAGTGAAATGAGACAACTTACCGATCTCTCAAAGTTGAGAAAGATTTATTGAGTCCCTAACTGATGAGGCTTTTCTATAGTACAAACCAAAATACTGGTTACCAATGAAAACATCTGATGGATTTCTCTTCTTATTCTCATTTTCTTCAACTTTTAAATGTTATATTAGTTTGTATATTTACATATTTAATAAATCCGTGGATCTTTACAGATACTAGCTGTTTATTATTCTATAGGTAAATTTTAATGCATTTATAAATTATTTTCCTATTCGCTTTTCCTAGTTATAGAATTTAGGAAGTCTCTGGATAAGACAGAGTAGAAAATCCCAGATATTTAATCATCCAGAAAATTATTAAGGCCTGGATTTTAAGGAACTCTTCCCAGAGACTACTTCCATACTCTGAAATGGAGAGAAAGTACTAAAACAAGTATAGGTTTTCATCTTTTGGAAGAAATATAAAATTGAAAATATAAAATTTTCAGTATGTACATATTGGGGCATGGTACATACATGGTACCATACATGGTACATAATACTGTCCTGCTCCCCAAAGACACGCACAGAGTCACCTCATTCTATTTAACTACTGAGATTCCAACAAAACCTATTTTATAGCTGCTTCTCTTACATTCTTCTGTCATTGTTATATTCCCTATTATCAACTAAGCCTTGAGGTCAGGATTTGTTTCTAATCCATTTTTCTAACTGCCATTATACTTGAAATAGTGCATGGCAGATAATCAGCCTTTTGATCTATAGTTTTTGAAAGAATTAGTAGGGAGAAGAAAGATGGAAGAGTAGGGAACCTTGTTTCATCGGGTGCCTTGTATTTAGCTAGGTAACTATCACATCATTCTGAAAACCTATGAATTCAACCTGAGATGTAAGAAAAGAATTGCTGGAATTCTACAAATAGAAAAGTGACCACTTTTGGCAAGGTAGGAGGTGCAAAGTGAATTGGAGGGGATATATTGGAAGATAAACAGCACGGGGAGGGAGCCTCTGTAAGCCAGCTACCGGAGAGAGATAGAGCCCCAGAGCACAAAATCAGTGCTTTAAAAATCTGCTCCAATGAGAGACATCCCTGCCTTAAAGGTGCTCAGATGGCAAAGCAGGGCAAAATCCTAGGTGGGACTGTGTGGTCTCAGGATCCCCAGGGTCACGGAAAGAATGGGGGTGCCTGAGCGGGCAGAGTTCCCAAGCACTGGAGCAGGGAAACTGGCTATGGTCAGCGAGCCCAGGAGTGGGCTCTCAGCTCAGTTTGCCATAAACCGTGAATGGCAGTACAATCGGGGACCACTCTCTGTGTGGAGGTCCTGCAAGTGGCAGGCCGGTGAGAACCCTCTTCTCTCCCCCCAAGAAGATAAGCACGGTGTGCTTTGAAGGAGTCTGCAGAGTTCGGTGCACACAAAAGTGAAGACTGCTTTTCCCTAAAGGTTTACTTAAGTTAGGGGGCCGAGATCTTTCAGCTTGGGCTGGAGATTGGGATGCGGCCATTTTTATTTTCATCTTCTAATGCAGTGCAGAAAGACTTCAGGGAATAAAAGCCACACAGAGCAACCCAAAGCACCTTACACTGAGACCAGCCCCCCGGCAAGGGGCAGTGCAACTCCACCCAGGCAAAGACACCGGAGAATCAGCGCAACAGGTACCTCCCCCAGAAAACCAGCTGTAACATCAGTGGAATACCAAGTTTACCAAGCACACAGAATTGCAAAACTCCAGTGCTAGGGGAAAATAGTATATAGTATTTGAGATTTTTTTCCCACGATTCTTTTATCCTTTCAGTTTATAATTTCCCTTTTTTTTTTCCTTTTCAACTCATTTCTTATTTTAGCAACTCTTTGTTTTTTTCTTTTTTAACTTCCATTTTTACATTTACATCTTATAGCTATATTCTTCATTTTTGGCTTCCTTTCAATGTATTCAATTTTATTTTGTGTGTGTGTGTGTGTGTGTGTGTATAAAGTTTTGCTTTCTTTGCAATTTGGGGATTTAGGGTCTTCTAACAGAGCAAAATACACCCAGGACCAGGTAGATCACCCTGTTTTGTCCATCTGGGAGATTATAATCTTTTTCCTTTTTTTTTTTTTTTCTTTTCATTTTTGGTTTCAGACCGCTTCAGCTTTGTCTAGTGGGTATTTCGCTTGGGTCATGGTTGATATTTTTTATTTTGTTCCCTCGTTCATCCATTCTTCTCTGGGCAAAATGACTAGAAAGAAGAATTCACAACAAAAGAAAGAACCAGAAGTAATACTCTCTGCCACAGACCTAATCAATATGGATATAAGTAAAAAGCTGCAATTCAGGATAACGATTATTAAGTTACTAGCTGGGCTTGAGAAAAGCATAAAAGACACTCGAGAATCTCTTAGCGCAGAAATAAAATCTAATCAGGTTGAAATTTAAAAATGCTTTAACTGAGATGCATTCTAAATTGGATGCTCTAACAGCTAGGGTAAATGAGGCAGAAGAGAGAGTGAGTGACACAGAAGACAGGATGATGTAAAGGAAGGAATCTGAGGAAAAGAGAGAAAAAAACTAATGGACCATGAAGAGAGGCTTTGAGAAATCAGCGATATCATAAAGCGAAACAATATTAGAATTATTGGGGTCCCAGAGAAAGAAGAAAGAGAGAGGACAGAAGGTATATTTGAGCAAATCACAGCTGAGAACTTCCCTAATCTGGGGAAGGAAAGAGACATTCAAGTCCAAGAGGTAGAGAGAGTGCCCCCACAAAATCAATAAAAATAGATTAAAACCCCAACATATAATAGTGAAGCATGCAAATTTCAGAGATAAAGAGAAAATCCTAAAAGCAGCTTGAGGCAAGAGCTCCTTAACCTACAATGGTAGAAACATTAGACTGGCATCAGACCTAGCCACAGAGACCTGGCTGGTCAGAAAGGGCTGATGGCATGATATATTCACGATACTAAATGAGAAAAACATGCAGCCAAGAATGCTTTTTCCAGTTAAGGTGTCATTCAGAATGGAAAGAAAGAGAGCGAGCTTCCAGGACAAACAGAAACTAAAAGAAACTATGATTACTAAACCAGCCCTGCGAGAAATATTAAAGGGGATCCTGTAAGTGAAGAGAGAGCCCAAAAGTAACACAGATCAGAAAGAAACAGAGACAATCTACAGAAACAGGGACTTTACAGGTAACACAATGGCACTATATTCATATCCTTCAATAATTACTCTGAATGTAAATGGGCTCCATGCTCCAATCAAAAGACACAGGGTATCAGACTAGATAAAAAGCAAGACCAATCCATATGCTGCCTACAAGAGATGGATTTTAGACCCAAAGGCACCTCCAGATTGAAAGTGAGGGGGAGTAGAACAATTTATCATGCCAATGGACGTCAAAAGAAAGCTGGGATAGCAATCCACATATCAGACAAATTAGATTTTAAACCAAAGACCGTGGTAAGGGATGAAGAGGGACACTATATCATAATTAAAGGGTTTATCCAACAGAAGATCTAACAATTATAAGTATTTATGCTCCTAATTTGGGAGCAGCCAATTGTATAAATCAATTAATAACCAAATTAAGGAAACAAATTGATAATAATACAATAATAGTAGGGGATTTCACCCCACTCACAGCAATGGGCAGCTCATCTAAGCATAATATCAACAAGGAAATAAGGGCTTTGAATGACACACTGGACCAGATGGACTTCACAGATATTTACAGAGCATTCCATCCTAATGCAACAGAATACACATTCTTCTCAAGTGCACATGGAACACTCTCCAGAATAGAGCACATACTGGGTCATAAATCAGGCCTCAGCCAGTACCAGAGGACTGGGATTATTCCGTTCATATTTTCAAACCACAATGCACTGAAACTTGAACTCAGTCACAAGAGGAAATTTGAAAGGAACTCAAACACTTGGAGGTTAAAGAGCATCCTACTAAAGAATGAATGGGTCAACCAGGAAATGAAAGAATTAAAAAAAAAATTCATAGAAACAAATGAAAATGAAAACACAACTGTTCAAAAACTTTGGGATGCAGCAAAGGTGGTACTTTTAAAGGGGAAGTATATAGCATACAAGCCTTTCTCAAGAAACAAGAAAGGTCTCAAACACACAACCTAAACTTACACCTAAAGGAGCTGGAGAAAGAACAGCATATAAAGCCTAAACCCAGCAGAAGTGAATCCATAAAGATTAGAGCAGAAATCATTGAAATAGAAACCAAAACCACAGAACAGATCAACGAAACTAGGAGCCAGTTCTCCAAAAGAATTAAAGATCGATAAACTCCAAGCTGGACTTATCAAAAAGAAGAGAAAGGACACAAATAAATAAAATCATGAATGAAAGAGGAGAGATCACAACCCACACCGAAGACATACCAACAATCATAAGAACATATTATAAGCAACTGTGTGCCCCAAATTAGGCAATCTGGAAGAAACAGATGTATTCCTAGAGATGTATAAATACCAAGACTGAACCAGGAAGAAATAGAAAACCTGAACAGACCCATAACCAGCAAGGAAATTGAATCAGTAATCAAAATTCTCCCAACAAACAAGAGTCCAGGGCCAGATGGCTTCCCAGGGGAAGAACTAATACCTATTCTTCTGAAGCTGTTTCAAAATACAGAAAGGGAAGGAAAACTTCCAAACTCGTTCGAGGAGGCTAGCTCTACCTTGATTCCCAAACCAGACAAAGCTCCATCAAAAAGAAGAAATACAGACCAATATCCCTGATGAACATGGATGCGAAAATACTCACCAAGATACTAGTCAGTAGGATCCAACAGTACAGTAAAAGGATTATTCACCATGACCAAGTGGGATTTATTCCTGGGCTGCATGGGTGGTTCAACATTTGCAAATCAATCAACATGATACATCACATTAATAAAAGAAAGGACAAGAACCATATGATCCTCTCAATTGATGAGAAAAAGCATTTGACAAAATATAGCATCATTTCTTAATTAAAACTCTCCACAGTGTAGGGATAGAGGGAACACACCTCAATATCATAAAAGCCATCTATGAAAAACCCATGGAGAATATCATTCTCATTGGGGAAAAACTGAGAGCTTCTCCCCTAAAGTCAGGAACATGACAGGGATGCCCACTCTCACCACTGTTGTTCAACACAGTTCTAGAAGTCCTAGTCTCGGCAATCAGACAACAAAAATAAATTAAAGGCATGCAAGTTGACAATGAAGAAGTCAAACTCACTCTTCGCAGATGACATGATACTTTATGTGGAAAACCTGAAAGACTCCACCCCAAAATTGTGAAAACTCAACAGAAATTCAGCAACGTGGCAGGATATAGAATCAATGCACAGAAGTCAGTTGCATTATGTGCATTATGCACTAACAATGAGACAGAAGAAAGCAAAATTAAGGAGTTGATTTACAATTGTACCAAAACCGATAAGATAACCAGGAATAAACCTAACCAAAGAGGTAAAGGATCTGTATTCTAAAAACTATAGAACACATATGAAAGAAACTGAGGAGGACACAAAGAAATGGAAAAAGCATTCCATGTTCATGGAGTGGAAGAATAAATATTGCTAAAATGTCTACGCTACTAGGGAAATCTGTACATTCCATGCAATCCTTATCAAAATACCATCAAGTCTTTTTACAGAGCTGGAACAAATAATCCTAAAATTTGTATGGAACAGAAAAGACCCTGAATAGCCAGAGGAATGTTGAAAAAGAAAACCAAAACTGGTGGCATCATATTGCCAGACTTCAAGCTCTATACAAAGCTGAATCATCAAGACAGTATGGTATTGGTACAAAAACAGACACGTAGACCAATGGAACACAATAGAGAATCCAGAAACGGACTCTCAACTCTATGGTCAACTAATCTTTGATAAAACAGGAAGGACGATCTAATGGGAAAAGGAGAGTCTCTTCAATAAATGGTGCTGGGAAAATTGGACAGCCACATGTAGAAGAATGAAACTGGACCATTTTCTTACACCACACAAAGATAAACGCAAAATGGATGGAAGACCTAAATGTGAGACAGGAATCCATCAAAATCCTGGAAGAGAACACAGGCAGCAACCTCTGTGACCTCGGCTGCAGAACTTCTTGCGAGACATGTCTCCAAAGGCAAGGGAAACAAAAGCAAAAATGAACTATTGGGACTTCATCAAGATAAAAAGCTTCTGCACAGCAAAGAAAACAGTCAACAAAACTAAAAGGCAACCTATGGAATAGAAGAAGGGATTTGCAAATGACATATCAAATAAAGGGCTAGTATCCATGATCTATAAAGAACTTATCAAACTCAACACCTCAAAAAACATAATCTATTCAAGAAATGGGCAGAAGACATGAACAGACATTTCTCCAAAGAAGACATACAATGACCAACAGACACATGAAAAATTGCTCCACATCCCTTGGCATCAGAGAAATACACATGAAAACAATGATGAGATACCACCTCACACCCGTCAGAATGGCAAAAATTAACAACTCAGGAAACAATAAGTGTTGGAGAGGATGAAAAGAAAGGGGAACCCTCTTACACTGTTGGTGGGAATGTAAGCTGGTGCAGCCACTCTGGAAAACAGTATGGAGGTTCCTCAAGAAGTTAAAAATAGAGCTACCCTATGACCCAGCAATTGCACTACTAGGTATTTACCCCAAAGATACAAATGTAGTGATCCAAAGGGGCACCTGCAACCCAATGTTCACAGCAGCAATGTCCACAATAGCCAAACTGTGGAAAGAGCTGAGAAGTCCATCAAAAGATGAAAGGATAAAGAAGATGTGGTGTGTATATGGAATATTACTCAGCCATCAGAAAGTATGAATACTTACCATTTACATTGATGTGGATGGAACTGGAGGGTATTATGTTGAGCGCAATAACTCAATCAGAGAAAGACAATTATCATATGGTTTTACTCATATGTGGAATGTAAGAAACAGCATAAAGGATCACAGGGGAAGGGAGGAAAAACTGAATGGGAAGTCATCAGAAAGGGAGAAAAACCATGATTTACTCTTAACTATAGGAAACAAACTGAGGGTTGCTGGAGGGGAGGTGGGCAGGGGGATGGGGTAATTGGGTGATGGGCATTAAGGAGGGCATGTGATGTGATGAGCACTGGGCATTATACACAACTGATGAATCACTGAACACTACATCTGATACTAATGGTGTACTATACGTTGGCTAGTTAAATTTAAATTAAAAAAAAAGAATTAACTTTACATGCTGAATTAATATAAAGGTACATGTATCTTCATCTCACAGATTCTCCTTTGTACAAAGAAAATTCACCAGCTAATTATGCCAGGTTAAACAAGATGATCAGAAGAGGAGAAAATGCTGAGATAAAACTAAGTCATCTCTTTTAAGTATTCTGGGCTATGGCTAGCAGAATTACCAGGTAAGCTTCTTTATGGCAGGGAGTTCGACTGCTTTATTCCTTGCTATCCACAAAACGGAGAATAGCATCTGATTCATGGTAGGCAGTCAGTAAAAATATGTTGAATGAATCCATGTGTTACAGCAAATAATTTTTAAGCATGAATAAAGCTGAGATTGCCTTAGTTACTATTTCATTATAAGACGTCTCGTATTTTATAAACCATTTATCTATAGACAAAAGTATTGGAAATATTTTGTTTTGTGTAAGGGGATTAGATTAGTCTGGCAATTGTAACAATTATGGCTAATTACGGCCTTATGTCATTCAATTTACATCCAAGCCACGTTTATAGATGAGAAATTTTGTTCTGTTTTAAATCAGAACTCTGCATGTTTAGGTAATCAACAATATTTTTTATTTCATTTTTTTTAAAAAGAAGCCACATGGGATTTTTTATTTATTTTTATTTTTTAAAAGTATTTTATTTATTTGTCAGAGAGAGAGAGAGAGAGAGAGAGCACAAGCAGGGGGAGCAGCAGGCAGAGGGAGAAGCAGGGCTGAGCAAGGAGCCTAATGTGGAACTCGATCCCAGGACCCCGGGATCATGACCTGAGCAGAAGGCAGACACTTAACTGACTGAGCCACCCAGGCGTCCCACATGGGATTTTTTAATTGCTCATACAAATCATTGTATGTCAGAGAATTCTGATTCTAAATAGATAAATCTGTAAACTGTAAGCACAGCCTATGTACAAGTTCTCATTCAGAAAATATTTTTTTCAAGAAAGGACTCCCAATACATTTCCAACGTACCAACAGATGATCAAGCTGGCAGAGTCTGATTTCCAAGTTTAACGTGACTTGTTGGAAGCAGCATTAGGAACAATGACAAAGAACTAGCTTCGCTCCTGTACCATCTTCCTGTCTGTCTGCTTGACACCCTCCCCTCCTGATTTCCGCACAACTGCCCAGCACAGGGTAGCCCAACAGCACACAATTCTTTCTTCTCCCATTTTCCCATGGCCCTGAGCCCTCCCAGCCATCACAGAAAGGACACACAGGACAGAGTTCTGAAACTAAACTATGAAAAATTGATTAGAGCCTAAGCCATCTTAATGAGCGATGTGTGCATTGAAAAGAGGAAAAATCCTCTCTGGCAACCCATTTTAATGGTAGACCTCCCAGCAATATCTCATATGGAAGAGGGGGGGATGTTTGAAAGGTGGAGGACGGGAAGGACGTCCTTCCAAGTCAAAGACTATAGGTAAGTTCTACTAATGTGTAAAGCTGGATAATACAGGACATAAGTGTTTCTCTTGATTTTCTAAATTTTTCCCCTCCTACGTGGAATATCTACTAGAGCTGCTTTAATTTGTGGTCACAATGAAAACCCATGGAGATGTATTTGCATCCGTTGATTTCAAACAGCACAATAATTAATTAGTTCATGCTCACTATCAGATGTAGACCACAATTCATTTTACTTTCCTAAATAACCCTGTGTGAGGAAGGATTTGAAGGTTCAAGTGATTCTTTTAAATGGCTAATAATCCCTTCCCAATTAAAGTTACCAACTTCCATTTCACCTCAACCTTACTTCCATACTGTTATACTTCAAACCGTCTACAGTAAAGATAAATACAAATATCTTTGAAATTCATAGACTTCAACCTACTGTATTTGATAAAAATGCTGACATCATCAATGCCTAACTAATATGAATCAGTATCAACAATGATTTATAGAACTCTTTTTGTTTGTAGTACATGTTGACAAAGAATCAAACCACTGATTCAAAATAGGATTTTTTTTTTAAAAGCATAAATGAACTTTGGCAAATCGTGTGCATTTCACCTTATTAATGTAATTTCATTAGGTACATAAAGGTCAACCAACTGCTAATTGGAAATATTATCTTCTTGTGGTTGAAAAAGAACAAAAAGCAAAGCTTTTGAGAAAAATGAGATTGACACAAGCCTTGGAAGCTAAGTGGTTTCAGGTAAAGTTTCAGATTAATTTCCAGAAATTTAAAAGAAATGAAAGAAAGACTGCTGTACCAGTTCTTGGGAATTAGAATTTCATAGCCCAAGTAATACAGAAAAGTAATATTAGTAATTACATTAATACAAAATACATACAGCTCATATTAAAGACATTCATGTGTTACATCCTACTTTCTTGAGCTTCCTGGGAAAATTCTACCAGAATCAGTCAATAGATATTTTCTCCTGCAAGCTATTTGTTTAGTTGGTATCATTTTAACTTCCTTTACCTTAATATGCAAAGTCCCCATTCCATCAATCATTCTGAAATTTAGCTAATGAGGAATATATGTGGAACTAAATAAATACCTTCAATATACTCACTTTCCAAGGTATCAAAATTCTTTTGCAGTTATTAGCTCTCAATTTTGGTGTAGCATATAATCCAGTAATTAAAATAAAACAGTAAGATTAATAAACTATATATACTGGGCTTCAGTTTCTTTTTTAAAATACCTTTTTGCTCGGAAAAAATAAAAACAACTGGCAAACTGCCAGTTTCATCTGCATTAAATTACCAAAGATGCAAACAAAAAATTGATAACACTTGGCCCCACTGATGAGCTGTCATGTTAAGTAGCTATTTAGTTTTGTGCTTCATTCCCACCTGACCCACTTTGTTCCTAAGCAGGTATTCTAAATGAGCCTTTGAAAAAAGCGTTCACTATATCATCACTAAAGGGGCAATTAAAGTGGTGCGCAAAAAACATGGCAGAATACCAAAAACACTAAGCAGAAAAACCTTTTCTTTTTTTTCTAGTCTCTCCCACCTCTCAAGCTTCCTTGTTCAGTAGGAATCAGGTTAAATGAAGCTTGGAAGTCTTTATGCTGTGAAGGATGTGCAGTAAACATGAAAAGATTATGTCCAAGTTCAGTGGATGTTAGGTGTGAATTTCAAAACCAAATCAGCCCTTCAAGTACCTTGGAACAAATGGGAAAATCTCAGATGACTGCACACCAGAGATAATAAGGACAAGTTTTGCTGGAAGCACATCTACTAAAAATGCATACTGGGCTGACATTTTCACAGAAAGAATAGAGCGAGAATTAAAAAACCCTTCTCTAGGAAACAAATACAGGAGAATTAATTTCAATGTAGAAATTAGAAAGGAAACAGGCAAGGGATATATTTTTTCTAGGACTTCACTTCTTTGTCTTTAAGTAAATGTAATACAATGAAGTGCCTGGGAGGCCTCCCTTATCCCACCCAATTCCTTTTTTATCAATTTCTTTTTACTCCAAGGCCTTCCGTTACCCCACAGGCCCTTTGAAACAAAACCACAAGGTATCCAATGCCCCAAGGAGGGGTCATCTCAAGAGAGACCACAGAACGCCATTCTTGGCTTTTGGATTTTAAAAAATAGGCTTTGAAAATTCACTGCAGAGACAAAAGTCTTTTAGATAAAAGGCCTTCTGAAATTAAAAGTTATGCTTTTTGAATATCAAAAAAGCAAACCCTTGAGACTTGAGGAAAACCAGATAAAGACTCCTTCTCCTGCCCAGACAGGTTCCAGAACCTAGAGGACAGGGGAGCTGGAGGGAAGCCAAAGCTCCCCAACACCCACTCAGGTAGAGACAAGGAAGATCCCAGGGCCAAGGTGAACTTCTGTCTTGCTTCCAGAGCATACAAAGGAAAATGGCCAGGTCTTAGAATCTCCCACACTCAACCCCTCCCTTGCACAACACAACTTCAGAAAAATAGATATGGCAACCAACCAAGTCTAGGCTGATAGGCCACCCTCCCCACTTGCTCCACCAACAGACTGCAATACTCAAATTGCCAGAAAGAGTATTCTTAGGTTTCTGACACTCCCTAAATTGACTTAAAGGAAGCTAAAAGAAGAGCAGTGACCTGGAGTACTCACAGAAATGAGAAGAAGAAACCCACTGTATAGACCCATAACCAAAGACCAGCGGGGAAAACGGTTATCCCATAGGATACCAGCAGCGGTGAATGAAGACAATTGACAAAGATACTCCTCTGACCAAACTTGAGTCAGGCTCCTCTGAGCCCCCCTCTTTTGGATTGGGACTCTGACCTTGGGCTCTGTCCTTGTTCCAATTAGTTCCATTTTAGCAAGAACCCTACTGGATCAGTTTAACAAAAATCCTCCATCCTTGATATCTGATCACAATCTTCATCTCCCACCCTTGATATCTTATCACAAGGTCTGCCTTCAAACAAGAATCCTATCAAGTTCCTTTTGCAGAATCCCCCTTCTCCTTGATGTTTCCTATTAGTAATCTTCGATCCACTGCCCTCCTCCACCCCTGACCCTTACCCTTGGCAATAAATCCCCACTTGTCCTTGTTCAGAAAGGAGTTCAGTTTGACACAGAGGTCTCTCTTCCCCTATTGCAAGAGTTCCTGAATAAAATTTGCCTTTATAGCTTTGACTTCTGTCCAGCTCCAGTTTGCTTTGACATAATTCAGTCATCACGGCAAAATCAAAGGAGGTGGACCACGGATCCAATGGCTCCTCCCCAACGGGTGAGTGTCCCAAACACAGGTAGCCCCAGTGGTAAGAGGGAGGTAGACATTGAATTCAAATTCAACAACGAATACTCATTCAGTGGTAGAATTAAAACATTCTAGGCCCTATTCTAGGAACTAATGATATATCATTGAATAACATGGACAAAAAAAAGTATCTTCATAGGAATTATGTTCTGATGCAGAATCAGGCAATAAAGTAAGTGCAGAACGATAGTATGTTAGAAGATGTAAGTGCTGTGGGGAAGAATAAAAGAGAAAAGGGGGCATGCGGAAATGTACAATTTTAAAAAGGGAGCAAGTTTATTTATTTTTTATTAAATAGGGAATAATCTTAAAGAAGTGAAGAAGGATTGCTTTGAGAAGATGGTATTTGAATCAAAACTTAATGGTGAAAATAAACACAGAAAACATTGATTTTAACAGAGTTTGCACTGAACAGACTAGGATTAAGTTTCTAATACTAAGCTTCATTCTGGTGCAAGGTCCATTGGGCTTAAATATGAAATTAAACCTGATCAGAGAAAATAAAGAACATTACATATTAGCACATTTTTAATTCTTTTTAAATTTTTTATTGTTATGTTAATCACCATACATTACATCATTAGTTTTGGATGTAGTGTTCCACGATTCATTGTTTGTGCCTAACACCCAGTGCTCCACGCAGAACGTGCCCTCTTTAATACCCGTCACCAGGCTAACCCGTCCCCCCACCCCCCTCCCCTCTAGAACCCTCCGTTTGTTTTTCAGAGTCCATCATCTTTCATGGTTCGTCTCCCCCTCCGACTTACTCCCCTTCATTCTTCCCCTCCTGCTATCTTCTTCTTTTTCTTAACATACTGCATTATTTGTTTCAGAGGTACAGATCTGTGATTCAACAGTCTTGGACAATTCACAGCGCTCACCATAGCACATACCCTACCCAATGTCTATCACCCAGCCACCCCATCCCTCCCACCCCCCCACCCCAGCAACCCTCAGTTTGTTTCCTGAGATTAAGAATTCCTCCTATCAGTGAGGTCATATGATATATGTCTTTCTCTGATTGACTTATTTCGCTCAGCATAACGCCCTCCAGTTCCATCCACGTCGTTGCAAAAGGCAAGCTCTCATTCCTTTTTACGGCTGCATAATATTCCATTGTGTATATATACCACATCTTCTTTATCCATTCCATATTAGCACATTTTTAAATTTGTGGTTTGTGAAATTTACTCATTACACATAAAAGGAGTGTATAAACCTGTTTTTTTTCCCCTTCACGATCACAGTGCTTCATCATTAAAGAAAAAAATCCAACTGTATTTGTAACACCATCTTTCATTTAGGTATGTATTTACGTAAACTGAATGTGGTACATGTGCTATGTCTATATAAACAGTATATATATATATATATATATATATATATCGGGCCTACACAGTCAGCATCCAAGTCTTCAAATTAGAAAGTCATTTATATATACCTATATGCATTGAGAATATCATTCTTAGCCTTTTATGTGCCCCCATATGCCTGAGATACCACTCATCCCTTCACTTCCCATCACTACCAGGGGCTTCATAGAATTAGTGGTAAGAAGGTGATGGGAGACAGAGGGAATTTACCACTGGATTTAAAGACCTCTCAGACAATTCTAAACACTACCAATTCATAATTCAACACTAGCTGTTACCTCCCAGTGATATATACAGGCAACCAGTTCCTGATCTACTATGCTTGTGCTATTTTAATAACACAGATAAGTGCTCAAGTTTTAACAAATGGCATTGGTATTCAGACAAGATTTTTTTCACTTTCTTAAAAGATTTTATTTATTTACTTGAGAGAAGAGAGAGAGCGTGCACACACAAGCCAGGGCGAGAGGCAGAAGGAGAGGGAGAAGCAGACTTCCTGCTTGAGCAGGGCGCCTGACACGGGACTCAATCCCGGGACCCTGGCGTCATGACCTGAGCTGAAAGCAGATGCTTACCTGACTGAGCCGCCCAGGCGCCCTGTTCATCAAACTATGCAGTGTGTCCAGAGCTTCACTTTACAATAAATGTAGGAAGATCTATGAATTTAAGAACTGATGATAATGTTACACTCTTCAATTGCCTGCTTGTGTGTTTTGAGGAGGAATAAGAAGGGGGGAAAGAACTGACAAATCACACATTCCACAAAAGTCCTTAAAGATTTTTAATGAAATGGTATGTTTTATACGTTAAGGAAAAAAATACTCAATTAGCCTATTTTCAAATAGGAAATGCAACATATAATTCAAATGACGCTTTGAGTCTATGGGCATCCTTAAATCTGAAAGTGGGTCTCTTGTAGACAGCATGTAGTTGGATTTTTTTTTTTTTCCATCCAGCCACTCTGTGCCTTTTGATTGGTAACCAGTCAACCCATGTGCATTTAGAGTAATTGTTGACATGTAAGAACTTATTCATGAATGCCATCTTATTCATTACTTTCTGGTCCTTTTGTATTTTCCCCCTCTGTTCATGCCTAGTCTTGTACATTGGTTATACTCCACAGAGGTATGCTCTGTTTCCCTTTGTCTTTTGCAGATCCACTCTAGGGATTTGCTTTGTGGTTACCTTGTGAATTACATAAAATATCTTATAGATAAAACAGTCCATTTTAGGCTGAGAGTAATGTATCTTCGAACACCTGTGAAGGGGGGCAAAGGGAGAGAGAGAGTATCCCAAACAGACTCTGCGCTGAGCAAGGAGCCTGACCTGGAGCTTGATCTCACGACCCTGAGATCATGACCTGAGTTGAAATCAAGAGTTGGACACTCAACCGACTGAGCCACCCAGGTGCCCCGGCGGCTATAGTTCTTATCACTCTTCTACTTTGATTTCCATACTATAGTCGCATGGTTAACACACCATCCAAATAAAGAGTTACAGGTCTCTGACTGTCTGATTTTTCCCCATTATCAGCGTGCTGTTAGCTTTCACATGCTGCTATATTCTTGGGTTACCGTCTTCCCATTTCAGCATGAAGAATTCCTTTCAGCATTTCTTGCAAAGCAGGTCTAGAGGTGGTGAACCCCCTCAGCTTTTGTCTGGGAAAGCGTTTATTTCTCTTTCATATGTGAAGGATAACTACCAGATATTCTTGGCGGGCAATTTTTATCTTTCAACACTTTGAATACATCACCCCACTCTCTCCCGGCTTGTCAGAGTTTCTGTTGAGAAATCTGCTGATAGCCTAATGGGGGTTCCTTTGTCAGTTACTTTCTTTTTTCCCTGGCTTCAAGATTCTTTACGGCTGATTTTTGACAGTTTCATTAAAAAGTGTCTTGGAGAAGGCATTTTTACACTGAGATAACAGGGTATGCTATTAGCTTCATGGACTTGTACATACAAGTCTTTCCCTGGGTTTGGGAAGTTCTTGGCTATTTTTTCTTTAAATAAACTCTGCCCCTTCCCTTCCCTTCTCGAGCCTGATCATTCAGATATTTGCTTTTCTGATAGAACCTGAGAGCTTTTTTAGGCTTTCTTCACTCTTTTTAAACTTAGTTCCCCGCTCCTCTTGTAAGTATATTAATTCTATATTCATATTCTCTAAGCCATTATTCTTCCTCCACCTGATCTGCCCTGAGACAGAGGTTCTCCTCTACATTCTTCATCTCATTCACTGAATTCTTCAGGTTCAGTATTTCCATTTGGTTCTTTTTTAGAATCTCAATCGCCTTGGTAAAGAGCTCCTTCTGCTCATTAACTTTACCCCTGATTTCACTGGATTGTCTGTGAGTTTTCTTGTAGCTTGTTGAATTTCTTCATAACAGCTATTTTGAATTATCAGACAATAATATTCTATGCCTTTGAGCTTGGTTGCTGGAAAATTATTTTCTTTTTGTGATGCCATATTTCCTTGATTTTTCATATTACTTGTAGGTATGCGTTTTTGCTTGTGCATTTGAAATAACCAAGACCCTCTTAATTAGCTCTGTGTCTTCTCTGGTTCTTACAGTCTGCTAGGCAGGTGTATTAAAAACCTCTTTTTTTTTTTTAATTTCCAGAGGGGTGTGCTATATTTCAGGTTTGTGGATTCTCCCTTGCCCACCAATGGTAGCCTGTGTTCTGAGCATGCTCCCCATCTCCTGAAGCTTGTCCATATAGATGGACATACTCAGGAGCACACACCCAGCTGGCAGAGTTGGGGGAAGTATGGATTTAACACTTGGTGAGTTGGGGATGCCCATGGACTTAGTAGGGAGATGGGGTAGGGCATATCACTCCCAAAGGCTTGTGGGTGGACTTTCTGCTGAGCACATTAAAGACTGTTTGAAATTTGTATCTCCCTCTTTCCCCAAATCCTCCCAGAGCTCTCATGACTAAGCTCCCACCGTAGTACTCTGGGTTCTGGTGGACAGAAATGGGTTTCCCTAGCTGCATCCTGCCAACTGGGAAAACTGAATCCTCTCTCACCACCTGCCTCTTTGCCTGCAGAAGAGTCACCTCTACCAATAAATCAGCCCCCAAAGGCTCCTTCTTGGAAGTAGGGCAGTGCCTAGAAAGTTTCTCTTACCACTTTCACTATGACTCAACTCATAGTTTTCTTTTCCTTTCTTCTTCAACAGCATGTTGGCATCTGCCTTTTGGAAGGCTGGATTTCTGCAAGTTCTCTGTGGTCAGTGAGTGCCTGCTCAGTTCAGCCATGCCCAATTCTTGCCCATTAGCCCCAAGAGGGGTCCAGGCAGTTTCACCGGCTACTCGGGTTCCACAGTTTCTATGGAGTTTGTCTGTGTCCTAACATCTGCACTGGTGAGTGAGAGTCCTCTTGGGTCCCTTGGGGTAAGGTGCAAAATCTGGAAACCTCCATAAAGATGCTCTTGTTTATGTATGGATGTCGAATTTGTTGATTACAAAGGGGGATAAAAAGGAGAAACAACTTCTGAGTCATGTTGCTGATGTCATTCCTGTACTAGGCATTTTAGAAACTAGGGGCATTGTAATAAACAAAGCCCAGCCCTTACTGAGCGCATATCCACAGAGGTCTGTTCCTCTTTTGTTAGATTTATTCCTAGGTTTCTCATCTGTCTTAGATATTAAGGATTTGTTTATTTCTTTGTGTTTGTACATGGTATCTAAATGGTATTTTAAAAGATATCTAGCAATATTACTGAATTTATTGTTAACAAATAATTCTGAAGATTCTCCTGAGTTTTCCATGTCATAATAACATTACCTGCTATTGATGACAGTTCGTTTTCTTCCTTTCCAATACTCATACTGTTTTTCTTGTCTCATTGTATTGGTTGTGTTGAATATACCAGGTTAACAGTGGCTTTTACTATCTCATTCCTGAATCTTAAAGGAAAAACTTTTGGGCTTTACCTTATAGATTAGTGGTTGCTGTTGGCCTTTTATGAGGTTAAGAAGGTTTTCTCAGACTATTGCTTGCTAAGAGTTTTCATATGCTTATAAGTAAAACATCTTATAGTTATTTCTAAATGTATTGGGATAATTTTAAACTAATACAATTCCTTTAATAGCTATAACTCTAATAACATTTTCTTTCTTCTTGACTCAGTTTTTGTTTTACTCTACACAACTGTCCGTATCATTTAAATTCAGAAAATTTTGGCATAAATTACCTTTTGCTAGATCTGAAAATATCCCTAAAATTGCGAAGCCTTTTTTTCCCTTTATCAGTGGTTCCAGATTTTTTTCCTGCTTATGAAAAATGCTTTCTCTAAGTAGTGTTTTATATGAACAATTCATGTTTTGATACAATCTTTTCCATTCTTGTGTTTTTAAATTATCATGATGATACATTTGATTCACTAGTTATTTAGAACTACATTTTAATGTTTCTAAATATGTCATGGCTTTATATATTTTTTTGGTTGTTGCTGTTAGTCCTTGTGATCCAGTGAATATGATCTTTATGATATCAATGTCCTCATGTCATAGATGCAAAATTGTATATATGTTCCTTGTGTACAGTGTTCTATATATGTCAATATTTTAGTTTACAGGAGTTAAAATTTTTATTAATCTTCATTAATATTTGTCTGTTGCACATATCAGTTTCTGAGAGTTGTGTTATGAATTATTACTATGACTGCACATTTGTCTATTTTGGAAAATCTATTAATATTTTGACTTTTTAAAACTATTTTACTTGGTGCATACATGAGTATAGTCTAATGCTTGGGTTTTTTTTTTTAAATCTTTGTACAGTGACCTTCTGTTCTTAATTTTGCCTTCAGAGCTATTTTGTCTTACATGGGACATGTAATTTCTCCTTTTGAATAATATTTCTTCGTACCTCATGTTCTCACTAGTTTCAATTTTTCTATGTTCTAACTTTAGTTTTTATTTAAATACTAGTTAACATAGAGTGTAATATTTAGTTTTAGCTGTACTATGTAGTGATTCAGCACTCCCATACAAAACCCAGTGCTCATCTCAGCAAGAGCACTCCTTAATCCCCATCACCTTCTTAGCCCATCCCCTCACCCACCTGCCCTCTGGTAACCATCTGTTTTTTCCTCTAGAGTTAAGAGTTTGTCTCTTGGTTTCTCTCTCTTTGTTCCGCTTTGCTCATTTGTTTTCTTTCTTAAATTCCACATATGAGTGAAATCATATGGTATTTGTCTGTCTTTGACTTATTTCACTTAGCATAATACGCTCTAGTTCTATCCATGTTGTGGCAAATGGCAAGATTTCATTCTTTCTTATGACTGAGTAACGTTCCATTGTATATACACACCACATCTTCCTTATCCATTCATCAGCTGATGGACACTTGGGCTATTTCTATAATTTGGCTATTGTAGATAATGCTGCTATAATCACCAGGGAGCAGGTATACCTCGGAATCAGCATTTTTGTATTCTTTGGGTAAATACCTAGTAGTGCAATATCTGGATCGTAGAGTAGTTCCATTTTTCTAAATTTAGTGATGTGTCTTCACATAGCTGGGTTTTATTTTTGTGCGGTGTGTACAATGTGAGTTATCTTTTTGAATCCAATCTGACAATATCTGTATCTTTCCTGAAAAAATAAATCCATTTGCCTTTTATGATTATTGATGGACTTGGATTTTCACTGTCATATTTTTTTTTTTAAATAACTATTCTTGAGGCTCCTCAAAAAGTTGAAAATAGAGCTACCATACGACCCAGCAAGTACACTACTGGGTATTTACCCCAAAGATACAAATGTAGGGATTCAAAGGGGTACATGTACCCCAATGTTTATAGCAGCAATGTCCACAATAGCCAAACTATGGAAAGAGCCAAGATGTCCATCGACAGATGAGTGGATAAAGAAGATGTGGTATAGATATACAATGGAATATTATGCAGCCATCAAAAGGAATGAGATCTTGCCATGTGCCACAACGTGGATGGCACTGGATGGTATTATGCTGAGCGAAATAAGTCAATCAGAGAAAGACATGTATCCTATGATCTCACCGATACGAGAAATTCTTAATCTCAGGAAACAAACTGAGGGTTGCTGGAGTGGTAGGGGGTGGGAGGGATGGGGTGGCTGGGTGACAGACATTGGGGAGGGTATGTGCTATGGTGAGCGCTGTGAATTGTGTAAGACTGTTGAATCACAGACCTATACCTCTGAAACAAACAATACATTACATGTTAAAAAAAAAAAAAGAAGATAGTAGGAAGGGTAAAATGAAGGGGGGGAAATCGGAGGGGGAGATGAACCATGAGAGACTATGGACTCTGGGAAACAAACTGAGGGTTTTGGAGGGGAGGCAGGTGGGGGGACGGGGTAGCCGGGGTTGGGTATTAAGGAGGGCACGTGTTATAATGAACACTGGGTGTTATATGCAAACAATGAATCATGGAACACTACATCAAAAACTAATGATGTAATGTATGGTGATTAACATAATAAAATTTAAAAAAAACTATTCTTGACACAAAAGAATATGCTTTAAAGCATTATAACAGAGTGAATTCCATCAACCCACCACGTTAAGAATTAGAATATTATTAATACCACCCTATCTGTGTGCTCCCCATATATGTGTATACACACACATATACATATTATATATAAATGTTTTGTTTTTCAGTCTTAAAGTTAGTATTATACTTTATATAGCCTTGTGGGATATATTCTTATCCAACCTCAACATTATTTTTTAGGTTCATCTATGTTGCCATTTATGACTAAAATTCATTCATTTTATCATGTGATTATATCCAACTTAATCCATCTTCCTACTGACTAATATTTCTCCTACTCCTCTCCCTTATTTTTATGCCATTAAAAATAGTATTTCTAAAAACAATGGCTTTCGTGTTTGTTGATGTGGACTTTCTCTAGGGCATATCTCTAGGAGTGACTGCTGGGTAAGAAGATGTGCAAATGTTTAATTTTATACAATTATGCCAAACTGCTTTAAAAATTATTGTAAACACATTCCAACCTTTTAGACTTGTGTGGATCTACATCCACATCAATCCTTGTTATTAACAAATTTCTTAATTTTTGCCAATAAATAATAAGATGGTATCTCATGGAAAACTGAGATGTAGTATAGACTGCCAGCAGGTGTGAATAGTTTCCATTCAATGATATTATTGTGTCCATTTCCCCCATCTATTTTCAAGTAATGCAGAACTACTAAAAGCAACACAAATAAAAGGCATCAGTAAAAAATTATGAAGGCAGAGGAGTTTAATCCATCCCTCAACAAGACTAACTTATTGCAAACCCTATGCTCTATGTATCCATTGATCAATCATTTGGTTTCTATTTATCTCAGATTTAAGATCAGAATCGAGGTGGCTATTACAGAAACATACATCAACCCCTTTATTTCAACAGAAAAAAGAAGCCTGACATTTTCTGACCAAAGATAATTCTATTTAAACTGATGGTTTTCACAGTGAAAACTGGTTTTACCAATGAGGTTTTATGGCAAATGAATTCCATAAACTGAATAAGCTAAATTCTGACCCCAAGGAGGGGGTTGTTTATTTTTTTAAGACTATTTTTTTGGAGCAGTTTTATGTTCACAGCAGAACTGAGAAGAAGATACAGAGATATCCTCTGCCTCCACAACAAAGCTTTCCCCATTATCAACATTCTCCACGCAAAGTGGTACATTTGTTACAATTCACGAACCTACATTGAGACATCATGTTCATCCATTAACCATTATCGTCACCCCTGGCTTACATTAGGTGTTGTACATTTCATGGGTTTTGATAAATGTATAATGACATTATCTAGTCATTACAGTGTCATACAGAATATTTTCACTGTCTTGAAAATCCCTGTGCTCTGACCATTCATCTCTTCCTACCTCCCAACCCGTGGCAACCACTGATATTTTTACTGACTCTACCGTGTTGTCTCTTCCAGAATGTCATATCGATGGAATCATACCGATTTCATGCTTTTCAGAGAGACTACTTTGCCCCAAAGTTTTGACAAGATAAACACACACACACACACACACACACATAGCACATGATAATAATAGTTTCTCAAATATATTATGCTGGCAAAGGTGATCTGAAATTAGTATTTCCATCTTCTCATCCTTATGTCCATCAGGTTAGGCATCTCTAAGTGAATGAGTAGCAGATATAACTACTCGTTTTGTTGTTGTTTTTCATTTTAATAATGTCTTTATGATATAATTACCAAAAAACCGAGATAGTGAGTGACTTTCATAAGATAATAAATTCTTTCCCAAGTAAGGTAGTTTCTAATTTTTTGCTTTTAAGAAACTGAACAAGGAAGGACATGACTGAGCCACCATGTGATAGGTCATCCAATATGATTTTTGAGGATGAACCACTATTAAGTTCCAGTTCATTGCACTGATTTTTATTTCTTCTTTCAACAGATTTTTTCTTTGAACTGAATTTTTTAATAAAAATGTATTTATTTATGTAAACAAAGAATGCAAGTGACCCAGAACTTGTCTTTTTATCCATAAATGCTTATACATGGGTATATGATATAAATGGAAAAAGAACAGCCGAATCCATTTCATTATGCACTACTTCCGATAAAATCTTACTTTTTACATTGATTTTTATCAAAAATGAATTTATGTTGAAGACTTGTATACCCAATTAATTATAATACCTCGGAAGAAAAATGTCAACATGTACTGTGATCACAGAAAACAAAACTCAATTTAGATTTGGTTATAAAGAAGTATGATCAGAGAGATCAATCAAAATATATTTAATAGGGTAACATTTTGTGAAGGAAATGGACTGGAAATACAATTCAAAGAGAAAATGATGCAAAAAATATATTATCGACGTTTATATATAGTTTTAAATAGATGATGGTACATATCTAATCACTGAGGATCTGCTTTTATTAGTGATTCTCAAAACTGACAAAGAAGTGTCATTTCAAAACGTAAATATGCGAAAAGGCCCTAAAATAGCATCCAATGGAAGTGCTCCAACTTTTGAAGAAAACGTTTAGAACTTAAAAATATGCTACGTAGTAACATAGCTTTTACACATTTTTTAACGGAATACCTGAGTAACAGTTTTTGTTGAACTACTTGCAGGAACTGGCATCTGCAGAGCAAGTTCGCGATTTCTATTTTGATTTTATATTTATCAGGGGTAACTTGAGGTCAGGGTGATAGATGGGAGAGTATGGGGTGGCTGCTTTGCTTTATCCTCATGATATTACTTAACACGTGGCCAGAACTGCCATCTATAAGGCATAGGCCTTGGAAATTAAAACAAACATGAAACAGCAATCATTTGTCCCGAACTTACTCATTTAATACCAAACGTTTCCCCATGAAAAAGGTATCACCCGTTAGCAGCTGAGAAAGCTGAAGTTTTGAGAGCTTCAACAGGCTCACGGACAGAGGTGATAGCCCAGCAGGCAAAAATCACCCCGACAGCATTCACGGCCTTAGTTTACTCATCTTAAAGTGGGCATAATAATACCAACTTTATAACTCTTCCTAAAATATGTTCTTTAGGTGAAAAACAAATTAAATTAGGGGTGCCTGGGTGGTGCAGTCGGTTAAACATCTGATTCTTGGTTTCAGCTCAGGCTGTGATCTCAGGGTTGTGAGATCAAGCCCCGTGTCAGGCTCCACGATGCGTGTGGAGCCTGCTAAGTTTCTCTCTCTCCCTCTCCTCTGGCCCTCCCCCCACTTGCATTCTCTCTCCCTTTCTCAAATAAATCTTCAAAAAATCAAATTATATTACAAAAATATCTTTGGGTACAAAGTGGAAAACTAGATATAAGCAGTTAGGGATATGGGCACTGGTGTGTTCACACATACCTACATTCAAGAAAAATAACACACTTTTTATAACATACTCCCAATATTTTCTGAACTTTGTCTCCTCTCAGGGCAAGTCATCTAGGTATCCATCAAGAGGTCCAATCCATTTGTACCCAAGTAATTGAATGCATGATTGAATCAATGCACAGACTATTTAATATTGCTTAGACATTCAACTTACTTCTTGGGCAGCTTCATTTTTTTCACCTTTTCTTCAGCATGTTCATCTGATATACCCACATGACATCCTAATGCCAGCAAAGTCCTGGAAAACAAAAGCAGAGATAAGCTGCAAGAACTCCTTCTCTATCTCCAGAATAACCCAACCTAATGGCGGAGGGGAATCAGGTGTAACAGTCCACCTTGAAAGCAGAGCAGAAATTGCCTTTAAAGCAAAGGAAAAACATTTATTTATAAATCATATCCTTTTGAGTAACAAGTAAGTCATTGAAAATTGAAATATCACAAAGAGCAATATATTGAATAGTAAGTCTTTCTCCAATCACCTTCTTGTAGTCCTGTTTCTTTTCCTAAAGGCACTGATTGCTACTGATTCTTGAATATCCTGCTCTAATCTGTGCAAATACTAACACAAGTTTATGTGTGTGTGTGTGTGAGCATGCACACGGGCATGCATATTGTTTCGTTTTCCCCCTTTTACACAATGGGTACATAACAAGAGAGAGCTCTCTGCAATTTTCTATCTTGACCTTACAGCATAACTCTGATATACTCTTCTTTCATATAAAGCTGGTTTATTTTTCAACAGTTCTGAAGTATTCCATTAGTTGGATGTGTCATAATGTTTTTACCCAGTTCTTTGTTCATAGTCTTCTGTTGTTACAAATAATGCTGCAATGAATAACTTCATACATTTAATACATGTACTATATCCTTCATCTGTGGGTTAAAAATTCCTAGACATGGAATTACTGGGTCATAGCGTATATACATTTTAAAGATTCACAAATATTGTCAAATGTCTATAGAGTCAGTAGTAATTTACATTCCTACCAGCCATGTATGACATTACCCGCTTCCCAGTTCTCAAACTGCTTCAACTTTGTCAATTGGTAGGTTAAAAAGGCATCTAAATAGATAGATAGATAGATAGATAGATAGATAGTTAGATAGGGGAAAAAAAAAAGGTATCTCATTAGGTACGCCTGGGCGGCTCAGTCAGTTAAGCGTCTGCCTTCACCTCAAGTCCCGATCCCAGATCCTGGGATCAAGTCCCACATCGGGTTCCTTGCTCAACAGGGAGCCTGCTTCTCCCTCTGCCTGCCGCTCCCCCTGCTTGTGCTCTCTCTCTCGCTCTGACAACTAAATAAAATCTTTAAAAAAGAGAGAGAGAGAGAAGGTATCTCATTATCATTTTAGTTTGTCTTATTTTTAAGACATAATCTTTTTTTTTACATAATCTCTACACCCAACATGGGGCTTGCTTGCACTTGTAATCCCAAAATCAAGAGTTGCACATTCCACCGACTCAGCCAGCCAGGCACCCATGTATTTTTCTTAAAATAAGTGTATTTGAGCACCTTTTTCATATGCTTGGTATTTGTATTTACTTTTTTCTGTGAAAATATTCTTTGTTCAACTTCCCATTAGATATGGGTTTTTAACTGCATTTTAGAAGCTCTTCCTGTGTCTGAGATATGAGTTGCAAATATTTTTCTCTAGTTTGTCTTTTTACTTTCTTTATATTATCATCTCCGAGCAGAATTCCAAATCTGTTTTTATATAACTGAAATTTTACATCTTTTCTTCTGGCTTTTGGGTTTTATATGGCACTCAGAAATTCCCCATTTGTAAAATCATTTAAAGGAAAATGTCCATGCTTTCCTGTGAAGGGGTGATGGGGAAGGGATTCTATTAGCTTAAGGACAGCTTAGCTTTATTTTTTTTTTTCAGACAGATATCCAATTCTCCATAAAATACTTACTAAATAATCCATCTTTTACCCCTGGTTTGAAATGCAACCTTTATTAGATACAAATTCCCCATATGTTTTTAATCCTTCAGGGACTTTCTAGTCTAGAAACAAATCTCATTTTCAAATGACATATCGGGATCCCTGTTTGCCAGGAACTACTTGTCCATTTTTTAAGATACTCTATTTTTTTCCTCCCCTGAATGACCTTCGGTTGATTTTTCCCAAGGAAGATCCTTACAATTCACATGCACTCCCTTTAGAGTCCTCCAGGTTTATATGGAACAATGTGACTTTACTCTCCACGACAGGGAGTGGTTTCTCCTATCTCAAAAGAATAAGATACAATGGCTTATCCTTTTTGGGTTACAGAATTTCTAGGGTCTAGTCAGTTCCAGTAGGGATATGGCAAGTATCTACAATTCACTTACACTTATCCTCCACAACATCTGAAAAATGAAAATCTGGAGACAGATAAGACAGATGGTATAAGTAGATAGAGCTGCATGTATTTATACATACACTGTTATCACATTAAATTTTAGGTTATACATGTCAAAACGAAGATGACCCTGTGAGATTACCCTCCAAGCGTTAACCTACATAACTATGGATAGATCAAGAACCGACCAAAGCTATAAAATTACCTAAATAAACCTTCTCTTTTAGACAAAAATCATGCCTCTTCCTTAACTACTTTTCTCCCTTCCCTATTGCTCTCCTTGGTGTCCCTGTGTCTTTATGCCTCCCATCCCTCCCTACATATATATACAAACACATTGCATTTCCCAAAATCAATTTTAAGGAAAAAAACTACTTGAACAGAAGAAAAAATATTGTTCTAGTCTTGCTCTATTTTTGTTAACTTCCAAGGAAAGATTCTATGAAAGTATATGAGATGTTAAGAATCCTTGTAACATTCATTTCCTAAACATAAGTCATTTATTCAAAAGTCAAGATCTGGAATTCTGAAATTACTGTAAGTAAAGCAGAAACTAAACCTTTAGTGACACTGGTTAAATCGGGGGTGGGTTGACAGGCATGCTGTAACCACTGGGTTGTCCTAAGAGAGGGTGCTGGAAGTTTTGCAGGGCTCTGCAATACACAGATGACCAGCAAATCTGAAGCTGTCTTTCCCAACAATTTACATGACAAAAAAAAATCACAGAAAAAGCATCTAAAATTCATATTCACGTGAAATCACCCTTCAATCCAAAATAAGGGATATTCTGGAGTAAGCCTCTGCTTATTTGTTACTTGGCACTCCTCAGAATCCAAATGAATAAAGTTTTGATCCTTCCCATGAATTTTTTATAGATTTTATTTATTTATTTGTGGGGGGGGGAGAGAGAGAGAGAGAGAGAGAGATGGAGGGAGAGAGAGAGTGCAGAAGCAGGGGGAGCGGCAGGCAGAAGGAGAGGGAGAAGCAGGCTCCCCGTTGAGCAGGAACCCCCGACATGGGGCTCAATCCCAGGATCCTGGGATCATGACCTGAGCCGAAGGCAGACGCTTAACTGACTGAGTCACCCAGGTGTCCCCTTCCCATGATACTTTTATGGGGTGTGTCAGACATATGGGGCTCCAAGCTTGATCAGCATTATCATTTAGTCCCCACCACAATTCCATGAAGCAGATACACCATGACCCCCACTTTATGGATGGAAGAAAATCTAAGGTTCGGAAAATCTAAGACTCCCTTTGGAGCAGCAAGTCCTTGACCCCATACCATCCAACACCAGAGCCTGTGTTCTTACTTACTCTGCTCTGGGGGCTACCAAGTAAACAAGGTTCTAATGGAAATACAGAAAGAAACTACCGTGCTTACTCTCAACTACGGAGATTGGGCTAAGTGTGAATTTTGGAGAAGTAGGGGTTCTCCCTGTTCTAATTTAAATTTTAAAGAAATAGGTTAAATCAGCTCATCGTAAAATCATAAAATATTGAGGATTAGCTCATGGAAAAGGTCATTAGCATTGACCGTGGGCTATAGCACCAGGGTACATGCAGTGTGATGATTAATCAAACCAGCCCTCAGTCCCTCTTAGGAATGAGATCAGATTACATGCAGTCAGAATCCACACACTATGCAAATACAGAATTTTCTCCACTTCATTGCTTCCTGGGATCTGTCCTTTGCAATAGCTGGCTAGTTGTCAATCACTAAAACTATAGGGAAAGTACTACAAATTTAACTAAATTATCTTAGACCTTTCAATAAAACATTTCATTGAAAAAGATGAGCAAATGGTGAGCTGCGTGAATCACTTATTGAAATGTACAAGCCCCTCATCAAGAATGCAAAGGGAGGCAGGGGATCCTAAACACGAGGTACACAGGTCATAGCCATGCATTACGCACTCTTCATCACAGGCAAGCTCTGTCAGTTTTTATCTCTGGGAGGTTCTCAATTTACTTGATTTGTATATATTTCCCTTTCCTTTTAAATTACTAGTAGAACCTAAACTCATTCTATGCCCAATATGTTAATTTCCGTAATGATTATTACAATCACATCTTTGAAGAAATACCCCTGAACCCAAAACCTAGAGTTTGACACAATGGTGAAGTTTTATGATCTGAGTCCTTGGTAAAATCACTTCAAGGAAGTAACTGCTTATTCTTAACAAAACTGAAACAAAAATGTTCACAAGTATATAAGCCTAATATAAACATGCATTAGGGTAAGTGGCCTATTTGAATAAATCTAGTTCTAGAGGCCACCAAGGATAGAAAAGCAATTAAAGAAACATGATAGTCTTCTTAAAAATATTTTCTGAACTTTTCTTTTCTTTCGAGAGGGAGAGAAAGCTAGAGGGGCAGACGGAGAGGGAGAGAATCTTATGCAGGCTCCATGCCCAAAATCAAGAGTCAGATGCTTAACTAACTGAGCCACCTAGGTGCCCCTTTTATAAACTTTTATATTAAAATTTAAAATTACTTTCCTTCATTTTACCCCACCTCATTCTTTCATTTGCAATGGTTAAGTGGCAAATTTCCTGAACACAATTGACAGTGTCACTGAAAAGCATACCTGCCTTTAAAGATAACATGCAAATTGCCTAAGGCAGCTTTTCTCAACATGTGTTTCTCTGGCAGAGCCCCCCCACCCCGGAAAAAAAAAAAGATGGTGTGGTAAAAACAAGGTACTCTCTGGAAGAAAAAAAAAAAAAAGGTGGTAAACGGATTCCATCCCATTTTAGAGATTCACAGCACTAAAAAAATCCATCAGTAAAATAAACAATTGTTTTAACTCAGCATCTTTAAAATATATTAGAGCAATGTTTCTCAAACTATCTGTGATGAAGGGCCAATTTTCTTTTAATTTCCAGCCTGTTGTGGTCTGATTCTCTGATAAAATACAATAAAACTTGTTAGAGAAAATTAAAATTTTTAAATGAAGACATATAAAATACAAGCCTACATTTTATAAATTAAGAGATACAATAAGACATAAAATTGTTCCCTTAAATTGGTATAAAAGTTTTTCAACACTTACTATTAGTATCTTTACTTACGTTGTCACAAATCAAAAGCAATTTGTGAACAGACCTGGTCCCTGGCCCACACTGCAAACAGCATTTTATCTGATCAAAGAACCCTCGTATTCTGTAATACCCAAAATATCCATAGAACACTCTTTGGTAAATATTTTATAAAGCATAAAGATATAAAATAGCAGGGTCAAAAGTCTAATTCCCAACAAATAGTGATCCAGTCCACCTGTGCATTATGAAAAGTTCTGAGTTAATTTAATTCTAACTGAATTAAAGTGTATTGATACCTTGTTTGTTTGAGGTCAGGCAGATCAGAAAATAGGAAAAGTTAAACTCACTTCAGGGTCTCAAGCGACATCTGTAAGTTGTAATTGCGTTCCTGTTCAGGCAGCTTGGAGAATTCCACCAGACATGGGTGTTGTCTCTTATTGTCATCTCTAACCTGAAACAGGACAGAAAATCCTCATAATAAAAATCTCCAATTTCAGACACCAGCAATGGCAATCCAACTGCGTGGCAGGAAAATGAAGGGGAAAAGCAAGAAGGAAGGCTCAGCTTACCACCCCAGCAAAGCTGTCCGTGTTAAGCCCCAGGCACGCTAATGTTTGCGGTCAGTGGTAAAACCGGGCATTACCTGGGCCCCCTGTTCTGTTCGGTACAGTTCCTGGCCCCAGGGCCCATGCCTGCTCTACCCCGACACCTGCAAGCTCACCCTCCAGCCCCCTCCAGCATTTGCTTAAATCTTACTTCCTCAACCAGGTTCATCCTGTTCCCCTTCCCAATATGGCCAACTGCCCACTCACCCTACACTTTCATTTTCTTCCGTAACAAATTCCACCTGCTGGCAGAACCAGACCCTTATTGGTTTAGGGTCTATTTCCTAGCACTAACATGTAAGACCAAAGAAAAGAGGGATTTTGTTCTCTTTTCTTCTTTGATGTATTCCCAGCACCTAGAACATGCCTAATACATGGTAGGCACTCAACAAATGTTTCACGTATTGAAATGAAGTCTACATAAGAAAGGTGTAGTGCTGACTTAGTTTTAATGTGTAGTGATTTTATGTGTTTAGAGCCAAACGGACTAGAGATGTCCATCGACAACGTGACTGATCTAAGGTCTTTGCAGGGGTTCCAGCTGTGCATTTCACCCACTGTAACTTGCAGATATTACAAATTATTCCTTTATCTTAACAAAAATCAGTTAGCCTCATTCAGGCACTTTTCATACTAATCCTTCAAAGTGTATATTAGCCAGCCATCAGAGTAAACAAAATCCAAGATTTTAGGAATGAATTAATGAGAAAGATGTTCTAGATCCTTGCACTAGTAGATAGATTATCTTCTTGGAGTCCTAAATGACACAGCATTACCATGTGGTAGCTCCCAGATGACAGCCCAGGTTCTGGAAATGCCACCTAAAAAGTGCGCAAACCTAAGCAAGGACTTTTTACTTTTATTTTTTTTTTAAGAATTTATTTATTTAGGGGCACCTGGGTGGCTCAGTTGGTTAAGCGACTGCCTTCGGCTCAGGTCATGATCCTGGAGTCCCAGGATCGAGCCCCACATTGGGCTCCCTGCTCAGCGGGGAGTCTGCTTCTCCCTCTGACCCTCCCCCCTCTCATGTTCTCTCTCTCATTGTCTCTCTCTCTCAAATAAATAAATAAAATCTTAAAAAAAAATAAAAAATAAAAACCTTTAAAAAAAAAAGAATTTATTTATTTATTTGACAGAGAGAGACACAGCGAGAGAGAGGGAGCACAAGTGGGGAACTGGGGAAGAGAGAAGCAGGCTTCCCACTGAGCAGGGAGCCCAATGTGGGGCTTGAAGCCAGGACCCTGGGACCATGACCTGAGCTGAAGGCAGACGCTTAACGACTGAGCCACCCAGGCGCCCCGCAAGAACTTTTTTTAAACTCTTCAGGTCATCGCTAAGTTAAAAATAACATATCATTTCTTCTTCCTGGTGATCTTTACAATTGAACAGGACTTACACAAAAGCATAAATCATACGTACTTAATGGGTAGATCCATAAGTGAAATCTAGAATTACAAAATTTCACTCTGAATTCTAAACATCAAAGTAGAAATGAAGGTGTCCAAGTCCTGAAATAATCTACTCCCCATTTATGTAATTCCACTTCGCCTCTCTTCTCTACATGGGAGAATCATGGACACCACTGTGCTCTTGGGTGTCCAAGCAAAAACCAGAAACTTGTGCAGATTTCCCTCCCTCTCTTCCCCATACCCTAAACGTGAACTCTAAAACATGTCTCGCAATCATGTTTCCCCTTCCCCACTGCCAGGCACACATTTGTGAAACTCTTGCCGTCTCCCACCTCGGTCATTCGAAGAGCACTGGCAAGTCTTACAGTGAAAACAGTTCTAGAGTAAAAGCTAGAAAGTCTGGATCCCAGTGCTAGCTCCTCATGAGCTCTGCGACTGTCAAGGCCCAACTCTCAGAGATGTCATCACCAGCAAAACTGAAATAACAGCCCTGTGTGCTGTTATGAAAATTTAACCCAATAACCTGATAGACTGTATGTGAAAATGGAAAGCTCTAAATAAATATATAAACGTGAGGAAGTAGCGTGGGGTATGGTATTCACCACTAGCACTAATAAAAAATGTTCCGTATTTAAAGCTCAATGCAATAAACTAGGAGAGGGTGAATGCACTCATTTCTACATTCAGTCAAATATAAGAAAGTGTTAGAAACTTTGGGCTACCTAGGCTAATAATATTATAAAAATAAAAGTATTGCCACAGCCCTGCCAAAAATAGGTGTATGATACACTGAATTACATAGGAAATATTTTTAATATAAATTTTATTGACAAACCATAAACTAAGATCTTTATTTTTTTTTTTTGAAGATTTTATTTATTTATTTATTTATCTGAGAGAGAGTGAGCGAGAGAGCAAGCATGGTGGGGGCGGGGGGGGGGGCGGTGCAGAGGGAGAGGGAAGAGAGAGAATTTCAAGCAAATTCCCTGCTGAGCATGGAGCCTGACATGGGGCTCGATCCCACGACCCTGAGATCATGACCAGACCTGAAATCAAGAGTCAGATGCTTAACCAATTGAGCCACCTAGGTGCCCCCTAAGATCTTTAAATAATAATTTGGAAATATATCCAATCATTATATCTCAGTCTGTCTTCCACCTATGAAACCAACTGCGGCCCTCAGCCCACAGGACCTGTAGGGACTGCTACACACAGTTAAGACTAAAAGAAGCAAAGCACCAGATAAAGGAAAAGGAAAATGACTCATTTCTTTCCATTTTCAGCTTTCACTTTCAATTTCAGTGAGTTTCTTTTTTCCTCAGGGGCTTACAAGTCAATGCCTATTGTCTGTATATATTAACTTTGATTTAAAAATATAACTCTCAGCCTCGAGAATGACAACTTTTCAATTGTCTAGTCAACTGAGCCATCCTTCAACAAACATGACAATAATGTCATTCCCTCTTGTAAAGAAAAACTGAACAAAAACTCACGTGTAGGGGAAAAAAAAAAAAATCAATCTAATTGATTCAGGTTGCCAAATAGCAGGATGAGTGAGAAGAGGTTATGTTTTTAGAAAGATGTAGTAACAAATCTGAAAATAAATTTCAAGATTACGTACCGGACCGTACTGCCAGCCAAGTTCAATTTTATTCATAACCCAGAGTTCATGGATATTCTCGGCCAGTTTTTCTCTTATTCTCTCTAGGTGAGGAGGTAACACGATCTAAAATAAGAAAGAAAACACACATCAGAAACAAATGCAATAAAACCATGCTAATTGTCCTCACTGTGAACTGAAACAAATAAAACCATTGTAAACCATTAAAATGTTAATAATATAACTAGATTCTAACCCTTCTAATGTAGTTATAAAAATATAACGAGGTATATCTAAAAATTGTTTAGGTAATTTGCGGACTTTTTGGTGGGACAGCTTAGTTTCCAAGTGAATTTATGAACAAAAGTTGGGAAGAAGGAAAACACGGGTGTTGGTGGGGACAGTCACCATTAAGAACAATGCCTTCATGGATGTGGGATGTAAGCACCAGAGCGTGCATCACTTAAAAAGAGAAATCACCCCAAAGTTCTTAAACTAACTGGCTATTACACATAGGCCAGAATGAAGGCAATTCAGTGACCAAAGGATAATCCACTGGCTCTTTGAGCCTGTAAATATTTGCAGTGATTTATGCTTTTCCCTGGACTCTGCTGTTATTTCTAGTGGTTTCCAAGAATAAGCTTCTAGGGAAAACAATCTTTACATGTTCTCATTCAAAAGAGGAAGTTTAATGACTTCTTCATAAAGAACATGAATGGTTTTCAAGGTCAGGGGTTGGTTGTTGGTGTTTGGCAATGCACTTAGGTGTCACCCCACAGCCAGTCCCTCCACAAACATGGAGCAGGTGACTGCCTACAGCGTTCACTGACGAGACAGTTTCCCCAGGGAGCAGGCTATCACTGCTCCCTTTCCCCACAACGGTAGAGATAATCTACATCATAGGAAATCCTCAATGCGCTCCCAATGCATAATCCAATGTCCATCCCAATCCATTTCTAGCCTCCTAATCATGTTTACTACTAAACTGGGGTAGCACCACACATATCCTGCCATCCTGCAGCAAGAAACACCACACTGAATTTTAGCCATGAACAAAGCTTGCTTCTTGCCCTCAATAATTTCAAGGCCAGCATGATGAGACAGAAAACAGAATTCAAGGCGCTAAACAAGTTTTGTTCAACAACTGAACCTTCTGAGGCCTGGTATTAACTCTACTTCAGACTTTGGAGGCAATCTCGTGGATCTTCACAAACTTTGCATAACCACCCTTACTGAAGTTACTTCAGCTTCAAGATAAAGCAATTATTTATTTAATTCATTGTCAACGTCAAGATGTGTTCACATCTATGAAACAGAAAAGGATAAGGATTCACATTTCTCGGGTGCCTGTTTGCAAAGTGTCATGCTAATGTGTTATTTATTAACTCTGTCAAACATACTCTTAGCATCCCAATTCACAAGAGGAGCGACTTCCTCAAGGTCCCCAAGTAGGCAATTGACCCCAAGCACTCTGACTCTAGAGTCCAGGATCTCAATCTCTACTTAGGATAAAGGTCAGTTAAATTGCTTCAAAATAATAGTGTATCTAGATGACTGAAGAACTAAACTCCACGTCCACCGTAGGTAAAAAGTGCACCCTAAAATTAGTATGCATTACCTCCAATTGTGACCCATATTAGTGCATCATGAAATCAGTGTAGTGGCTTGAGATCACTCTTTAAAAAACAGAATAGAATTGACTACAAAATAGGTGAGTGGCTCTGACAAAGGTAAGCATTATTTTACGAAACTTTCTTCGATTCTGCATATAAACTGTATGACTGTCAGATGGGTTCCCGTGCGCCGTGGTTCAAAAAGTCCAAAAGCCACTGCCCATCAGAACAAGGGCACAAGAGCATGACAGTACAGGTGCTCTGGGTACCTGGCTGGTATCCACGGGGATTGGCGTGAAGGCGGCCTGCGTCAGGGAGACTGTGGGGCCCAAGAGGTCTCGTGTGTAAGTTCTTTCTTGCTTGTACTCTCGGCTGTGCTCCACTTTCAACTTTTCTTTTGGCAGAACAGCTTCGTAACAAGGAGCATACCCAGGTGGCGGGAGGAATTTAAATTCTCCGTGTCTCCCCCCGAGCAGAAAGCGTACCCTAAAAGGGATGCATGTCAGGGTCAGGTATAGCTCTGGTGTACTGAAAGTTCCCCAATCAACAAAACACAGGGAATAAATGATTAGCACAAAATGAACTTTATCAGAAGCCACATTTTCCCCCGAGTACCATCAGAGTGTGGGCACCTTGGAGCCTAAGAACCTCTAAGCACAAAAGTAAAACAGGATGAGAGAACAAGCTGATTACGTTACATTGATGGATCCGAGAAAACTTACCACTCACTGGAGAAATAGCAAAAGCAGATGCATCATATTCCTATAGGAGAAATACCTAATACCTGTGCACAGTAATTGCTCATTTAATGTCTCCAGGGGGCGCAAAGAGTCAACAGAGAAAGAGCAGACATTATCTAAATATCTACATAATTAAAATTACAGGACTGCATGAGGTCTGATAAAAAGAAACAACAGTCACTTTCCAATGTCCAACTTCCCAGTGAAATTCCTTAAAGGGAACTCAAATGATACTTTGCAGAAGAAAGAAGGTCACCTTATTTCTTCTTCAAAGACAAAAAGAAAACCCCAAAAAACCCTTACTAAAGTCTTTTATATATCAAAGTCCTTTAATTAAAAATAATTTAAAACAAGTTCCACTGAACAGTGCTTTTTGAAACACAGCTAAACAATACTGATTTCACGGGCCCTCCACTTACAAAAATAAAATCAGATTTTCATTTTCCTTGCAATTCTTTTTCTAATTTGTGGTTCATTTTCAGGCCAAAAATAATAGCAATAATAATAAAGCGAATAAAATAAAAAGCAAAGAGCAAAAAACGAGGAAAACAAAAATTTTAAAACATTCCAGAGGCTTGTAGAAAGAAATATAATTTGTATAAACAGAACAGAAAAGGTCATTGGTGCATGGAGAGCTAATACTTCATGTTTTCTCTGTCCCCTCTTCAATCTGGTGCTTCTATAACCATGAATTATTCATATGAATAGAATTATAATGGGAAAAATAACCAGAGTAACGTGATGGCCAGTCTTAATAAGGGATCCACTCTCCTGAGGTAGCTACATGCCCATTTTCATATGTGACAGCGTAGTCCCTTATCGCAACAGACCATCGCTTGTTAAAGTTCTCTTTATAGGGGCGCCTGGGTGGCTCAGTTGGTTAAGCAACTGGCTTTGCTTAAGGTCATGATCGGCTCGGGTCATGATCCTGGAGTCCCGGGATGGAGTCCTGCACGGGGCTCCCTGCTCAGCGGGGAGTCTGCTTCTCCCTCTGACCCTCCCCCCTCTCATTCTCTCTCAAGTAAATAAAATTAAAAAAAAAAAAGTTCTGGGGGCGCCTGGGTGGCTCAGTCGGTCAGGCATCTGCCTTCGGCTCAGGTCATGATCCCAGGGTCCTGGGATCGAGCCCCGCATCGGGCTCCCCGCTCAGCAGGGAGCCTGCTTCTCCCTCTCCCACTCCCCCTGCTTGTGTTCCCTCTCTCGCTGTCTCTCTCTGTCAAATAAATAAAATCTTTAAAAAAAAAAAAAAAAGTTCTTGGAGCACCTGGGTGGCTCAGTCGTTGAGCATCTGCCTTCGGCTCAGGTCATGACCCCGGGGTCCTGGGATCGAGCCCCGCATCGGGCTCCCTGCTCAGCGAGGAGCCTGCTTCTCCCTCTCCCACTCCCCCCGCCTGTGTTCCCTCTCTCGCTGTCTCTCTCTCTGTGTCAAATAAATAAATCTTTAAAAAAAAAGTTCTCTTTGTAGAACTCCAAAGAATTATCATTCATCTATTTCCATCTGCTAACAGCAAGAAAGCAAAAGGTTAGAGGAAACCCTCTTCACCCAGCTGTTCACAGCGGATAATTTACAAGTACAACAGAGAGAGGGTAACACAGAGAAGTGATAGCTTGACCTGATGAACAGCAACCAAAAAAAAAAATCCATTCAGTTTCTGTAAAGATGAGGAGGTTTGGAGTGGGGTGGGGAAATATGATGACAAGAAAAGGAAAATTAATGAAATACAAAGAAAAGACGGTATTTTCTTATGCAGTGCTGTTCATTTCCCTTATTAAATAAAGAAGTAAACTGAAATAGGCTTGAAATATTTCAGGACACGGATTTGGGGCAGGGTTAGCCGACTGCCCCGTCTAAACGCTAGAACAGGTGGACAAAGCGTTCAGCCTCCCAAGATGCCTCTCTTGGGTGAATCTTACCTCTTCCTCCAAAGAAATGCCCTGGGCACAGATGCCCAGGAGTGAGGTAGAAGGTTAGCAGGACATGGGGCATGGCAGTGCCAAGTGTTCTGTGAAAGTATAAGAAGTCAGACGGGACACAGACCACAACACATAGAAATACTAACTTTATTCCTGCAGAGAAACTAACAACTGGAAAGAAGAGGCCATCAATGTTGAAATTCTCAAACATTCCTTGAACAGGTTGTCCGTTAATTCGGAACGAGATGCTCGGGGCACTCAGATCTAGACAGCAACTGATGACGTCATCAGTTCTCAGCAGATGCTGGTTTGGTGAGCTTACAGTACGAGCAATACAGCCTATAGAGGAAAAACAGTAAGGACGGTGATTTTTTTTCCCTCACAGAATCATCTTCAGAGGCAAAGATCTGACTAGGTACTGACAAACCAATGCACAATACTGGAAGAGAATAAATCTTGAATGCATACTAATGCTATATGTTAAATCCTTTGTCCAAAAACTTTTTTTTTTTTATTTTCAGAAGCCATGCCCCTCTCTTTATTGTAAAATGGACCTTCTGATATGCAGAGGAACTTCTGCTTGGAGAAGGATGGCATTTGATGCACAAGTCAGCTGAAGCCGATAATATAATGATGTCAGAGAGAAATCTTGAGGGAGAGACTTGAGTTCCAACAGATGCTTTACCACCTACTACTTGGATGACCATCAGCAAATTACATAACTTCTCTAAACCTTGATTTCTTGGAAGCCAAATGCCATCACCTTGCAGAGTCGTTATGATGATTAAATTAATGGTTTAAAAGAACACAGAGTCTCAGACACAGCAGGGCTTGCACGTCAGGACCCTTTCCAAATATACAGTCCCCTTTGTTTTATAAAATAAAAATAATAGGGATAAGGAAAGCAGAAAATGTGTTCATTAATGCATTGTTTGCTAAGAGGCAAATGCATGCCAACTGGTTTGCTTTACAGTTTATTTCACACAAGATCTTGGTTGGCTTCCTGAGAACAGCAGGATACGAGCTGAGGTGTGACAAGGATTATTTGATAAATGTCATTTCTTGCCCCGGCCAACCTGTGGCCTACGCTCATTCTTGACTATGTCAAAACTCCTTTGCTAATTAGTCTCTGTGGACATACTGGAAGACATGAAGGTAAGGCTCTCTCAAACACATGCTCACAAATGCATACAAACTTTCTCAATTTGAGCAAAGACAGAGATAGATTTCACGGTACAAGATTTGCATTTTTGTAAGACCTTTTTAAAATTTCTAGCATGCCAAAATTTTTACCAACAGCATATCTGAAATGCCAGTGGTAGAGCATATCTACTTTTTAAAATGTGTCAGTTTTATTTTATCAATATTCAAATCTGCAAGCAATAAATTCATTATCAAGCAGTACTTCTAAAATTCCCTGAATAAAGATGGCTTTTTAAAAAAATCATATAAAAGCAATGCAACTCACATAAAAAGGTCTATACCTTTGTTTGTATCAAGAACTATAGCTAATAAAAATATTATACAGATATTTATACACTCCAAATATACTGCTCAGTCTGAGGGATATTATTATGCTAATGCTAAGGACTAAAAACCACCATGGCAAACTCTCTTGTGATGCCTGAAACAAACAGGATCACTAGTGAACAACCTCAGGTTCACAATTTCAGTGGTATGTGCACACCGTTGAATCCAATTAGAAGCATTTTCAGGTCACATTTATGCAAACCGATCACATCCAGATGACAACTACATTCCTGTTCTCTGTACTAGCCATAAAGGAAGACAGCAACAGTGTGATTTATCACTCCTGGATTAGAAATCTGTACCCATCTTTCGCTTCTACTGTTCTAGGACATTCCTCCACACTTCCATATTTAAATGCTCTCAAAGCACCAAGATTTTTCACACTTTTGGCCCTCCCTTACAAACACTTGGAACTTGGATGCCCAAAATCGAGTTCTGCCTTTGCAGAGAAGACAATGTAGCAACACTGTGCAAAGTTTAAAGTGGAAAGAATAAGTGAAGACAAAGCTCAAAACTTGTGCTCATGAACCCAGTTCTCGTTCCAAAAAACATCACCACCCTTAAATTATAGCAGGTTAAATGATAAAGAATGTGCTTTATACCAGAAATCACAGATTTAAATTCTACTTTAACTATTAAAAAGAAAAAGAACAGAAGAGTGACCCCCAAGAAAATTATCTGAATTACTATGACTCTGACCTTGGTAAATCAGTCAGAAGCCAATTGATTTAGCTTTGTCTTTGTTGACTACGAATCTAAAACTAGGAAAGCATTTAATATGGCCAATGTCAGAGAAATTACTGCCTGTGTCCTCTTCCAGTATTTTTATGGTTTCAGGTCTCACATTTAGGTCTCTCATCCATTCTGAATTTTGTGTATGGTAAAAGAAAGTGGTCCAGTTTCATTCTTTTCCATGTTGCTGTCCAATTTTCCCAACACTATCTGCTGAAGAGACTGTCTTTTTCCCATCAAATATTCTTTCCTGCTTTGTCAAAGATTAATCAGCCATATAATTGTGGATTTTTTTTATTCCATTCTATTGATCGATGTGTCTATTTTTGTGCCAGTGCCATACTGTCTTGATTACTACAGCTTTGTAATAGAGCTTGAAGTTCGGAATTCTGACACTTCCAGCTTTGCTTTTCTTCAAAATTGTTTTTGGCAATTTGGAGTCTTTTCTGGTTCCATATAAATTTTAGGACTTTTTTCATTCTAGTGCTATTGTCATTTGCTAGGGATTGTATTAAATATGTAGCTTGTTTTGTGTAGTATAGACATTTTAACAATATTGGCTCTTCTAATCCATGAACATGGAATGTCTTTCCATTTTTTTGTGTCATCTTCAGTTTCTTTCATCAGTGTTTTATAGTTTTCAGAGTGCAGGTCTTTCACCTCTTTGGTTAGGTTTACTCCTAAGTATGTTATGGTTTTGGTGTAATTGTAAAAGGGATTGTTTTCTTATTCTTTCTGCTGCTTCATTACTGGTGTATAGAAATGCAACAGATTTCTGCACACTGATTTTGTGTCCTGCTACTTTACTGAATTCCTATATCAGTTCTGGCAGCTTTTTGGTGGAGTCTCTCAGGTTTTCTACATATAGTATCACGTCAACTGCAAATAGTGAAAGTTTTACTTCTTTCTTACCAAAAAATGTGGATGCCACTTACTTCTTTTTGTTGTCTGACTGACAGACCCCAGTAGCTTGAGAGACCATACCTTCAACTATAGGCAAGACACAGTACCTACTTTCTTGCCATTAAAAAAATATATATACAGTTGAATATTTTCTCCTGATATAAAGTTTCAAATGATTTTCTCCTGAATTCCACAACATAGCCTCCTTTCTGAGATATATTCACAGATTCACTGAATATTTTTGTTGTTTTCATTCTTATTTTATTTAACAGATACCTTGTAATAAAAAGTGTAACACATACAGATCAACTCCATGAGTGTTGGGTTCTTTTAGCGAGTTGAAAAAAAAAGCTTCAAACTAAATGCAAAAATGAAAAAAAAGTGGCGTGGGTACGGTTAAAATAATTAGAGGCAATTCAGCATTATTTTATCAGAGTAATCTTCCCCCTCATCTCTGTGTAATGGGAAAACAAGTTAACATGTTTCATTCATTCACCTGAGTAGCCACGGCATGTGGGGCCATAGTAGGAGGTAAAGAGAAGAGAGAGTAAAATCTGAACGGTGAGAATTAATATGTATTATAAAAAGAGACATTACCTCTACTTTACGTTTGTTGGGCTTTCTGATGTTAGTGCTCTTTGCCTTTGTTCAGTCAGTAGGAAAATTGTACTGTGGGAACAGGCTCTCTGACCCTGGTCTGGCCAGAACAGTACAGTGTGTATAACACACGCCACCCTCCTACCTGGACCCCAGCTACATGTCCCCATGGCTAGATGAAAATCCAAAATGGAGCCTCATCTCTTCCTGACTACTTAGCTACTAGCACTGAATAAAGGAAAATTTGGTAAGTATTAATGATAAAATACAACATGAAGTGCTTTTATTTATAAACCCATTACTAAACTCGTAGATTTAATTCAATTTGACTTTTAAAACGTTCATGAGCTACCAGACCTCTAAAGCATTAACAAATATCTCTTGTACCCCCTAAGAGACAGATTTCAGCTTTTTATATGTAAAAATACATTTTCCATATTTTCTCTATGCTTAATATGTCACAAAATAATATGAGAACTGTATTCTAAAGCAGTTTTATGAGCACAAGTGTATGTCTGCAGAATCCAGATGAATTCCGGTTTCTAAGAAACAGCTACATCAAGACTATGGACTCTGAGAAACAAACTGAAGGTGTCAGAGGGGAGAGGGGTGGGGGATGGGTTAGCCCGGTGATGGGTATTAAAGAGGGCACGTACTGCATGGAGCACTGAGTGTTATACAAAAACAACAAAGCATGGATCATTACATCAAAAACTAATGATGTACTGTATAGTGACTAACATAATAAAATAAAATTAAAAAAAAAAGAACTAAGCTTTTAAATGGAGCCAACTAAAATGCACCTTCTATTAAATTAGAGAAAAGGATATGATTTTTACATCTATCACTCATTCTTAATATATACTCAACTATCAAAGTTCAGGTTGATACCTGGTGAAATGAACTACACACTTATTTTTAAACAGTTCCACATAAAGTGTCATCTGACAATAAACTGACACCTCGCAATACACATCACAAATGACCAATTCCCAACGTTACATTATCTACCAGGAGATGGAACTTAATCTATTTCTTCCAATTATTTTCCAGGATCTGTTCTTTGGTGTTTATATTGGAAGCTAAAGCTTCACACACACCTGTTCAAGTAAGTAGGAAACACACAAGTTTGGTGTTTTTTGTTTTTTGTTTTTCTTTTTTTTGCGGTTTATTATGAATCAAAAATGCCACTTTTCGAACATACTGTTCATCAACAATACAGTGTTTTGGAAATGTACCATAATTGTAACAGTTTTGTTTTTCCCATAGTGAAATTCTGCTTTTTACTTAATATTCTCACTCATCGTTTCTAGGGTAAATTTCTGAAGAATAAATGTATCTGAATACACATAGCGCAGATAGATTTTGGAAACACGGAGAAAGGGCAACAGATTTCCTTCGCACACACAGGGGAAGATGCAGATGGTGCTGACCTGACCAGAGATGAAGGCCATCGAATCCGTAGGAAAAGAGATCGTCTCCAACTCCATTTCCACCCCACTCCTCACCGCCTCCCGGGTAGGGAGAGTACCCTTCGGTGGAAGCCCAGCCCACCCGCAGGTGGGTGGCTTCAGCGGTCACGAACGGCTCCGTGTGGTCCACCATCAGCTCATAGTACCACTTCTTATACTGAGCCGACCCTTCGCTGACGCCCAGAAAAATATTGGGTCTCATGCTTTAAAGAGATAGGAAGAGCACATGAGAAACTCAGGACAAACCTCCTGTTGTGTTCATTTATGTCTATTTCAAACATTGGTCCTGTTTCTCCAAAATGCAATATATTAAATCTGTTTTCCTTCAGTACTGCAAAATTACTAAGTCACTGAGGCGGTAGGCGGTGACAGCCAGCCTACAGTTAACATTCAGTGGCAGGTGTCTGCTTTTCCGATTACTTGGCAATGTCCCTCAGGGACCTAAGATGATTTTTTTCTGAATTGCTTTTCAGCATATTTTATACCATTGATCATGTTTAAGGTGAGATACTCAGTATAACGGGCCCTTAGAATTCATGGAGTTACCATTAATTCAGGACATGCAGACATTTTCCTAACTAAGCTGTGGGCCAGGTAAGGTACAAGGCTGAAGAGCCTTCCTTTATCAGTAAAGGAAGCAGAGTGATAAACAGCTTTGTTATTCTCAATGCCTCTCTGAGGGCAGAAGAATTTCTAGGTAGTTGTATTTAGTTTCTAAGGGACTTAGACCCTATGTTAACGCTTAGGATTAGTGAAGGTCTCAGGAAATACCACTCAAAAACAGCACGTCTGTTATACAAAGAGCCATTCAGGAAGTCTTAAATCAATCCGGTTAAAAAAACACAATATAGAAATATACACCAAATCCTACACTTTTGTTTAAAACAGGGTAAGGAAGTGATTACTTCCTGGATAGCTGCAAGATATAATATATTCAAAATTATTACTATCACGCAGAATATTTTCTTAATTATAAGCTGTATTATTTTTATTATACTACTTGGTATAAGGAAGGCAGCGTGGCTGGTATTTAAGGGCCCAGTCTCTGGCATTAGACTTGAGTTCCATTTCCAGTCCAATATTTTAATCTTTAAAATGTGTATAATAGGGCACCTGGGTGGCTCAGTCAGCTAAGCGGCTGCCTTCGGCTCAGGTCATGATCCCAGGGTCCTGGGATCGAGCCCCGCATCGGGCTCCCTGCTCCACAGGGAGCCTGCTTCTCCCTCTCCCACTCCCCCTGCTTGTGTTCCCTCTCTCGCTGTCTCTATCAAATAAATAAATAAAATCTTGAAAATAAAATAAAATGTGTATAATAGTACCTAGTTGGACTAGTTGAACCCAGTGCAAACACAGTGTAGCATACATGGAAAGCATAGAGAATAGTGGCGGGGCACACAGTACTCAAGGAATGTCTGATACCTTGGAAGGGCTATCTAACCAAAAATGTAGTTTTATTGTTTTATGGAAATTATATCTTAGACATTCTGATTCAACTTTTTTATTATACATAGCAACCACTTTGAAGTTGGCATTGAAGGGTAGCATTTTTACTTATATTCTAAGAAAGCACAAAACATAATTATATATAACTGTATCCCTGTAGAATTGTCAGCCTGTTCCTGAAGAGGTCAGTGATAAGCCAACCTCATATGAATGTGACTATGAAAGCTTACAGCCTTGTGATAAAAGCACATTCTGCTTGGTTCACCTACTGTTATTATTATCCCATCCGACTTATACAAAAACTACACCATTCGCTGGGGTAGTATGTAAAATATCCTAATAAAACAAGCGGACCACAGGAGGCCTTAGCTACAGAGCCAGAACATGAATTCCTTGTTACACCACCTATTTGGTGACAGTGTCTGTCTGAGTCTACCTGCTGACATGGTTCACAAGACGTGTCTGTAATAGTAGGTCTCTTCCTGGCAGCAGGTTGTCACAGATGAGATGCTGGTTAGAACGGACCGCGACTCCATGGCAGACACAGAGAGAGCACAAGACGTCGAGAACCTGGAGAGAGAAAGCACTTCCAGCCGACTAATTCCCTTATTCAGATTTGAGTATCCCCGCACTGCTCGTGAATGCGAACACGTTCCCTCGGACCCAGCCATGTGAACGTGACAGCCACGAGGTCACGTATCTTCCAAGTTTCTCTTACATACAAACTGATAATTGCTCAGTGTCTCAAGGGTGCTACAAATAAGCACCAAACAGCATTACCTGACTGTAATTAAGAAATGAGAAACACTCATGACACATTTGACACACCTTTTAAAAGTTATCTTATTTTAAAAATATATTTAAAAATTATCCCAGAATTCATCCATGGCAATACATTCGTTCCCTTACCTTATGGTTTCTTCCATGCTTGTCTAAAAGTGAGATTATGGATTTAATGTGTCCTTCCTTAATAATATTTAGAGCTTCTGGACTTTCTACTAGCACACAGTGTAAAACTTCAAGAATACCTAAAGATAAAGAAAGAAAATATGATCAGAGAGTCTACAATGATCAGTGCCTTTCCTTTTTCTCTAGGTGTTCCTTTAGGTCAACATGTAATTATTATGGGCTCGATGTGTTTGTCACAGGGTACTGTAAAGGGGGACAAGTGATGTTTGTGATGGGAGGAAAAGGCAATGTTAGCAGAGTAAGCAGGTAACTCTGCCTGGGAAGGTATGAAAGAAAGCAACCCTAACTCGAGCCTCAGAGAATACATTCATGATCATTTTCCAGACAGCAAAGTTAGGGAAGTAGGAGGCTGAGTGAAGTCTTGAATGGAATGCATAACTGTGGTGCCTTGAGTACAGAGCAAGTAGGGGACAAGACAGGTAGGTAGTAGGTTAGGACCAGCTTGTGAAGTTTCTCAGTTTGAAAGTATAACCCTACAACAGTGCACCCTAACCCACAAAGAACATTACATTCTCCCAGAGGTAAATGGTATAAAATGTTTCTTAGTTTCCAAAACAAGAGAAATATAGAGAATAATACAAAAATATATAGAAATATACAACCTAGAAAACCTGATGAGGAATGGGGGTATTTTTTTCCCAAGATTTTATTTACTTATTTGAGAGAGCGTGCATGCTCACGCGCACAAGCAAAAGCAGGCTCCCCGCTGAGCAGGGAGCCTAGTGCGGAACTCGATCCCAGGACCCTGGGATCATGACCTGAGCCGAAGCAGATGCTTAACAAACTGAGCCACACAGGCACCCCAAGAATGGGGGTATTTTAAAGTATTAGCCATCAAAGATAAAATGAAATATACCCTTTCTTATCTTAAAGCTTGAGAGAATAGAAAATAATTTTCATCAGAATTTTTAGTGTGAACTTGGAAAGCTGAATGTGTACATATGTATTGTTTCTGAGAAAGCTTGCTTTGTCTATTGAGAGTGCAGGCCACTCGTAGCAATTAGATATAACATTCAGAAAATGTGATCTCTGAGAGCTACAAAGTATCATGAGGGAAATCTGCAGAAAGGTTTATACATCTCCAATGGAGTTCACATTCTTGGAAAAGTGCTCAGGTGTACAAATGGCCAGAATACATAAGTAATGGCACACTATGGTTGCCACAATCAATACTTGATCCAAATCCCAATCCATGATAGAACAGGGGCTATTAATGCTAATTTCTTTACCGACGACATAATTTGGTGAAGTATGAATGTACAGTTGTTTAAAAAAATACCCAAAACAATGAGCTAATTTTTGGTGTAGTTCGAAATTAACTGCCGTGTTCCAACAACCCATGCTGATTAAAAAATCCAAGATAGAAAAGAATACAACAGGCTAATGGATAAAGATGTTTATATAAGGGTACTTAAACCGAATGCTTCTGCTATTAAAGATGGAGAAATAAACGCGTTCATTCTTAGCTAAAATAAACTAAAATAATACAAAAGAAAAAGCATTTTTAATAGATTGCTCATATTTTATCCCGATGTCTTTGTTTTGTCCCAGTTACCTATTAGTGCAGAACACAAATATAGCTGCCCGTATTTGCAAATGAAAATTATACTGTGTACCAGCCAATGCTCATTCATTCCCATTTCATCTATGGTTGCTTTTACATTAAAGAGGCAGAGCTGAGTGGCTGCAACAACACTCAGCCCTATGGTCTACAGAACATAAAACACTATCTGGCCTTTTCCAAAAAAATATTGCCAATCTCTACTTACAGAGTTGATACAACCATTAAGACAAAAGACGAAGAAGTAGAAGACCACAAGAAAAATAAATTCTCTTTGTAAATAAATATACATGAAAACCAGTAACATTCAAAGACGTGAATATATCTGAAAAGATTTGACTAGATTGTGAAAATGAACAGCACAGCGATCACAAAACACAAGAATGGCAATACGAAATATGAAAATAAATCTGATTTTCCCATATTCAGCTTACTTTAATAGAAGGCTTCCAGAGTTTGGGACTTCATATTAAAACATTTTTCTTTAATGCTGCTACATCAGATCCAACAAATAAACATTTAGTTGAAAAGCACTGACTGCCTCTAAGTCTGAGAGTAAAAGGTCAGAGAAAACTATTTTTATTTTCAACTGTTGGAATAAACAGCAAATAAACTTCTATTTTTGTGTGGGTGGTTAGAAATTCCTAAAAGAAAATAAATTGGAAATACCAAAAGACTCATTCTCCAAAAAAATAAAGGCTGGCTAGACTGACTATATTATATGTATGTATAAATTATGCCAATATATGTCTCAAACTCTTCTGTGAAAAAAGAAACAGAGGAAGGCGGCTTACTAAATATTACAATGTCAGTATCTAACCAAAGATGGTCTGGCAATTCTAAACACACTGAATAAGACCCAGAGATGGAAATAGTGCATAACACTTATTGCCAGATTCTCAAGGAATAAATTGAGCTTGGTAGATCCTAACAGTATTACCAGAATGAATTATGAACATAAATTGTCAAACATACACACACACACACTAGTAAGACAAAACAAGATTTTGTAATCTGTATAACCTGATTTTATGTTTTAATAAATTTACAGAAATGATTTTAGTGAAAATTTTAACATGCAGAACACAATGTATAATGTAAACTTTCGTGAGTAGACACACAATTGGATATACATTATGATTGCAACTATGTAAAATATATTATGTGTATAAAATGTGTATTTCACAAAACACCAGGAGTTAGTATACCAGAATATTGGTGCTGGTTATTGCTGGATTAGTATACCTCTCTTCCAATACTTGATGAATTCCAGGAAATGAGTATGCACTACTTTTACCATAAGAAATATTCTTAGAAAGGACAACAAAATAGGAAGTTCTATTTCCATTTTTCTTTTTTTTTTTTTTTAAGATTTATTTTAGGGAGAGAGAGAGAGAGTACAAGTGAGCTGGGGGAATGGCAGAGGGACAGAGTGAGAGAATCCTGAAGCAGACTTTGTGCTGAGCATGGAGCCCAATGCGGGGCTGGAGCCCAGGATCCTGAGATCATGACAAAGAGCCAGCCACTCAACTGACTGCGCCACCCAGGCGCCCCAACTAAAGCACACATTTAATTGATGTCACCCCTTACTTGAAAGCTCCCATGGCTTCCCAGGACATCCAAGGTACAAGTCCATTCCCCAGAGCAAGGTACATCAGCTCTTTTGCTACATGACCCAACCCGACTACTTTACCACCTCAACTCCCACCAACTCCTCTGACAAAGAACAGTTAGTATATACTTTTACTTCAAAGTACATATTACAAATATAATTAGGTGCTAATGCATTTACAAGACACTGATATATTTATTAAGCACCTACGGGCACTGTTCTAGGCAGTGGGGTCATCAGCGATCAAGGCCTGCCAGGGCCAAGTGGGAGCTTGTCGGCTCTGTCCCACCTTCCATGTTTTGTACATGTTATTCTCAGACTGAAATATACTTCCCTCTTTGGAAGCTGCAAAATCTGAATCATCCTACAAAGGCAGAAAGTCACCTCATTTGGTGGGTTTTAACCAATACCCTAGAATGAATTATTCTTTCTTGGTAGTATTGATCACATAGTGTTAAAATCATGTATGCTCATTTCAATCTCCTATTAGAGAGTGAGTCTTTGAGAGCAGAGATGTGTTGAATTCTGCCTCCTTGTGACCCAGCACGCTTGGGCCTACGGAGGCCCATCTCATGTTTGCCAACTGAGTAACTGAATGAATGTAAATGGACTATTAGTACACACTTTCAGTTTAAACTACATAAACCTGTGATTTGTTTAGTCAATCATAACAAGATTCATTATTGTGAAGAGTATGTAGAATAGCTACTTTGGCATATTTTCTGTCTGGAAATTTTAACATTAAAATATTTTTTTAAAGGTAGAGAAGTCATATGATAGAACACAGATGGAGAATTTATATTTCTTAGTTCGAGTATTTCCTCACTGAATGACAGGAATTTTTGTGGGCTTTAGTCTGTCTGTGGGGGTCATGTACAAAATTCAAAACTGATGGTGTAAGCCCTTTATACATAAGATACATGAAATATTTAGCTCTTTGCCTTAAAACTTTTATGGCTGTAACTTTGTGAATTATTTATAGGACTCATGACAAAGAAAAATCTCTGAGGGTGTTTACAAAATGTCTGGAAGTAACCTAACGGTATTGAAGCATCCAAGCGCTGTGGTGGGGCATGCCCCGGGCTGTCCAAGGTTGAGGGTTTACATGGGAAAACTGAAAGCAAGCCATAGAACAGAAGTGCTCTATTGGGTCTGACTTTATTAACAGAAAGAATCTAGCCTAGGGATTTTGCCCCATCCCCAGTAGACACAAGCTCACTGGTGAGTCTTGCACTTTCGAGTGAAGTGAACAGAACCAGGCAGGGAGTCTCTCAGGCACAGGTAGCAGCGTGGAGACAGAACTCCCATTATCTCAGGAAAACCAATGGACTTGGAAGACAATGCCAACATCTCCTCTCCAGAAACTGTTTTCTCACCTACGGTTCCAAGTGTTTAGCAAAAATAAAACAAAATTAAAATAATCTCAGAACACCGAGGTTTAGATGGAATGTAGTTCTCACTGCAAGAGGGACACATGGGTGTTATTCAGCCTTGGAAAAGGACCCCACTCCCACATCTCTGCTCTGAGTGTGGGTAATGATCCTGGACAATCCCTGATGCAGCACATGGCCTTAGCTGACAATTTCAACAGGGAAGCCTCTTAGTGTAATTGGCAAGCAAACAGAAGGCTTCAACCTGGGTGCTAACAGGTATGAATTAGACTGTCCCCCAGTGACAGAAACACTGGGGACTCAGTACAGATAACACACAGAACTGCAGTACCCACTTGCAGGGTCAGAAACAATCACAATTAGAGAAACTGTGAATTCCAAATGACCCAAATCACAGGTTGCATTTCTACTTTTTCCCCTACCTAGCAGTTAAAATCCTTCTTAATCTTTTGGTCAGACCTCATTAGCCATATCCCCAGGGCTCACTGAAGGCAAGTGGAAAGAAGGAAAGTTGTATTTTTTGCCATGAATAATTAACGTAAATAAAGTGACTTAAGTAAAAAGACGGGGGGAAAGGCACTGAGAAATAACATGACAACACAGAACACGAAACACGCAGTCCAGACCTGTCTATATCACGGACCGTCATCCTTTCAGAAGGGGGACTGACAGCCTGGATATTTACTAGGCTTAATGAGGAACTATAATGGTAAGAGGTATTGTTATTATCCTGTTGTCTTACGTAGTGGTTATAACCATGGTTGCAAGCCAGTGTGCCCCGTTTGAGTCCTGGCAGATTTTAGGCAAGTTACTTAACTTCTCTGAGCTCCAGTGTCCCCATTTCTAAAACCAAATTCTAATAATGTTACCTACCCCGGGGGGGAGATGTTGTGAGGAATTAACACATGTAAAGCTTTTAGGAAAAGGCCTGGATCTGAGCAGCGCAATGTAAGCATCAACACTTATTTTATGGTTGTAACAGAATAATACAAATGACAAAAGAAATGAAAGAAAAAAGGATCAATTGGGAAATCTGACAACTAGGCTTTTTATACAGAGATTAAAAACGTTACATCAGGGAAAGGTAGAGAAACGCTGAATGGACAACACTGATCATAAGGAAAATCCAGGGAAAATGTTATTGATCACTATGGAGAAATGAAATCAAAGTTAGATACCAAAATAGTTAAATTAGTAAATCCAGGGGAAATTACACCAGAACGTTAGACAGAGAGACAAAAGTAGGGTAAGAGACAGAACAACAAGACACTCTACATTCTGGAGACAGGACTGTTGAGCCAAAAATACCATGAAAGATTACACCAAGTAGACCTCTTGGCTCATTAAAAAGGCATAACGGCACTCTTTTGACAAGAACCCCCTCTTCTCTCCATATTGAAACAAACAAACATGCAAATGAAGTGGGCAGCAGTTAGAAAAGCCAGAAGAAAAGTTCAGCTAGCTACATGGTGACAAAAGGTCTGAGGAGTTTGGGAGGTTTTTTTTGGCTACACTCCAAAGGGGAGGCCAAGAGAGAAAGCAGCTGAGTTATGTACAAATGCGTTAATTTGTTCCTGGGCCTGTGCTTTTGAGAAGGCTCTGTAGAGGCACACCTTTGCTGTTTTGTTCCACTAATTGGAATGGAACAGCCAGTGAGTGATAAACCATGGATTACATCCAAGTTGTCCTTCTTGGGTGGTTGGGCATGAATGTGGAACTTCTACAAGTGGCAGAAACTTCTAGTTTGAGCTAGTGGAGGGACGGTGGAGAGCCTCACCAAACAGTATTGGGCCTGCCCAGAACAAACAGCAGGAGGTGAAAAACCAATTGATATATGGCATAATTACAATACATCTTAACGTTTAGAGGAGAATTCTGCATGCCACAGACTGAAGCACTGAGAGAAATAGGAATAATCCGTGGTTTGTTCAAAATGGGTATAAATTTGAAGTCAAGGACATAGTTGAGTTTCAGTGTGAGATAAACTGATGAATTTATTTTTTAACTTTTGTAAGCAGAAAGGGACAAAAGATAAGAGAAGCAATGTACGTTTTGCTTCCTTTCTATAACACAGGGCTTACTTGTAAAATAAACACTAAGTAGGGTTTCCATATCACAACTAGAGAGAGAGAAAAATGGACTAAGTTGATATCAATATTAAAAAATAGGCTTAAGAATAACAAGAGGTGGGGTCTTAAGCCAAATAGGGGAAACACATGATTATGCATCCTTCCATTTTTTTTATAATGGTTTTGAGGCATGAGAAGAAAATACTCTCATTAAATCTTGAGCTAACATAAAGCTGAGAAAGGAGAGAAAAAGTGACAGAGGTAAGATTAAAATACAACAGAACTTGACAGAATTAGGAACATTAATAAAAGTGGAATAAAAGATAAAGGTATATACCACATTTTTACTCATATATAGAAACGTACATCATGAATGCATTAGCAAAATAAATAAACAAAAAGATGGACTTAAGGTATTTTATTGGAAGACGAGATGATCATGAGTCAAAAATTTCCTGGGGTACATTATCTAAAATAAATAACACATAAAATAATCCATGTAATTATAGTGTACTATTCAGCCTTAATTAGGCTTCTGATGGTTTGCTGCTTTCAATTTAGGGAGCAGTATTTTATAAAAGATAGACAAATTAGAGGAGTTAGGGACAATTAAAAAAAGAAAGTGTCATCGGCAGTTCACGATGTAACAGTGAAATAATATTAGAAACATTATGCCACACAAATATTTATTTGTATAAATTGCCATTTCTCAAAACCCACAGAGGTCTAAGTGCCAGACAAAAAAAATGCTTTAAGATATTCTTATCTTGCTATTTACTCTTGGGTGTTTTTGCCCCATTTACATGTTCAATTATCACTCCATAAAATGGGCCATAAAATGGGTTCTGGATATAAGTTAAATGAGGAGCGGAAACTGATATTATTCCTGCTTTTGTGGACTTTACAGACCATACAAATTCAGTCCTGGCTCCGTTACTTTCATTTGACCTTGAAAAGGTTACCCCTCTCGATTTCTCAGCTTCCAATTTTTCATTTGTAAAATGGAAATGATAATGGGACATACCTTACGGAGTCCTGCGGGATCCAGTGAAGTAATACATATGACATCTCAGCATAGTCCCCAAAATTCACTTATTTCCTTGGCTACACAATGTGCTCATTAACATGTTCAAAAAACAACAAATGCGTGCCTCTCTGTGAAGTATGAGAACCTATAAAAATGCTGGCAGATGCAATTAATTGCTGAAAAGGCCTTTAAATAAAATTTTCAAAGATCTATGCATCTGAGTATTTTTAAGATGCATCTTCCAGGGCAAGAGAAATATAGATTAATCAACTCTTCAAAAAGATACTTACCTCAAAGCAGCAAATATTTATTGAGAACTATTATTTGGGGGCAGGAATGTAAAATGATCACAGCATCTGAGCTTTGGTTCAACTTCAAATGTTCTCTTGAAAAAGGCAATCTCTTCAATAAATGGCGCTGGGAAAACTGGATATTCACATGTAAAAGAATGAAACCAGACTCCTATCCTATACCACTCACAAAAATTAACTCAAAATGTATTATAAGATATAAATATATAGACCCGAAGCCATGAAATTCCTAGAAAAAAGAGGGGGAAAAAAACCTCCTTGGTATAGGAATTGGCAATGGTCTTTCAGATAGGACACTTAAAGCACAAGCAACAAAATAAAAAAAATAAGTGGGACTGCATCAGGGTCACCTGGGTGGCTCAGTCAGTTAAGTGTCTGCCTTCAGCCCAGGTCATGATCCCTGGGTCCTCAGATCAAGCTCTGCATCAGGCTCTCTGCTCAGCGGGGAGTCTGCTTCTTCCTCTCCAATTAAGTGGGACTACATCAAACTAAAAAGCTTCTGCACAACAAAAGAAATCATCAATAAAGTAAAAAGACAACCTACAGAATGGGGAAAAAAAGTGCAAACCAAATATCTGATAAAGGGTTAATATCCAAAATATATAAAAAATTCATCAGAAAAAATAATCCAGTTAAAATGGGCAAAAGACCCAAGTAGACATTTTCCCAAAGAAGATATTCAAATGGCCAAAAGATACATGAAAAGATGATCAACATCACTAGTCATCAGGGAGAAGTAAATCAAAACCACAATGAGACATCATCACACACCCATCAGAATGGCCATCATCAAGAAGACGAGGTAACAAATGCCAGTGTGGATGTGGGGAAAAGGGAACCCTTGTGCTCTGTTGGTGGGAATGCAAACTGGTGCAGCCACTATGGAAAACAGTAGAGAGGATCCTTAAAAAATTAAAAATGGAACTATCATATGATCCAGCCATTCCACTTCTGGGACTATATCCAAAGAAAACAAAAACACTGGGGCGCCTGGGTAGCTCAGTTGGTTAAGTGTCTGACTCTTGATTTCGCCTCAGGTCATTATCTCGGGGTCATGGGATTGAGCCCCACATCAGGCTCCATGATCAGCACAGAGTCTGCTTGAGATTCTCTCTCTCCCCCTCTGCTCCCCCCCCACTCTCTCTCCCTCTCTCTTTCAAATAAATAAACCTTTAGAAAACAAAAACACTAACTCGAAAAGATACCTGCACTTCCATGTTCACAGCAGCATTATTTACTAAAAACAGCCAAGACAGACAAGATAGGAACCAAAAAGGCCAAAATAAAAAAAAAAAACAAAAACAAAAACAAACACAGCAAGAACAAAAAACTCTAAAACCCTCAGAGAAAAAGAGATCAGATGTGTGGTTTCCAGAGGCAGGGAGTTCGTGACAGAGGGATAAACATCAGTAAATACTAGGGCTGTAATGTACGATAAGATGATAGCTAACACTGCTCTGTGATACACAGGAAAGTTGGTAAGTGGATGAAATCTAAGAGTTTTCATCAATGTTGAAAGAACAAAAAAAGTGTTCAAAGAACAGTGTTCAAAGAACAAAAAAAGTTCTTTTTTGTTTTTTTCTTTTACTTTTTTTTTTTTTTTTAAGATTTTACTTATTTATTTGAGAGAGAAAGAGCACACACAGGGGGTAGAAGCAGCGGGAGAGGGAGACTCGGAAGCAGACTCCATGCTGAGCGCGCACCCCGCCGTGGGGGCTCGATCCCCCAACCCTGAGATCACGACCTGAGCTGAAACCAAGAGTCAGATGCTTAAGCAACTGAGCCACCCAGGTGCCCCCCCTTTCTTTTTTACTTTCTTAAAAAATTTTATATATATGAGATGACTGATGCAAACTAAATCTGTTAGAGTAATAATTTCACAATTTTTGTAAGCCAAATCATTATGCTGTTCACTTTAAACTTATACAGTGATGTGTGTCAGCTGTGTCTCAATAAAATCAGGCAGGGGGAGTTCTCCTGCGGGATGAAGACAGCCAAGGGCCTCATTTCCAATAAGCACAAAAGAAAAAAGTGAAAGCGCATAAAACAACCTATTTCTGATACTTGGCAAGTGTGGAATAAGGAGAAAAGTTATACAACGCATTCTTTAACAAAATACACATTTTTTTAAAGAGTTTAAGTAATCTCTACACCCAATGTGGGGCTCGAACCCACAACCCCAAGATCAAGAGTCACATGCTTTACTGAGCCAGCCAGGTATCCCGAAACCCACAAATTTTAGATAGGGTATTACGTGCAGAAGTGTATGTGGTCCTGAGATGAAACATTATGTATAGAGCAAAGTACAATTTAAAATGCTTTCAAAAACTGGCATAATTTTATTATTTTTTTTAAATATTTATTTATTTGAGAGAGAAGGAAAGAGCATGAACCGGGGGAGTGGCAGAAGGAGAGGGAGAAGCAGACTCCCTGCTGAGCAGGGAGCCCAACGTGGGGCTCGACCCCAAGACCTGAAATCATGACCTCAGCTGGTCAAATGCTTAACCAACTGAGCCACCCAAGCACACCCAAGTTTGTTTGCTTGTCTGTTTATAAGTTTTTGGCTAAAGGTCTTTGTGCTGTGCACAGAGTACAAGTCTGCACCTCCACATTCATGCACAGATCTGGCATCCAATACCTAATGGTCCCCCACCTGACCCCCACCCTGTGCTGAAGGCACACTTTTCATCTGAGTTCTCAGTGGTCTTCACTATCTTTATTGCAGAAGACAGAACACCTGACTAGTTTATTTCCACGCCGCTCTTTTAAGAAAATAAAAATGATCCTGTAGTTAAAACACTGGCTAATTACAAATGAAAAAGGTGTACAACACTTACTGGGACATTTTCATTCGTTTAACATAACAAACACATCCATAGTGTTGACTAACAATCCTCCTGAGACAGGTATTATTACAATTCCATTTTACAAATATATGTAAAGTATGAGGTACAAAAGGGTTAAGATCATGCAGCTATCAAGGATGATGCTAGAATCGGAACTGAACCAGTCCAACTCAGAATCCATACTTGTCTTCAATCTTACGCTCTGCTTCTCCTTAACACAGTGTAAAAGTAGGTAGAAACAAGAGATGATTAAAAACTGACCTGCCATTTCTGATGAGGCAGTCTCGGCAGATTCCACCCTGTTTTGGATGATGAAATGGTAGGAAACCCAAATGGGGGACCAGGGACACGAGAAGGGCCCATTGTGCTCAGCTGAGACATCATTTCCTACTGCCTCATCTATACCCTGAGATCTAACACTACCTACCTCTCTCCAGTGTGGCCACATCCAGTGGGCACCCAGGCAGCCAAGCTAACGGCCATCCAGATTACACTTCCTGTATCACATCAGCCCTAAAGGAAGGCACCTGAAGAGTGCATCCTGCCTTGGGTAGTGATTGACTTCCTTCCTTTGACTACTGGGTCCAAGTAAACAGAACCCACTTTAAAAGCCTAGGTACTTAGAAGGCTTGATTCAATCGAGAGGCAAGTTGGCTTGAGAAAATTGGGTAAGTGACACACACGGCAAAGAAACTTTAATAAACTCAGTTCGAGACAAAGTCCTTCAGGCAGGATAATGTACCCAAGGGAGGTCACAGACACTTAACTTTAAGCATGACTGAAAGCGAATGACACAGCACAATTATTTCACCAAAGATGATGCTGAAAGCATTTAATATCCAGCACGGTATGAGCAAAACCCAGTCAGACCAGACACTGGCATTAAACTCTCATCCATCCATAGTAGCACATAAGAGCTCAAGCCTCCTTTCTGTCCACAGTCCCCAAAAAGGATATGACACAGTCTAGGTCAAAGGTAGAAATCACTGTCTGTGATCTTGTGTTTAATAAGTTTTCCTCAAGAGAGCCCTTCCAAGATGATGTAGTTTCTCCGAGACAAGACTTCCTCTTCTCTTTCCCCAGCTAACCAGGCGTTTGTAGGATGCAGCCCTAACTGGCCATGTGTGGGGAGAAATAAAATCAGCAAGAGGGGTCAATGCTCCAACCTCCAAACCAACCCTGGGGAATCCAAAGAAGCAGAATGGGAACGTGGATTCCAGGAACTGCCCAAGAATACCCCCCGGGGAGCCAAAGGCTCTCCGGAACTGGTAGGAGGTTAGCGGTGGCAGCTGTAGCCTGCATGGGGAGCACGTCCACAGGACAGGTGGGCGCAGACTTCATGTGTAAACTCCTCTCCCCGCTGCCTTAGGGCAATCGCTTGCCCTTTGCTGGCCACTGGGGCCCATATGGAATAATGTCAGGAGAGCGCTCGACCCCACCTAGGGCCAGAAAGTGACTAAAAAGGGGCCAAATGACCTTGGGCTTTCAATCTTTCATACCTTCCTCACCCAAATCCTCAGGGGGCTGGTTAATTAGAGCCTAGGGAGACTGTCTGTGTCAGGTTACGCTTCTCTCAGAGGTAGAAAGCCCTGACCAGCATCCACACCAGCATCCCTGCCATGTTGGCAGAAATGGAGTGAGCAGCACTATGGCACCTGTGACTCTCAGCCTGGGCTTCGGCTTTCTCCTCGCTCCTTAAACAGACTGGACAACAAAGACTGAGCCTGGCTTTGGCCCTCCTGCCACTGGACCTATCCAAGAACCTGGCGCCCCCAGGACAACACAAGTTCACTGACCACGGAGGCAGAATTGTCAAGCAGACCAAGAACGTAAAACAAAGATGACAAACAGATGCAAGAATTAAACACCTGCTGTGAATATCAACTTCCTACTTAGTATCAAAACACATGAAAGGAGCCAAATGCCCTGCAAATCCACTGCATAATACAGACAGCCACCACCCAGAACAAGGCCATCAGACCCCGCCTGTCTATGAAACCCAGGGATGCCCTTCGCCCCATCACTTCCAGTCTACTTCAACATTTAATACCCAGGGCCAGAGATGAGTCCTACAGTTAACAAGTAACTGTGGGAAATTATTAGAAAACCAATCAACTATGTCACAAAGCAGAATAGTTTTCTTCTCAAATGTGAGACAGCTGAAGATTTTTTTTCATCTCAAAGAACCATTTCTAAAAACACAATTTGCCATCTATCCCACACAGAGGCTTTTAGAAGAGCATTCTGAAAAGCACACAGAGACTCCAGATAACAAGGCAACATTGATCACTTTTTTCATTCCGAAAAGAACGTTCTGTTCCATTTGGATTTTACTTGGAGGGACTTTTTTTTTTTTTCCTACTTTTCACATTGCTGGTAAAATATATTTTTCAAAAAGCCGCCCAAATCTAGATTCTCCATTCCCTGTTCTCTTTTTCTTTCCAGCTATAACTTAATGCTTCGCTGAAAAAGGAAGCAGTATGGCTCTACTCAGACTTTTCCAGGATCGTTCAAAAATGAGTAATTTTTGACAAGGGACTTAGCTAAATACTAAATTAGTAACCTTTAATCACTAATACATTATTTCAAACATTGAGTGATTATCTTTGAAAAATGTACACTATGTTTCCCTGTCATAAGTGATCCATCAGCATCAAATGTAATTTACTATCATGATGACTCAGATCATTTATTAAAAACACCAGTCATTATAAGGTGCTCTGGATGAAGCAACAGATGAGGATGGAGGATTATGTTATGGTGAGATGGTAGGGTCAAAGAGGTACTGACCCCGACAGCTATCACAAAAGGTTTTCTTGACAAAGTCTGCAATATCATCATGATTGTGATTTTATGTTTCTCATAAGGGTCAGGTGCACAGTCTCCTGGCTATAACCAGAGCTGACTTTCTGCACAATCAAAAGATTTGAATCCCGGCGCCTGGGTGGCTTAGTAGGTTAAGCCCCTGCCTTTGGTTCAGGTCATGATCCCAGGGTCCTGGGATTGAGTCCCCGTGTCTCCCTGCTCCACGTGGAGTCTGCTTCTCCCTCCCGTCTGCCCCTTCCCCCGCTCTCGCGTGCTCTCTAATAAATAAATAAAATCTTAAAAAAAAAAAAAAAGATTTGAATCAACCAACAGCTGAAGTTTCCTTCTTCCAAGTTACCTTGTTGAAAACTGTCCCTTTCTGTGTCATCATTACATGTTGCTTAAACTGCAGATATCATTCTGAAAGGTTAGCTAGGATTTCTGCATCGCCAACAGTGGGTCTCAAACAATATCCTGTAGACTCCTGCTTTTGCTAACTCAAATGTTTGTACCTAAGTACCTATCAGGGAAGAGGATCCTGGCACACAACATTCTAGGGCAGATTTTTCACAGGTAACACATTTTCCCCTTTGAAAAATGATGAGCTTATGCTCTGCAAAAAATATTTGTGACACCTTTGGAAGCTTTAAACTATCGTATTTCTAGGTACCACACGCTGTATGGTGTGTGAGCACACGCGTAGGCAGTTCAAGCACCCTGAAAGGTTCCTTCTTCTGCTTGAACCCAGAGGGAACTTCCTTCATGGCACTTACTAGGAGTGGGGAGGAATTGGCAGGAATCCCCAAGAAGGCCACTTTCACCGCAGCCAAAACTATCTGCGAATAGACTGTACCAGAGTAAGACTCAGAGAAGGTATACAGCCTCCTGACCAGCAGACTGTGCTCAGTCAGCTGTTTCTTGAAATGCCCAAATAGGATTTCAAGTGTGCAGAATATCCTAAAGAAAACCCAGCCCTCAGAAATCGATCAGTTCGATCAACTGGACTTGCTCATACAAATCTTGTCTTTTCAATTAAATTTGGCCTAGAGACACAGTCACATAGGAAGCCTGGGAAAAGGTCTAATTTATCCTTTTTTTTTCTTTTCTCCCAAATAATTCATAGTGGCTGTTCTTACAGACTGATCAGATACTCTAATAAAGTTTTATGCACTTGTGATACTAGTCAGCTTCCAACAAAGCAGAACATGCATAAGGAAAAAAATCTGCTCACTCCTCTTCCTGAGCCCCACGATCATAGAATGAGATAAACAGCAGTTGGCTGGGTACCAGATACTGCCAGGGCCCTGCTCAAATTCTCGTCCCTTGGGTTCAGTGAACTTGCAGCAGCCGGCCTTGGCAGTTCTCTTCTTCAAGATTTGCCTTGAGCACAGTGGCAGCTGGAAAAGCCACAGAATTCATGCTCTCTGGGAGCAGCACCACTCAGTGACAGAGAAAAGTCGGTGGTAAACACCCTAAATGTCTCCCCCCTGCCCCACGTGGGAGAATGGTAAGGCACAGTCCTACAGAGTTTCCCAGAATTCCCCAAGAGAAAAGCTCCAGTTATTCATGGCGGTAACTCGCTTGTCAACACACCCTTCCCGGATTCCGTCTCCATCATGTCTCATGTGGACTCACTCCCCAAATAAACCTTTAAGCCCTTTCTCAAGGTCTACTGCAGGCACCAAACGAATGTAAGCTTCTTCATTAACACATCCTTTTGCTGACCCTTTGTAGGTCTTCATCAGATCTCTAAGTATGCACCGATTTATCTTGATTTCTGTCCACTGACCTTTTCTGAAGGAAATCTTTTTTTAAGTTCAATTAACATCTAGTGTATTAATTTCAGAGGTAGAGGTCAGTAATTCATCAGTTGTATATAACACCTAGTCCTCATCATATCACGTGCCCTCCTTAATGCCCATCACCCAGTTAACACCATTCCCCTACCCACTACCCCTCCAGCAACTCTCCATTTGTCTCCTATAGTTAAGAGTCTCTTATGGTTTGTCTTCCTCTCTGATTACATCTTGTTTTATTTTTCCCTCCCTTCCTCTATGCTCCTCTATTTTGTTTCTTATATTCCACAAATGAGTGAAATCAGATGACAACTGTATTTCTCTAATTTCACTGAGCATGATACCCTCTAGTTCCATCCATGTCATTGCAAGAAGGCAACATTTCATTCTTTTTGATGGCTATGCAATATTCCTACACACACACACTGCACCTTCTTTATCCATTCATCTGTCAATGGACATCCAGGCTCTTCCCGTCTTCTCCCATTCTGTAGGTTGTCTTCTGGTTTTGTCGACTGTTTCCTTTGCCATGAAAGAACTTTTTAACAGAAGGAAATCTAAAGCTCATAGGGCCCCCTCACTCTGCTCTGCTGCTCAGATACAGACAGAGGGACTAGCAATGCAGCTGGAAATGGACTAGCTAAGGAGAGCATGTTCTGCAGTCTCAGAGAGAGATTAAGATGATGCATTTGTGAGCACTCAAGAAACAATAACAGATGACTGAAATACATTTATGCATGTGTGTATATGATATGATCTTATGATAGGCGTATTGTTATTGTTACTGTCTCTAAAAACTAAGCAACATTCTACTTCCTCTAGGAGAAAAAGCAGTTCATTGAAAGCATAAATGTAACCACAGCAGAGAAAATTTGTTTAGTGAAAAATATTTCAGGTACATACAAACTAGGAGGCTATAAGGTACAGTCAACATACCTCAAGCCTGATGTAAGATTACAAGCTGGGGTTTCATTTCTGCTATAACAATTCTATCATCTCCAATCAGTCATTCGAATGTCCTATGCCTCAATTTCCTTTCCTCTAAAGTAACATGTCAGGTTCAGTGTTCTCCAAGCGTCCTTCCTACGCCTGACATTCCCTTTGCATTCTGAGAGCACGGAGCATCTACTTGACATAGCAGTACCTGTGACCAACAGCTGGTTTGGAGAAAGATCATAGCAAATAGCAATTTGTATCCAGGGGAACTGTGCCTACAACCAACTCAACTGAAGACTCTAGACAGTGGACTCTACTTGGCTGAGTTTAAAGGATGCTCCACTCTGTTCTTCCCTTCTCTCGTCTTCTGCTCTGAGCACTGTGTGTATCTTAAGTGATTCATGTAACATTAACATTGTCCTGGAGGTAGCTCTGCCCCTCTCTCTAGAGATTCCCTGTGGCCAGAAAAGGGGATCAGCATACTTTTTTGTATCTACTGGAGATTGCCAACAATTCTGGATACCTTGACCCAAGAATCTATCCATTTTCGCAATCTTGCCATCATTTGTTAGCACTAACTTGACCACTTCCTCCTAGCACTTACTCAGTTTTCTCTTTATTCAAGATATTCTGTATTGATCCACAGTCATCCCATTCATGTTGCAATACCCTAAACACCCTCATCTTATGATCCTTGTGCCTTTTTTAGTTCAACAATCTCCTTTATATCTGCTACCCAAAAATCCAGCAATGCCTTAAGACTCAGTGTGTGACTCAAATTTCTCCTCCTCCTGAATCTTAAACACTAAAATTTCACTCTGTGACTTCAAATTTCCCCCTTTGACCACAACCATATGTTCTTCTATTCATTCAGTTCCAACAAACCTATACTTGAATGAGTCTTTCTCATGCAAAGTCATGAAATTACACCTGTACTGACAGGCATTTTCTTAAGTGAATTCAACCATTCATTCATACATTCATTTATTCGTCCATTCCATAAATTCTGTAAGCACCTACTAGGTGCCAGATGATATGGTAGACCCAAAGATGAATGAGATCATGCCCCTTGCTTCAAGAAGTTCATTGATAGTATAGGACACTGAGAGGAAAAATAAGTAACACAAAGGGGCATCAGTGGTATGGAAGGGCAACTAATGAGCTACTGTGCAAAGACAGGGAGGAGCAGTCCATTTCAGCTTGGGATGCCGCTGACAGACAAGCTCAGGAAGGCCCTGAGGTTATCAATTTTAAGTTTCCACAACACGAAAATAAGAATAACATACCTGTTAGGGAGAGAGATATCAGTTTCACTGACTGTACCTATTTGACTATGATAGAGATTACTAATATTAATATCTACACAATCACTTTAAAATATTGTACTGTATGATTTGGAAAAAAATCAGATTTTAGGCTATTATTATCCAAATTTTTTGAACACAAGTTAAAAGTAGAAGTTTCAAATCGGGTTTTTTTTTGTTGTTTATATAATACATTTGGAGTAACTGATTGAAAAAGAATGGGAGTTCTGACTCGTTAGATTTAGGGACTTCATTTTTTTCTAATGTAAATGAACTGTAAATCGCTTTTCAGAAATAATAGAATGCCAATGATTTGAACAATAAGTAAAAATTTTAACCTATTAAAAGGAGAACATTTAAATGGCACCGATGCTCAGAATTTGTTTTTATCTCAATGTAAAATAGAAGAAAACAGGAATAATGTGTAAGGACAAGGAGATAACCAGAAAACATACCAGAAGAAGCTTCCAGTCTTTCCAATCGGCTGATCAACCAGTCAAGGGAGCCAGAAAACTGAGCACAGTTTTTACGATTTCCTCTAATTAGAGCCGCTACAAAAGAAAAAAGCAGACATCACAGTTATATGACTCTCCAGTTTGAAATGCAAGGTAAGCTGGTACTAAGCCCTCAAATGCTAGAACAAAAACAAAATACTTAGACTTTATATCTGAGACATATACAAACATATAGATATATCTACATATACAAAAGTGAGATTTTTTAAATTTAAATTCTATTAACATATAGTGCATTATTAGTTTCAGAGGCAGAAGTCGGTGATTCATCAGTCTTACGTAGTATTCAGTGCTCATTAGATCATGTGCCCTCCTTAATGTCTATCACCAAGTTACCCCATCCCCGCACCCCCCTCCCCTCCAACAACCCTCACTTTGTTTCCTATGATTAAGAGTCGCTTATGGTTTGTCTCCCTGTCTGGTTTCATCTTGTTTTATTTTTTCCTCTCTTCCCCTATGATCCTCTGCTTTGTTTCTTAAATTCCACGTACAAGTGAAATCATCTGATACTTGTCTTTCTCTGACTGACTTACTTCACTTAGCAGAATACCCTCTAGTTCCATCCACACTGTAGCAAATGGCAAGATTTCACTCTTTCTGATGGCTGAGTAGTATTCCTGTGTGTATGTATACACACATATATACCACATCTTCTTTATCCATTCATCTGTCAGTGGACATCTGGGCTCTTTCCATAGGTTGGCTATTGTGCACATTGTTGCTATAAACATTGGGGTGCAGGTGCCCCTTCAGATCTCTACATTTCTACCTTTGGGGTGCTGGGTCATAGGGTAGCTCTATTTTCAACTTTTTGAGGAACCTCCATACTGTTTTCCAGAGTGGTTGCACCAGCTTGCATTCCCACCAAGAGTGTAGGAGGGTTCCCCTTTCTCCGCATCCCCGCCAACATCTTTCATTTCCTGACTTGTTCATTTTAGCCATTCTGACTGGTGTGAGGTGGTACTGAGATTTTTTTTTTAAAAAGGATTGATATTTATTAATAGGGACTGGAAAACCACACAGCTCATTAGAAGGAATATATTTTGAGAAAGTAACATTTCATATTGGGAGGAAATGATAAATGATAATGGAAAAACCAGTGTCCTGGGACTCTCCTCACTTGGGTTCCGATACTCATTGCTTTTAATTAGCTGCGAGACTAAATTATTTCATTTCCCTAGAGCTCAACTTCCTCACATCTATAATGAAGAAGTTAAGAGCACATCAGTTTTCCTGAAAATGTAGCACAAAAAACTAGGAGATAGAGTTAGTAACTATAACAGGCACACAGAGAGGTATAATTAATTGATACCTGGAAAAAAGAGTGGGAGGGCAGATGGCTAAAAGTTTGAAAAGCTTCTGTTTTCCTCCTGTACCTCTACTTCCCTTTAAAGTTCACAATGCACTTGAAGGACTCGGAACTCCTACAGTCAAGTCACCTGTTCTAACACTGCTTCACCTAGTGTTTCAGACACGTCTTTGATGAAAGAAACCATCTTATATGAAATTCCTACACAACCTTTATGATCTCCTTCAATCCAATTTACATCAACTATTTGAAACTTTTAATGTTTCACAATCATGTGATTCTTTCAAAGCAAATCTGGTAAAGATTTTATAAAAATTCTACTCTTCCACCCATGAGATTGTTCCAAAACAGTATAACTGTTTACAAAGGGTTGGTGAGATGTTGACATAGTAGGGTATTTAATGGGAAAAAGATGTTGCCATAAGAAAACAATCACTATTTAAAATATGGTAGTGCTAGGAAGCAGTGTGAAGGACCTTAAGTTTGAGGGCACTGCCTGTTTATCTCCTTGGTAAGAACAAGACAGGGGAGTCCTTGTAGTAACAGAGTGCAATTAATCTTAAAGACTTTATCTATTTTCTTTATTTTGCCTGAAGATTAAACAATGATGCACTTAATTACTTGGGAATCCCTGGGACCAGAGCCCCAGCAAGAACTAGCAACCAGCTACACACACACACACACACACACACACACACACACACACACACACACACGTGACAAGTGCTGGGGACAAGTGTCAAGAATGAGGTGTAGAATGAGAAAGAGTCCTATGTGCTCTGTGGACTTCTGATTTTAATCCATAAGAATATCTGTTCATGACTTACAACCACCACCATTGAGGGAGAGTATATAGTAAAGCTTTTGAATCTTTACAGAGTCTCATTTGATTAAACTTTAACTCACACTTTTAATTTTACTTCTGAGTTTTCAAATTAAAGATATTAAATGTTTTCTAGAGGTCAGATATGAGAGATAAGTGCCTCTTGAAGAAACAAACAATGTAAGAATTAACCCTTTCAATAAACCATGAAACATTTAAGAAGATCACATAGTAAGACACAAACAGAAAACTACATTCAGTTTACTGCATACAGAAATGGCATAGCCCATGTTGGCCTAGCCCACTGACAACAATGTAATGAAACTAGAAATCAGTAAGAAAAGTAGAAACAAAGATAAAGTCCAAGCACTTAATAATTTAAACTCTCTCATTAATAATTTTTGAGTCAGTAGGGAATCAATATCACAATTATAGACTATCTAGTAAATAGCAAAAATAGAAATGTTACCTAATACAATCAGTGGTAGATGGTCAAAACTGTACTCAGAGGAAAATTAAACACTTTCTTTCACTGCTAACCAACCAGGTGAAAAGTGTTACCTAAACATCCTTTCAATATTTAAGAAATAACGTCACATAAATATAAGTAAAATAGGAAAAAGAAAACACACTAGAGATAAAGTGATCTATGTAATAAATTAAAATGGTAGGATTGAACAAGAGAGTCAAGATTTTTTTTAATATATGCTAAATGCCAACTGCTCTAATCATGAAGGAAAAAGACAAATTAAGAATAAACAGGAATTATAAACACAGCCGCTACACAGATCTCTGTACTAGAATTTTTAAACATATAGGAAAAAGAATGGTTTCCAATTACACATATATGTACATTTTTTTCAACAAAACTAACCCAAAGGAGAAAAATCTAAAGGGAAAAAATCTAAATATAAAAATAAACCATGATTAATACTGGGTAGTCAGAGATCAAAAACTTTTTTTCTATATTCAAGAAGGAAGTTATTTCTAAACTATTTCAAAGTAAAGAAACTAAGGAAACCTCCCTAATTATTTTATGAAGACAGCATAACTTTGACATCAATGCCTAACAAAGTATGTATATGAGAAAACTAGAGGGAACTCTTACTTACGAATATCAATCCAAAAATCTTATACAAAGATGGTATTTACAAATGATATTCAGTAATACATTAGCAACATTAACTCAAGTAGGGGTTTGTTCCTCCAATGAGACAGAAATGTAGTAGGAAATCTGTTAATAAGTCACAGACAAAATGTGATGATCTTAACAGACACTAGCAAAATATATATTTCTAATGAAAAAAAATTAAGCTCTGTAAAAAAAGAATGCCTCCTGAACCTTATGCATGTGTGTGTATATATATGTGCAGGTGCATAGCATGCTTTGCAGATAAATGGAGTGTGTAAAACATTACAGTTCAGCAAGGTCGTTAAGAAGAAATCAGTTAAGTGAGTTTCTAAAGTAACTGAAAACTACACAGAAAATTACAAGGGAGTTCATCACAATACAGCTTATAATAGCAACATACTGGGAACAGCCTGAGTGTAAGCCAAGTCAATGGCACATCCCTTCAGTAGGCTAGTATACATCCACTAAAACCTGGTGAAGGTTCATTGTTCACTGCCAAGAAGAGATGCCCACAATACAGAAGACCATGCAAAGAAACACTATAGCGGAATATCGATCATATGATCCCATTTTTGTGAAGTATATATATATATTCAATATAAATATATGCATATCATGGAACAATTGTGTTTTTTCAGAATATTTCTTGGAGAATGAGAACTGCCTCTGGGAACTATATCCTGATAAGTTCCCTGGGACAGAAGCACAGACCCTAAAGGGCATTGATAAGGATGGGACTGCTTTCCCAGTTCAATAGGGGACATGGTCTTATTTTAAAATAGGAAGGAAGATGAATAAAGCCAAGGCGGAAAAAGGATCATGCTCTGTGATGTGCTCCTTCACAAAGACCCCTGAAGCCATAAAAACTTCCATTAAAAAAAAAAATTAGAAATGCTCAATAAGAATGGCAGTTTGTTTTGTATGCACCTGTAAGGAGGTGAAGTTCTGTGGCCAAGATATTATGTAACCTTAGAGAGAGGATATTGAAGCAGCATGAAATGGGAAACACCATGTCCAAATAATCCCCCAAAATGTACAGACATCAAAGAGGAGCCTTAAGCCTGTCTCAATCCCTGAAATTGGAATTTGGACAGAGTTAACTAAGCCTTCAGGAGAGGAGCATCCCAACTGATGTCTTAGTGCAGGATTTACATGCGTGTGAACACACAATGCTTCAGTACATGCGGGCATGTGGGGGTGTAAAGGTGTTTCATATGTGTATTATGTTATATAGATTCAAAGAAATATTTTTTAAAAAGGTCATACATTAACATGAGTGGTTACATTTTAAACATGGCTTCCACCTTTTTTTATTAAGTATCTAATTTTTATAATGAAGTATTAATTTTAAAATCAAGTAATACAATACAAAGTTACCTTCTTTTCAAGACAGAAAGGTAAAACATCATTGATACAACTCAATGTGTCAAGAGCGCCACTCTCAAGACCAAACCACAATGGTAACTGTAATCTCACGGCGCTTCAAGGTAAAGATGCAGAAACAAACTCAAGACAAACGTCCTTCCTCATGCAGGATAAGCATGCTAAACCCCTTTAAATCCTCTTTCCTTGTTAGCTAATGGGTCTTAGAGATGGTCAAGACCTTTCATCTTCCATACATCTTTATTTTTCCTTATTTATTTAAGAAATATGAAAGGAGGGGGTGCCCGGCTGGCTCAGTGGGTGGAATGTGCAACTGTTGATCTCGGAGTTGTGGGTTTGAGTCCCATGTTGGGTGTACAGAGTGCTTAAAAATAAAAATCTTTTTTAAAAAAATGAACGTAAATGCATCGGGCAACACAGTTGACACTTCTGAGTATGAGCTTGAATAACACATGAATATAATACAATGGTTTGAGGGTCTTCCTCTAGCATATTGTAAGTTCTTTTATATTTGACACTTATTACACATCTGTACATCGCCTGAAATTTGGAAGGTATGTTATTTCTTAATATAGTGATGGATAAATAGCATCCAGTCTCTTATGGAATAAGAATATCCGTGGTTAAGTGCAGTACAACTTAAATACTATAAAAACATTTTGAACTAAGCTCTAAAAAAGAAAGTGGTAGTTCACTGAACCAATTTGTTTTCATGTTGATTAATTAAATCTCTGAACTTTTATACAATCAGAAGATGAAAGGCAAGTAATATCAGCAGTCAATTGAAAAATTATGATCGTAAAAAATACTCCATCCTGCATTTATTTGTATTGTAATATCCCTGTGTCCTCATGCTTTAGTGTCTTTAAGCTCCAAGACTCAAAACTTCTCGATATACTCAAAGAATCAGGAAACTACAAATAGATTAAGATATAAGATCTTCCAAGAAAACTCACTTTTAAAATTTATTTAACAAATACTGATTACCTGCTTTGCACCTGGCACTGCTCTAGGTCTAAGAGATACAGCAGGAAATCAAACGAGGTTCTCCTTTGGAGCTTACATGCAAAGTCTGGAAATACTAATCATGCCAACCTTCTTAATCTGTTGATACACGACCAGGATTCCATTCCTCCTAATCTCTTCTAGATCAGGGGTTCCAGCAGGAACGACAAATGAGGGACCAAAGAACTAGAATTCACAAAGATGGTTTTTTTTTTTAATATCCAGGTTAATAAGTGGTTGCTCCTAAATCCCGATAACCCAAGAAACCAAAAATAAACAAAAACTCCAGAATGTTGTTGAAAAATTTAAGAGCACTGCACCATGGAAACTTCTTGGGAAGCTTGGGGAAGGGTCCCTGCTGTTCGGGGACCTTGTGAACTCAGGTTTGATGACCCTGCCCTGTAAGTGGACAGTGTAAGAGAAGCAATGAACAACTGCTTTGCATGGCTTGGCCTACAAGACTGCGCTGGGCCAAGAATGCATGAGCATTTCTCATGGAGCCCGGGGAAGAGTATCTCTGTGGACTCGCCCAACAGCCACCCGGAACAGAGGTGCAGCTGTCCTGTCCCACGAGCAGGGACTCGTCTAAAAACATCTCACATGCCTGCCGAAAAGAGCCAGCTCCCAGTTGCTGCCAAGTCCCTCCAATCACCCCACCAGGGATGACAGCTTAACCTTCTGGCTAGAGCCGAGAAGAGGCAGCCACACAACCAAGTAAAAAAAAAAAAAAAAAAAAAAAACTGTGCTATGTTCTCTCCTCCCTCTCTACCATCATCAGGAAGTAAACAACAGCAAGCTCGTGGAGAAGGTAAGTAGAGACAGCAGTGAGTTCCTGCTCATGCAGCTCATAGCGCAGCCAAGACTTTAAAGCCAGGCAATTCTAATTCCAGAGTCCATACTCAGGTCCAGTTTATGTTGCCCCCCATCACCAGTCCCTTCCTGCTGGAACCCCCGATCTAGAAGAGATTAGGAGGAATGGAATCCTGGTCGTGTATCAACAGATTAAGAAGGTATCTCATAAAATAGGTTCCAAAATGCATTTCTATTAAAAATGCAAGCTGGTGCAGCCACTCTGGAAAACAGTATGGAGATTCCTCAAAAAGTTGAAAAAAGAGCTTCTGTATGACCCAGCCTTTGCACTACTGGGTATTTACCCCAAAGATACAAATGTAGGGATCCGAAGGGGTATGTGCACCCCAATGTTTATAGCAGCAATGTCCTCAATAGCCAAACTATGGAAAGAGCCCAGATGTCCATCAACAGATGAATGGATAAAAAAGATGCGGTATTTATATACAATAGAATATTATGCAGCCATCAAAAAAATGAAATCTTGCCATTTGCAGTGACATGGATGGAACTAGAGGGTATTATGCTAAGCGATCACAGACCTGTACCTCTGAAACAAATAATACATTATATATTTAAAAAAAAAAAAAAGATACTAGGAAGGGAAAAATGTGGGCAGCGGGGATTGGAGGGGGTGACAAACCATGAGTGACTAAGGACTCTGGGAAACAAACTGAGGGTTCTAGAGGGGAGAGGGGTGTGGGATGGGTTAGCCTGGTGATGGGTATTAAGGAGGGCACGCACTGCATGGAGCACTGGGTGTTACACACAAACAGTGAATCATGGAACACGACGTCAAAAACTAATGATGTAATGCGTTGTGATTAATATAACAATAAAATAAAATTTTTAAAAAATGGATTAGTGACTGTCATGGTCATTTCATAGACATGAGATTATTACCAAGTTGAAAAGAAATAATGTGTTTTGTTTATAAAGTGTCAGGATTTCCTGGAGGACAACACAAACATCTGTACGTCCAGATGCCAGAGTAATCCCTGGTATGAGCGAGTCTGAAGCGAGGCCCTCCTCTTACATCTCCTGACTACCTCCCCCAGTGTTTTACGGCATTTCAGAAGATCCGCCTCCTTACGACACCAAAAGAATGCCCCAGATGTGCCAAAATCCTTCATCACTGTTACCCTTTCCAAGTGTTAAAAGTATTCAGAAACTGGTAACTTCTCCTTTCCTGAGAGGGCTATGGCCTTTGCTGTTTATTTCATCCTTTGAATCTTCATAAAATAAGTATTCGTAGAGTTTGCCAAAGAGCCATTTCTCAGACATCTTTAGAAAACCACCCTGGCTTGCAAACCTCCTACAGATTAATTGTGTGGATTTCAGAAAAGACATACAGAAGCACACGACAGCAATGCTTTTAAACTATGAATATTGGTGTCTCTAAGATTCTCAGTTCCTCCAGGTGGCAGGCTCATAAATCTACTTTTGTCATTCTCCACCTAAAACACATATTAAATATATCTGTGTCAAATTTTTAAATTGTTATAGATTATCATTCCCACCTGCTCTCTCCATGCCAAATACACCTACAGAAGACAAAAAAAAAAAAAAAGAAGAAGAAGAAGGCAGCAGCTTATTTCCACACAGAAAGCGCAGACAAGATCTACAGTCTACCTCGGTGGAAGCACTGGAAGGGGGCTTAATGAATTTCGAGTTAATGATACTCGAGCCAAACTTCCTGATAGCTGGGTAAGAAAGGACTGTGAGGTATAAATATCTTATGAACTCCAAATATTGCTGCAGATCTGATACTTTTGTAGATAGACTGAAGTATATCCTTGAGTAGAGATGGTTACTTATCTCATGATCATATTGACTCCAATAAAAATTATTGGCAGCAGATGGCTCTTAAGTCAACCTAAGACTGTATTCGTTTTTTTTCCTAATCATGAAATCACTGTTCACCACAATAAAAAGAGAAAATCCAGAGTAGTCAAAGAAACGTTTAAGCCACAAAATCTCTCATCATTCTATTTACCTTGAACAACCACCAGTGAACCTACCATGTATATACTGAAAGAGATCTTTATATGCATGCACTGACTTATAAATATTCTATTTCTTCACTCAACTGGAATTAATATACTAGCTTTCCCTTTCATCCTCAATTGTGTAACATTACACACTTATGTTAATGACTTTTTCAATTATAGAAGTAATGTGTGTAAATAGAGTAAGAAGAAATACATAATGGAACACACAGGAAAGTAAAAGATCTGTCCCCGGAAAAGCAGCCACCTAGCAGTTTCCTGTGCATCCTTCCAGAAATGTCCAGGGTGTACAAGAACATATCTTTTTCTACATATTTCTAATACAATGCAATTGGAATCTTCATGTGCATACAGGGTTCATCTTGTTGTTTTTTATTGTTGTTTGTGTTTTTTTCACTTTTTTTTTTAAGATTTTATTTATTTATTTGAGAGAGAGAGAGACAGTGAGAGAGGGAACACAAGCAGGGGGAGTGGGAGACGGAGAAGCAGACTCCCTGCTGGGCAGGGAGCCTGATGCAGGCCTAGATCCCAGGACCCTGGGATCACGACCTGAGCTGAAGGCAGACACTTAAAGACTGAGCCACCCAGGCGCCCCTCCCTTTGCCCTCCTGTGCCACAGCTCATTTCTGCTAACCTCTTGGGATAAGTCTTTCTCTGTCACTTTTTTTTTCTTTAAATTTTTTTATTGTTACGTTAATCACCATACATTACATCATTAGTTTTTGATGTAATGTTCCATGATTCATTGTTTGCGTGTAACACCCAGTGCTCCACGCAGAACGTGCCCTCTTTAATACCCATCACCAGGCTAACCCATCTCCCCACCCCCCAATATTTCCTTTTTTTACGGATTTTTGAAAACTCTATATATTACAGAAACTGAGCCTTTCTCTTTCATATAGATGGCATATTTTACAAAATCCCCAACTGTTTTTTAAATGATAGCATTTATCATAAACATTTTAATTTTTGTGTAGTTAAATTTATCAGTCCTGTATTAATCACTTACTTACATGACTTAACAGTACCTTCCATCAAGATGGTCAAGGCAATAAAGTGAGTAACTGCACCACATGACAAGCTTTGTTATTTACACTGTCTTGTACTCAACCATTAACTTCCAGGGAACAGGGACTATATCCTGGTCACAGCTGACCCCCAGTGCCCAGATTAGGGCATCTTGGACAGCAAGTACTCAATCTTTTGAATGGATTAGACTGTTATTTAAATCGAGATCCATTGGACTCCAAGTCCACATTCTCCCAACATGGCACAGTTTCTGTTACAGAGCATGCCCTTGGAAAAGACTGTAAAAGGAAAAGAGATTCAAGACACTAGGGAAATAACAAACAAAATGGAAAAAAGAAGCTTCCCTGAAGAGAGATATTAGAGAGAGACAGAGAGATAGGTATGGGGGATTAACAAAAACTCTCAGGAGTAGCAATGTGAAAATATAAAAGTTAAAATTAAGAATATGTGTGCGTGTGTGTGTGTGTGTGTGTGTGTGTGTGTGTATTTGGAAAATACATTCAGAACTTACGTCTCTTGCTGCATGAAAAAATTAGTTTAAAAGCCACAAAATATGCCTATGTCTGAAATCACTGTGTATTATCTTATTGGCATCTATGATTACTATACTGTTATCTTCCTTTCAGATATGAGTGTTGGGGAATTCTAATTGTGTCAATTTTAAGTAATAGCTCCCTCAAGACCTTTCTTCATCAAATGGGATGTAAATAATTAAGGAAACAAGATACATATATTTAAGAGATATTTTCTGGGGGGCGGAGCAAGATGGCGTAGGAGTAGGAGACCCGGATTTTGTCTGGTCTCAGGAATTCAGCTGAACGGGGATCAAACCATTCTGAACACCTACGAACTCAACAGGAGACCGAAGAAGAGAGTAGCAACAACTCTCTGAACAGAGAAGCGACCACTTTCTGGAAGGTAGGACGTGCGGAGAAGTGAATCCGAGGCGATATTCGGGAGGATAGACGGCGGGGGAGGGGACCTCCGTCGGCCGCTTCTGGCAAGTGCTAGAGCCGCGGAGCACAAAATCGGACCTTTTAGAAGTCGGCTCCGCGGAGGGACGTCGCTCCAGTGGCTAAGCGGGGGGTGGAACCCTCACGGGACAGTGTGGTCTCAGGACCCTCGGGGTCACAGAAAGACCGGGGGTGCCTGAGTGCAGCAGAGCTCCCAGGGATCGGAGCGGGGAAGCCGGCTGCAGAGACGGAGCCGAGGCGCGGGCTCTCAGCTCGGGGTGGCCATACACTGTGATCCGAGGCCCAGTTGGGCCACTGCTCCTCCAGCAGGGACCCAACAAGCGGCAGAGCCGGGGAGACTCCCCTTCCTCCCCCGGGAGGAGCGGCGCAGGGGCGCACTGCAGGGATCTGCTGGGTTTGGAGATTCCACACGGGGTCGGGTGCCAGAGATAGCAACGCTCCATCACAGGTCGGGTGAGCACGGAGTGCGGCCAGAGACCGGGGACACGGGAGTGACTGCTTTTCTCTGGGGGCGCACTGAGGAGCGGGGCCCCGAGTTCTCAGCTCCTCCGGGTGGAGATTGGGAGGCCACCATTTTCACCTGGTCCTCCAAAGCTGTACGGAGAGCTTGCAGGAAACAAAAGCTCCTGAGAGCAAACCCAAGCAGCTTGCTTAGTCCGGACTGACAAGGGCGGGGCAATTCCGCCTACAGCAAAGACATTTGGGAACCACGGCAACAGGCCCCTCCCCCAGAAGATCAGCACGAACAGCCAGCGAGCCAAGACCAAGTTTACGGATCAAGGAGAACAGGAGAACTCCAGCGCTAGGGGAATACTGCACAATAGAATTCATGGCTTTTTTTAACCATGATTTATTAGTTTTTCAAAGGTAATTTTTTTAACTTTTTTTAATTTTTCTTTTTCCCTTTTTCAACCAACAGCTTATCAATCCCTTTTTTAAAAAAACATTTTTATTTTTCATTTTTAGAGTCATATTTTATCCCTTCATAGTAGTTACCCTTATTTTTGGCATATAAATATATAAGTTGTTCTCTCTTTAAAATTTTGAGATACAGTTTCATCTAAAAGATCAAAATATACCCTAAATCACTAGTGTATGGCTTTGTTCTAGTCTCCTGCCTGATCACATTCTCTCCACCTTTTTTTTTAAATCTTCTTTTTTCTTTTTTCGAACTTATCTTATCAACTCCTTTTATAAAATCTTTTATAATTTTCATCTTTACAGTCATCTTCCATTCCTTCATTGTATCAACCCTTATTTTGTACATATATAAGTCTTTCTTCCTTTAAAATTTTAGGAGGCACTTTTTTCTAACAGACCAAAATACGCCCAAAATCTAGTGTGTGGCACTGATCTATGGACTAGCCTGATCATATTTGATCATATTCTGCTTTTTTTGTATTGTTCTGTTTTTGTTTTTATCTTTTTTCTTTTTCTCTTTCTTTTTTCTTTCTTTCCCTTTCTTTTCTCCTGGTTTCAGGTCTTTTCTGATTTGTATACAGTATATTTGCTGGGGACGTTGTTAACCTGTTAACATTTTGTTCTCTCATTCATCTATTCTCCTCTGGACAAAATGACAAGACGAAAAAAATCACCTCAGCAAAAACAACAAGAGGTAGTACCGTCAGCCAGGGACCTACTCAATATGGACATTAGTCCGATGTCGGACCTAGAGTTCAGAATCATGACTTTAAAGATACTAGCTGGGCTTGAAAAAAGCATGGAAGTTATTAGAGAAACACTTTCTGGAGAAATAAAAGAATTAAAATCTAACCAAGTCGAAATCAAAAAGGCTATTCATGAGGTGCAATAAAAAATGGGGGCACTAACAGCTAAGATAAATGAGGCAGAAGAGAGAATCAGCGATATAGAAGACCAAATGATGGAAAATAAAGAGGCTGAGAAAAAGAGGGAGAAACAACTACAGGATCACGAGGGCAGAATTCGAGAGATAAGCGATACAATAAGATGAAACAACATTAAAATAATTGGGATCCCAGAAGAAGAAGAAAGAGAGAGAGGGGCAGAAGGAATATTGGAGCAAATAATAGCAGAGAACTTCCCTAATGTGAGGAAGGAAACAGGCATCAAAATACAGGAGGCACAGAGAACCCCTCTCAAAATCAATAAAAAGAGGTCAACAACCCAACACCTAATAGTAAAACTTACGAGTCTCAGAGACAAAGAGAAAATCCTAAAGGAGCTCAGGAGAAGAGATATGTAACCTACAATGGTAGAAATATTAGACTGGCAACAGACCTATCCACAGAGACCTGGCAGGACAGAAAGGACTGGCAGGATATCTTCAGAGCACTAAACGAGAAAAATATGCAGCCAAGAATACTATATCCAGCTAGGCTCTCATTGAAAATTGAAGGAGAGATGAAAAGCTTCCAGGACAAACAAAAACTAAAGGAATTTGCAAACACGAAACCAGCCCTCCAAGAAATATTGAGAGGGGTCCTCTAAGCAAAGAGAGAGCCTAAAAGCAGTATAGATCAGAAAGGAACACAGACAATATACAGTCACAGTCACCTTACAGGGAATACAATAGCACTAAACTCATACCTTTCAATAGTTACCCTGAATGTAAATGGGCTCAATGCCCCAATCAAAAGACACAGGCTATCAGATTGGATTAAAAAACAAGACCCATCCATATGCTGTCTGCAAGAGACTCATTTTAGACCCAAAGACACCCCCAGATTGAAAGTGAGGGGGTGGAAAACCATTTACCATGCTAATGGACACCAAAAGAAAGCTGGGGTGGCCATCCTTATATCAGACAAATTAGATTTTAAAACAAAGACTGTAATAGATGAAGAAGGACACTCTATCCTGCTTAAAGGGTCTATCCAACAAGAAGATCTAACAATTGTAAATATCTATGCCCCTAACGTGGGGGAGCAGCCAATTATAAAATGCAATTAATAACGAAAACAAAGAAACACATTGACAACAATACAATAATAGTGGGGGACTTTAACATCCCCCTCACTGAAATGGACAGATCATCTAAGCAAAAGATCAACAAGGAAATAAAGACTTTAAATGACACACTGGACCAAATGGACTTCACAGACATATTCAGATCATTCCATCCCAAAGCAACGGAATACACATTCTTCTCTAGTGCCCATGGAACATTCTCCAGAATTGATCACATCCTAGGTCACAACTCAGGTCTCAACTGGTACCAAAAGATTGGAATTATGCCCTGCATATTTTCAGACCACAATGCTTTGAAACTAGAACTCAATCACAAGAGGAAAGTCGGAAAGAACTCAAATACATGGAGACTAAAGGGCATCCTACTAAAGAATGAATGGGTCAACCAGGAGATTAAAGAAGAATTTAAAAAATTCATGGAAACCAATGAAAATGAAAACACAACTGTTCAAAATCTTTGGGATACAGCAAAGGCAGTCCTGAGAGGAAAGTATATAGCAATACAAGCCTTTCTCAAGAAACAAGAAAGGTCTCAAATACACAACCTAACCCTACACCTAAAGGAGCTGGAGAAAGAACAGCAAATAAAGCCTAAACCCAGCAGGAGAAGAGAAATCATAAAGACCAGAGCAGAAATCAATGAACTAGAAACCAAAAGAACAGTAGAACAGATCCACGAAACTAGGAGCTGGTTCTTTGAAAGAATTAACAAGATTGATAGACCCCTGGCCAGACTTATCCAAAAGAAAAGAGAAATGACCCAAATCAACAAAATCATGAATGAAAGAGATCACAACCAACACCAAAGAAATACAAACAATTATAAGAACATACTATGAGCAACCCTATGCCAGCAAATTAGATAACCTGGAAGAAATGGGTGCATTCCTAGAGATGTATCAACAACCAAAATCGAAGCAGGAAGAAATAGAAAACCTGAACAGACCTATAACCACTAAGGAAATTGAAGCAGTCATCAAAAATCTCCCAACAAACAAAAGCCCAGGGCCAGATGGCTTCCCAGGGGAATTCTATCAGACATTTAAAGAAAAATTAATACCTACTCTCCTGAAACTGTTCCAAAAAATAGAAATGGAAGGAAAACCTCCAAACTCATTTTATGAGGCCAGCATTACCTTGATCCCAAAACCAGACAAAGACCCCATCAAAAAAGAGAATCACAGACCAATATCCTTGATGAACATGGATGCAAAAATTCTCACCAAAATACTAGCCAATAGGATCCAACAGTACATTAAAAGGATTATTCACCATGACCAAGTGGGATTTATCCCTGGGCTGCAAGGTTGGTTCAACATCCGCAAATCAATCAACGTGATACAATACATTAACAAAAGAAAGAACACGAATCTTACGATCCTCTCAATAGATGCAGAAAAAGCATTTGACAAAGTACAGCATCCTTTCTTGATCAAAACTCTTCAGACTATAGGAATAGAGGGTACATACCTCAATATCATCAAAGCCATCTATGAAAAACCTACAGCGAATATCACTGTCAATGGGGTAAAGCTGAGAGCTTTTCCCCTAAGGTCAGGAATGCGGCAGGGATGTCCACTATCACCAGCCCTATTCAAGATAGTATTAGAAGTCCTAGCCACAGCAATCAGACAACAAAAAGAAATCAAAGGCATCCAAATCGGCAAAGAGGAAGCCAAACTCTCACTCTTTGCAGATGATATGATACTGTATGTGGAAAACCCAAAAGACTCCACCCCAAAACTGCTAGAACTCATACAGGAATTCAGTCAAGTAGCAGGATATAAAATCAATGCACAGAAATCAGTGGCATTCCTATACACCAACAACAAGACAGAAGAGAGACAAATCAAGGAGTC
>NW_027397094.1:10990640-11105003 GCF_003265705.2 Callorhinus ursinus
CCCACCACTCCAGCAACCCTCAGTTTGTTTCCTGAGATCAAGAATTCCTCATATCAGTGAGGTCATATGATACATGTCTTTCTCTGATTGACTTATTTCACTCAGCATAACACCCTCCAGTTCCATCCACGTCGTTGCAAATGACAAGATCTCATTCCTTTTGATGGCTGCGTAATATTCCATTGTGTATATACCACTTCTTCTTTATCCATTCATCTGTCGATGGACATCTTGGCTCTTTCCACAGTTTGGCTATTGTGGACATTGCTTAAGCCTGAGTTCTAACCACTCCTTTGAGTTGCTCATCACTGAGTGCTCCCATGGATATGCATGATTCACATGTTAATAAACACCTTGTTTTCTCTTATATATCTGTCTTTTGTCACTCTAATCCGCAGGACCCCAACCAATGAACCTAAGAGGAGTAGAGGAAAATGACTTCTTTTCCTCTCCTAGAAAAGTTTAAGAGCTATGAATTCTTGTTCTTAGGGTAGGCATGATTATGATCATGATCATTATCATTATTTTTAATATTAAATGAAAGAGCTAATAAATGAAGCAAAGCTCATGAAAAGAGATCTTTGAAGCAAATAAAAATGCATTATAGGGCTTTGTAAGAGACTGTCTACATTTGAAATTATGCTTTTATTATTACTAGATCAAGGTTGCCAAAAGCACATGAAAGGAGGAGCTGGTTCAAGTTGACTGATCAAGGAAACCTATTTCTCACAGCATTGTAAGAGGTGCCATGAACCTATGCACATTTCTAGGTCCCCATCTATGCTGTCTTCCATGAGAAATTGAAAAAAAAATCCAAATCAATACTTCAAAATTTCACAGCCCAGTATTTCATTTTAGTTTTTCAGGATACTAAGTGAATGCAGCATAGTCTAACATTTTGGCACACATCAAATGTAAAGGACCCAACAAACTACTCCATGTTGTTACTGACTCGTGCTGACCTGCCCTGTGCTTTCATACCACTACGGTCTCTAAACACATCAGTTTTTTGTATACACAGTGAAAAGTCCTCATAAATTAATGTGAATTTCAAAGGCCTTTGATGGAAAATCAGGAAATGGTTTTCAGACTAGAACAATGTAGAGTTAGGGCTTATGGGTCCTCAGCAATATTCTCTAACCTTTTTTCTTAGATACTTTTACAAAGATACTTTTACTCAGACACATTCATTATTCCACATACAGGGAACACTGAGAATGGGGACACCTGCTGAGCTAGCCTGATCCGCCAGCTCACCTCTGACATCCTCCCACTGAAACTCTTGAATATATGGTACTAATGCCAACACTCATTTTAGGATCGTTAAACATATCCCTCGGTCCTTCTGTTATTCTGTCTATAAAACATGGCACTTGAGCTCTTTTTAACCAGAATGTGCATGAAATAAAATCACACACAAAAACTGAATGCACATAAAAGTAATAAGTGGAGTTTCTCTAAGCAGAGAGCCCTGAGTTCTGCCTCCCCAGGTTGGCCTGCCCTCTCCTGGGCAGATTCCCTCCCAATACAAAGCTTCCTGTGGACCCTCAGGCACGTCCAACTAGCCTCAAGAACCTGAACAGTCTAAACACCTTCTTGTTGGGTTGCCTGGGTGGCTCAGTTGGTTAGGCAACTGCCCTTGGCTCAGGTCATGATCCTAGAGTCCCAGGATCGAGTCCCGCATCGGGCTCCCTGCTCGGCAACGAGTCTGCTTCTCCCTCTGACCCTCCCCCCTCACATGCTCCCTCTGTTTTTCTCATTCTCTCTCTCTCAAATAAACAAAATCTTAAAAAAATAAAAATAAAAAAACAAAATTAAAAAAAAAAAAAACCTTGTTTTTCAAAGCCTGTATTCATTTAGACACTTCAAGATACTGTGTTTATATAACAAACATGAAGTAAACTGCAGTGCAATGAATGATCAGCATAAAGGCTGAGCAGACAGCAAAATAAAATGTCCTTTGCCAGGGGAAGAAAGTGTTCCATTTTTTTTTTTTTTAAATGAGAACTCCCTGACAGAGAAACAAAAATAATTGCAGGATTCCTCCAAGGTCTGGTTCCCTTATGCCATAGTTTACCTGCTCATCCAACTCAAAATGCAAACTGTCAGAGAATTTCCCTACAGAGAAGTTGTTTTCCTAAGACAGTAGCATAAAAGATAAATGTTGGCAGAAACTCACCTCTTCCTGGAAGAGATTCTGCCGGTTCTTTAAAGCTCGTAATCTGTTCTGCTTGTCTTCATGCTCTAAATGCTCATCTGGGGGGTGAAAGTAGCCAATCAGGTCCTGCAGACTTAGACTCACAGATTCTATAGGGAGGTCCACTGTGGAAGCCTTCACTTTTTTGCTGAGTGCATCAAGGCCCCTAAAATAAATAGCAAACATTTCTCTATATCAGCGATCTGCAATCATTATTTTTTAGACCATAGAGAATGCAAAGCTTTATTTTCTCTCCCAACACCACTGTAAAAGGAACCCATAGGCAAGGTCCTAGTTTTCCTCAAACAGCAATAATTAATATTTTCAAATAAAAAATTCTAAATTTTGTCAAGTATGTATGATGCTATATTAAAAGCACCAGTATCAAGAGAAACTCACCTAGACAAAAACCTGAAGGGCATTGAGAACCAATTCCTACAAAGCCAACGGTCTCAATATTCAGAAACCAATTGTTTTTCACTTTAAATCACTACATACACTTCAAGGTTTAAGATGCAGCTTCCCAGCTTCATAATTCTGACTTCACTTGTTCTGTTTTTTTTTTTGTTTCTGGAGAAGGAACTGTTAACTGCTACATAATCAGTGACCCTCACTGCCATTCTGAAAATTCCTGCCTGTTTAAAAATACATTCCAGTGATGTTAATTTTTAAAGTTTTCTCATTAATCAGAAAATAATATATTAAAATGTTTTTCTCTTATTGGACAAAAAAAGTATTTACAATTGGATTAAGAAATATCGTGGTGCATTTTCTTTGAAGAAAAACCTATTACTGGCATGTCAATGTGTTAATTCATTAAGCTTTCCGAGATTCTGAGTTTTAAAATTCATAGCTTTGAATGTATCTGGAAAGAACTTTAAAATATGGTATCTGTAAATCAAAATCATTTCAAAATAAGGGGTGCCTGGGTGGCTCAGTTGGTTAAGCATCTGCCTTCGGCTCAGGTCATGATCCCAGGATCCTGGGATTGAGCCCCATATCGGGCTCTCTGCTCAGCGGGGAGTCTGCTTGTCCCTCTCCCTCTCCCTCTGCCTGCCGCTCCGCCTGCTTGTGCTCTCTCTTTCTGCCAAATAAATAAATAAAATGTTCAACATCATTTTAAAATAAGAAGTTTATTAAAAAACACACGACACCATAAAAGAATGGGAGAATGCATATACTATAGTTGATATAGCAGTACTCGTATTAGGCATGACAAAATTTAATGCATAAAATATTATATTTCTTTTCCTGCTCTCTGCAACAGTAAAATTATGTGGCAATATTTTATTCCAAGGAAATGTTCCTGGCTAATTATCTGTTTTAGAATTTACATTTTAAAAACAATTAAGGGCCTCATAAATGATAATTAGCTTATCTTTGAATCGACAATGCTCACAAATATAATTAAAATGTATCACCAATTAGAGATTACAAATAATTTTGAAAGAGTTGACTTCAGCCTTATGAAGAGTAGAAATACAAAAACTGTACAACTCTTTTTGTCCAAAATTGCCAATTACAATAGAACTATTTAGTTTTATCGTCTCTATAAGTCTTTCTATGCCCAAAAACTAAGAGAAATGACTTTTCAGAAGAAAATTCTTTCTCCCCTTTTACAATGAAAATTTATATACGATATACTTCTATTCTAAACATTTTATCCTATTACACTTTAGTTGAATCATAAATGTAATTATAAAGAAGTCAAACTCAACTCTCACACTAAAGTGAATGAAATTCAAAAGTGATTCAAATATAGTATCTACATTTTTTTAAAGATTTTTTTTTTATTTGAGAGAGAGAGAGAAAGCGTGCCAGTGTGTGGGCCAAGGACCCGTGTGTGTGAGCAGGAGGCTAGTGTGGGAGGGGAGATGGACAAGCAGACTCCATACTCAGTGTGAGCCTGACAGGAACCTCAATCCCATGACTCCAAGATCATGACCCAAGTCAAAACCAACAGCTGGACACTCAACCGAATGAGCCACCCAGGTGCCCTATCAAATACAGTACCTACATTTTTAAATGTAAAAAGAAATAATATATTCAACTTAATAACCTAAAAACTGACATTTATCTGCTATTAGCAATGTAACCATTAAATTACTTTCTAGAAGCCTCTTGTCAAATACCATCCAAGATTCCTAGAGTTGTTAATTATGTTAAGTTTTACAACACCTGTCTCCTATGAAGACATTCACCATCTTAATGTATGAACAAAAAAATGAAGAGAAAAAAATAATTGAGGAAAACCAAAGCTGGTAGAATCATACTATATCAGAGCAAAAATTAAAGCTATGAATTTCATCTCTACATTCTGTACTTTGAAGATTAAACAATATTACTACCAAACACAGATTCCTCCCTAATATAACTTACTTTCAGAAAACATTCACTAATCTACCCAAAGGAAAAGAAGGTTTAATATGTTTTTCTTGCAGTCGAGAAAAATAGAATCCCTTCTCACAACACAAATGCAAACACACACATATACAATTCCATCACCACCATCACCACCACTACCCTGACCTGGAAGACAGAGACCAGAAGGGTCACAGAAAATAAACTGAGGGGCGCCTGGGTGGCTCAGTCAGTTAAGCATCTGACTCTTGGTTTCGGCTCAGGTCATGATCTCAGGGTCCTGAGATCAAGCCCCACCTCAGGCTCCATGCTCAGTGTATAGTCTGCTTAGAATTCTCTTTCTCCCCCGCTGCCCCTCCCCACATTCAAGCATGCACTCATGTACTCTTTCTCTCTAAAATAAATAAAATCTTAAAAAGAAAAGAAACTACATAAGAAAACACAAATGAAGAAAAACTAAATGACCTTGACTTTCACTCTAAGAAATAAAAAACAGAAGTCTGCCTATGCATTTTTTAAAAATTAGACTCTTAACAGTAAATAAGCCTACATTAATAAAACAAATACTTAAAAATAATTTACTTTGAGAAATACATTGGTGCCAATATTGTAAAGACATGGAGATTTTAAAGAATTTTGGTGCTTTCATGAATATTACGGAAGGATCAAATTATTTTACCTAAAATAACATACCCTTTAAAATATTCTGTAATTATGTAAAATGTTTCAAAGTTTCTAAGATAGGGCGCCTGGGTGGCTCAGTCGTTAGGCGTCTGCCTTCGGCTCAGGTCATGATCCCAGGGTCCTGGGATCGAGTCCCACAGCGGGCTCCCTGCTCGGCGGGAAGCCTGCTTCTCCCTTTCCCACTCTCCCTGCTTGTGTTCCCTCTCTCACTGTCTCTCTCTCTCTCTGTTAAAAAATAAATAAAATCTTTAAAAAAAAAAGTTTCTAAGATATATTAAAGAACTGTATAAATTCAGGAAGTCTAATAGTTCAGTAAATACTAATAAGCATATAAGTAAAACTCACATATATAAAAAACATGAACATGATGAATTAAATTATATAATAGGAAAATCACAAAGAAAAACAAATCTGGTCAACAAAGATGAAATACCTATTTTCACAATTCTTGAATAAATTCAACTTAAAAAATTACTATAAATACATACATCTATCTGTATATACATACACACACATAAATTTTTTTCCATCAAATTGGCAAGTTTAAAGAGACATAGGTAAATCCATCACAAGCCAGAATGTATACTGGTATAATGTTACCAGGAAACACCTTGACCACAAGCTTGATTTAGTTTGTAGATATGCAACTGTTTCCATTATGAAGTAGGAAAAGTTATTTACTACAAGAATCACCTATAAATACCATTCAAGGGGTACCTGGGTCGTTCAGTTGGTTAAGTGTCCGACTTTTGATTTCAACTGAGGTCATGATCTCAGGGTTGTGAGATGGAGCCTTGCGTTGGACTCCACACTGGGCATGGAGCCGGCTTAAGATTCTCTCTCCCCCTCTCCCTCTGCTCCTCCCCACACCCTTTAAAATCAATACATACATACAGTTCAAAACTCACAAGTATCTACGCTTCATTACCCTCTGTGTGAAAGGAAATTTAAACAGTTCCAGCATAAGGGTATATTATAGAATAATCCTGAATTACAGTTATGAATTATAAGTTACACACAAAATTTCTAAAAATCACATTCCCTTTTTATTCTCATAAAAGTTTATTTATGAGAAAGACATAAAATCATCTATCATTTTCTAATGTGTACTGCCAACCCACCAAATCACAGGTTTTCCACCATCGTATATTTTAGAATTGTGTATTTGTAAATCCAATAAGGACATTGAAATAAAATATCAAACCACTACTACAAAAGAAAATGTACCTTATAAATCTATTGAAAAGGAAGACTGTGCTCCGGATGACTCGTGCAGTCCGTGATTCTTCATGCTGAGATCTAGATAAATTTAAGCCATCATCCATGTGGCCTTCATGATGCATAATAGCCTGTAGAAATGCAGAAATAACATCATTACTCCCATCTCCTTTCTAAATGGGTGTTAAGAAGATGTGCACTCCAAAGGTAAGCCCTAACAATAAATAGAATCAAAAGGCAGGTACAAGGGGCAATAAGCTGATGTGTACATTTAAAATAATAGGCGCAGGTCTCGTACAAACCACTCAATATATTCATTGAGTTTTTCTTTTAAAAAGAATGAGTCAGTAAATGAGTCCAACAAAACAGACACCAGAATGTTCGCACATATCTATGTTCAGTGACTGAACTACAGTCTAAGCAAACTCTGAACAAAGCAGTAAAGGAAAACATTGCATTGGTATGTCAATTAGACAGCAGTTCTGAACAAAGACTGAGTAATAAGTAATGATCATTGTTTCTAAGGCAACAAAGTTCTTTAAAAAATGCAATATTATTAGTTCTTTGGTTAGGCTTTGTGTTTCTGAACTCTCTAGGGAAGTAATAAGTGTAGAAATCTTAGTTGAACAGCTAAATGAATGTACCATGCAACCAACACCCCAATCATGAGAGAGAACATTACAGTACCTTAAAGTCTCCCCTAGTGCTCCCTCCCGGCCCCATCCTCTACACTGCTCCCCACCTTCCCAACTCTTCATAGCAAAGGTCAGTTACGTACTACACATAAATGGTACTATGTGTCTCTAGCTTCCTTCATTCAGTGCTTGTAGCAAGACATTTCAGCACATCTAAGCAGGTGTACTGAACTAAAATTAATAACTAGAATTAAAATTATACACAATCTAGAAAGTAAAGAGGAACTCTTTAGACCAAAATCAATGAGACAGAGCTATGTCTGTATTCAAAGGCAACTCTGTAGCCTAAATGTCTTCATTGACAAAGAAAAAAAAATGATTAAAATGAAGGAACATATTACCTGTTGTAAGACTCAAGAAAAGAAAAACGAAATGGAAAAGTGGAATTAATGAAGATAAAAGAGGAATTAATGAACTAGAAACCAAATTAAGTGCTAAAAAGGATAACCTAAAATTTAATTCTTTGAGGAGATAAACCTTTCACAAGCCACGCTAAAGATAAAATTTTTAAAAAGAAAAAAAAAAACAGAATAAGACATAAGACACAAAAGACATTAAAACTGTAGCACTGTCATAAGTCAATACTATTTACAACTCAATGGCAAAAAATGTAATATCCCAGAGGAAACAGATGGCTTCCGAGCAAATTAAGAATCAAATAAATAAGCTGATCTCATCAAATTTTCTACTTTAAAAGAGACTAGAAAGGAAATTAAAGAGTTAATATTTAAAAGATCCTAGGTTTCCACATGAGCTCTAATTAATCTTCAAAGAACAGATAATTTTCACAGTAAACTAGTCCTGACCAAAGGTCAGGAAACTATGGCCTGTTGCCTTTTTTTTTTTTTTAGTACAGTCTGTGAGCTTTAAATGAATTTTACATTTTTAAATGGTTGAAAAAGAACAGAAACAGAATATTTTGTGACATATGAAAATTCCATGAAAATTCAAATTTCAGTATCCTTAACAAAGAAAAGTTGATTTTATCTCTGAATATATAATAATTCTAATAATAAGTGGATAAGATCTAATATTTTAAAAGCATAATAAACTATGGCCAAATAGAGTTTCATCTATGTCTTTAAGGATTCTTCAATATCGTAATGTCCATTACCTTATTTATCAACAAATTGAAGGACACCAAAACATGATTTATAATTCCTTTAATTGATAAAATTCAGCAATAATTCCTAAGTTTTTAAAAAGCCAGAAAAACAGGAATAGCAGGATATCACTTACATATATAAACTATTTCAATTGTCCACAGGATACAAGAAGGTATAAGTTCTGTGAAACAGGAGTGAAGATTCACAGTAAGAAAGTACACAAGATGAGCAACCAGAATAGATGAAAAACAGAAAGCTGACATATAGTGACTGGGGGCGAGATCATGAAATACTACAAGAAAAGTGAAATTTCAAAGGCACTGAAAGAACTTAAGGAGACAAGTACCCAAACACAACAAAGTGAGTGATTTGGAGGACACACTGAGAAGCCAGATCTAGAAAACAGGAAGAAATTGAAGACAGAAAGAGAAGATGGTTGACATGGAGAAGAGGAATGAACCCATTTCCTGAGAAACTAACAAACAGAAGGAAAACAGACACTAAAGATATGGTAGTACAATGCTCTCAGTTCTAAAAAGACCTACGTGTGCTAATCAAAAATTCTTGGTGACATGTTTTCATATAAACTGTATACTATTTGTAATATTCTCGTGTGGCCCGTGCATCACTCTGCAATCAATAAATTTATATTTCTGCAGCAAAATATGAATATTCACATGATGTGGGATACGTGTGTGTGTGTGTGTGTATGCATGCATACATACACTATGACCACACTGAAGTCTTCCCCTAAGGATTTACTATACTTGATAGTTCTCCAAGTGGTAATAAGTCTACAGCAGAGATTTTATTACATTATCTCTTCTATGGCCTATAAAGTCTTTCTTTACCTTAAGACTGGTTAGCTTCTCAACACCCTTAGCTTTCTAAAAGAAAAGCTCTATGCTAGCCTATGATGGTGAGTCTAAGTCCCACTTTGACTTTGACCCATGGCTAAGGAATAAGATAGTGGTGTAATGATTAAGAACCCTAGAATAACTGCAATGGACTGAAGACAGAGAAAGGAATGATTAAGCGGGGATTGGGTTTGTCATGGTAAGAAGACTGGAATTACCACAGGAAGTAAAGCTCAGCCATGACACATTTCAAACATGGCGGTCATAAAGCCAGAATAGATTGGAGAGAAGTAAAACTGAAGGCAGGCAGAGACGCTGGTTAAGAGACTCTGGAAATAGTGCACACAAAGGATGAAAAAGACTGAACTAGATCTGTAGTGGGGGGCAGAGGGAATTACTTTGAGGTACACTCAGAAGATAAAATTTCCAGGGCTTGGTGTCTTCATTGAACTCAGCAGAATGAGGAAAAGTAATTGTGGAGACTCCTGGTATTTAATTCCCATACAACATATTTAAAAGACATATGCAGAGTTTGGTTTAAAATGTTCCTATTTACAATAAGCCAGAAATCATCTTATTTGCAACTATTTAAATTTATAACAAAAACTATGCCATGCGGTGTGTGGTTTTAAAAATCCATTCAAGTGGTACTTGGGCAAAAAAAGATTGAAGACAATTGTTTAAGCCATATATATATATATAATTTTTTTTTTTGCATTTACCACTTAAGTATAGAGAATGGGGAAATGGCACCCAAAGTTTCTAGTGATCTTCTGATTAAAACTTATTTCTATCTTTGCAAAAATATGACAGGGCCCCCGGGTGGCTCAGTGAGTTAAGTGTCCTACTCTTGGTTTCAGCTCCGGTCACGGTCTTGGGGTCCTGGGATTGAGCCCTGCATCAGGCTCTGCACGCAGTTGGGAGTCTGCTTGGGATTCTCTCTCCCTGCTCCTCCCCCCAATAAAATCACCATCCATAAAATGGAATAAAAAGTCCTGCACAAATCTCATCCCCAGTATCACAAGCAATGATAGTATTTATCTTTCAGGGTGGTAGTAACTGGAAGGAAGCATGGGGTGGGCGAGAAGGGGTGGCAGAAAGTGTTTCTAAAATATGTAAATTTAAATTTTCTAGAGCACACATCAAAAAAAGTTTTTTTTGAAAAAAGGTAAAATTTTCATTATATATTTGATTTACCCTCATATATCCAAAATATTATTTCAACCAATAAAAAGAATAAAGTTATTAATGAAGTATTTAACATTCTCTTTTTGTTGCTCTTTGCCTTCAAAATCCAGTGTAATTTTTATACTTATATTTTTATTTTTTATACTTACAGAATATCTTGATTTTGATACCAAATTATTAATGAAAATACTTGATTTGTTTTAGAATTGATGGCATTTAGCATTAGAAAAGTACATTCACATACCTAAGCTCCCAAACATGCACAAAAATCTTCTAATAACTTCATCAAGTATAAGCCTTTAAATTTAAAGTAATTAATTAGGTAGAGAGCATGAGCTCTCCTGCATTGTAGAGACATAACCCTGGCAGGAGCACGGAGAACAAAGTGAAATAGGCAAACTGCTAGAATGCGGAAAAGAGTATATTTCTTGGCTTAATATTTAAAGCCATGATGTAACATCCAGCATTGCTCACCTCACAAAAACCAAAGAGATTATTATGGTGGGATTTGACCTTTTTGCATGTTTAGCAGGTAGCTCAAAGTCTTGTTGTTTGGCGTTTGTGTATTTTTGTCATACAAAATGGCGGCTATAAATTGCGTTTTTACATAATCTTACCTTACGTTGTATGGATCCCATTCTCACTGATTTCACATCCACAGACTGGTAAGTAAGCCACAGGCCTGTATTTATATGTTGTATATAACATACTGAGTCTCCGTATTTTATTTCAGATGTCCCCATGCCATCGACTTCTTTTCTCACCCCTACATCCAATTTTTCCTGAGAAAGAAAAAAAAAAAAAAAAAAGATAAGCAAAAGTCCTAAAAATACTATTTATATTGAAAGAACTTTGCCTTTTTGTAAATATGTTCCTTGAAAAATTCAGCCGTCTGACATCCTTTAAAATAATAATGTCAATTACTCTATTCCAGCAGTTCAACTGATACTGAAAATCAAAGTGGGAAATTATAAAGATAAACAAACCTTGAATTATTCATACTGGTAGAAAATTATTTTGGCCCTAACATAAAATTTTATATTGCTTTATGGCAAACTCCAAACCAGAGATCTTAAAATTAGTAGCTTAGGCTTCATATTCTTTCCAGATTTTTTTTCATTATTGGTGGTTAAGAGCATAGGTTTAGGGGAAAAGAAAATCCAGTTTTGAGTTCAATCTCTGCCACTGATTACCTCTGTGACCTTAAGACAATTTAACGAAATCTTTTAAGCCTCGGGTTTCTCATCTGTAAATAAAGTTAACAGAAGTATCTTGCCGGTAGTATCAGAAAAAATGAGATAATGCACTTAAAGTGTTCAGCCCAGTGCCTGGGATAAAATAAACATTTACATGAATTTTAATGATTCTGACTGTGAAAATGGTGTTGATAATGCTGATGGAGATGTTACTAAGGATGTTAGTAATAGTGATGATTTCTTTTGAACTGATCAAAGCTATCATTCAGTTCCCACAACTACAACTTCCAATGTGGACTCTACAGAACTATTCGGAGCTACTAGGGTAAGCTCCCTGTGCTATGAAGAAACAAGCAATCCTCTGACACTAAATACACAAGTTCCTACTTATTTAAATGCTTCCTCCTTCAACACGCTCTTTCGGTTTTCCCTCCCACACTTAATTCTGGTCTTCAGGCACACATGATGTCTTCAAGTTCTACACAGACCTTAAAATAACAACAAAAAAAAAAAAAAAAAAAAAAACTCATGTTCTTTTGGTTGCATGTACCTCCTTATGTAGTTAAATTTACTTTAAATTTCATCTGTGCCTTTCCTTGTTTGGCTTTCGTAACAGTTACACAAATGGTTTTGAAGATTAGTTTGGAGTAATAGTTACACAATTAGTTGGAAATTACTAATAGTTAACACAAATGTTTTTGAGATTAGGTTGCAGTAAACTTTACAGCTATTATACAAAAAGGAAAGATTCAAGTAAAACATTTTGATAGATTTTGTTCATGTCATTTGCACATTGTACTAACAACTCAAGTGATTACCAACACTCCAACATTTGAAAATTAAAATGAATTGAAATTCTTAATACAGTAAGGTCATATAAGAAAATGAATACAATTATAAGTTGATTTAACCATCATTGCAGATTCTAAGAATCTGCAATAAAACAGATAATTAAGCCATTCCAACTTCATTCTATCAAAGAAGATAAACTACTAATCCACTTACACCAAACCTATCAATGGGAACATTAAATTCTAGGGGAAAAAATAACAATGTAATTATCTCCTCAGAATAAAACAATGAGCTTCTAACATTCTTTTTGTTTTTCTTTTATCCAAGGGAATTAGTTGGTGGTCTATTTATAGACTGTGGACTGTGTTTTGAGAAGTCACAATGACTAATTGTAAAGTTATGCTTTGTCCGGTTTTTATTAAGTAGTTCACATCACTCTCTGGGTTAGAAGTTTTAATCATGACATTGCACGAAGACTGTTGTAGTAACTATCTCTGATCCTCAGCTGAGGGAAGAACTGCTAAAGTAACATTAGAAAAAAGTAAAGTGTGATTATTTGCTGTGTAAAAGAACAAAGGCCATTCATGTTCTTTCCCTTTTTTATTTCCTGTCATTTTCTGTAAGTTAGGTTTAAGAGAAGGAGAAATTCAGGTGAGAATAATCTAGATGCTTTGAACAACTATACGCATAAGCATGAGTCAAGAATGTGACAACTCCTAAAAGCCTCTAACATAAAATTAGCCTATATTACTAGAAATACAGTGTCCAGATTAGGCAAATAATAATTTTACTAATACTCTGTATTAGCTACACTGTATCAAAATTAGCAGCTTTTGGTTTTGGCATCACTTTTTTATTCTTTTTTTCATTCTTTTTTTTTTATTCTTTTGTTTCTGTTTTTGTTTTACTCTGGCTTTAGGAAATGACAGAGCAGTTAAGTTGGACTAATCCTCCCATAGATAGCAATTATGAAATTTAGAAAAAAAAAATACTTTCCAGGATCTGTCTGAAGATGCTTGAGAGGGACCAAAAGCAGGGAGAAACTGGAGAATATCTTTCTCTCTGGAGGAAGAGTACCCAGGTGATTTTTTTAAAAGCTGCCTTTTGCTGTGGGGCATGTGCCCTGCCCAATCTGCCTGCAGATCAGGCAGAAGAAATCTGCTGCTATACTGGCTTGAGATATCAGAGAATACACTTTAGGGCTCACAAGGAGCCGGAAAATTAGATGAGCTAAATCCTGGACCAAAAAAGTATCTGCAAAGTCTGCTTATAAAATTCACCCAAATTCTTGCTGACTGCTAAACTATGCCCCACAGAATGCCAGCAGATGAAAGCTGAAATGAGTGAGCAGAAATACAAGCCACTGCCCACTGCAAAAGAGAGAACAAAACTGGAGATTCAGTCCAACAGGGTTAACTGCTTGCTGAAACTAAAATCATTCTTCAGAAAAAAACAAACAAAACAAAACAAAAAAACAAAAAAACCAAAAACCCTTAACAAAATTAAGAGCTCTATAACCTATCATTTCTAATATCCAGGGTATACTGTCAAAATAAGTAGATATAAAAAAACAACAAAAGGTGATCTACACTAAATTAAGAAAACAGAATCAAATGTGACCCATACCAAAGAAAAAATAGTAACAGGTAATAGAAATGATGCAGAGATAGCCCTTACAATTAGCAACTATTATAAATATAAAATACATTTAAGGACATAAGGGAAAACATATGCATAATGAATAAACTGATGGGAATCTCAGTTGAGAAATAGAAACTATATAAAATGAAATGTATTAGCAAAATGGAAACAATAATTGAAATACAAAATTAATTGAATCAGCTTAACATCAGCTTGGAATTACAGGCTAAGGGGTCAATGAAGTTGAAAGTAGATCAATAGAAATTTTCCAATCTCAATATCAGGCTGCCTTTTCTTTTCTTTTTTTAAGATTTATTTGAGAGAGAATGCACGCATGTGCATGGCGGGGGGGAGGGTGCAGAGGGAGAGGGAGAAGGAGAGAGGGTCCCAAACAGACTCCACCCTGAATGTGGAGCCTAATGTGGGGCTTGATCCCAAGACCCTGAGATCATGACCTGAGCCAAAACCAAGAGTCGGGCACTTAACCAGCTGTACCAAGCAGGCACACCCCCAAGATCAGATTGCTTTTAATAGCACTCTGACATAATAGGCACTTTGCCATTAAGTGGAAACTTTCCTCAAAAGACTACATAAGATTTAATTCCCATACCTCCTTCATTTAACTTAGGAAAGGTTTAGATCTCACTATCATCTTGGTATTCACTAACATCCATAAATTTTTGAATTATCTAATTGTCCATCCTAGAAGAATAATCTTGAGATTTGAGAACCATAAAAATGCTCAAAAAGAAACAACTCTTTTTGACACAGTCTAGAGTTACTGAAAAGACTTCTATTTTTACTATTAGATGATTGTTTGGATAGACATTTTCTCTTTTGCTTCATGGACAACCACAGCATGCTAATACTACAACTATGAGCGAAATGCTGGCATTTTACTGAAATTGCTTCTCAACTGCCTTCTTTCCCACTTGACTATTACTTAGTTTTTCAAGGGCAGGAATCATATGTCTGGTTCCTTCACCTCAATGGCCCATATCCCCAGGAGCAGAATGGTGCCTGCAAATACTAGATTCTCAATAAAGATTTATTAAATGAATACATTTTTGGAAGAAAATCACATACCCCATCAGATTTCCCACAGAAAATATACTTATAAACTACTCCCAATCCTAACATTCAAATAATTCCACTTATGAATGCTTAGAAAATCTAATTTCCTAATGAATATCAAAATGGTTCTAGGGGCGCCTGGGTGGCTCAGTCGGTTAAGTGGCTGCCTTTGGCTCAGGTCATAATCCCAGGGTCCTGGGATGATGGAGTTCTGCATCGGGCTCCCTGCTCAGCGGGGAGCCTTCTTCTCCCTCTGCCTGCCTCTCTGCCTATTTGTGCTCTCTATCTCTCTGTCAAATAAATAAATAAAATCTTAGAAGAAAATGGTTCTAGAATTAGAAAAGATCAGTATGAAAAATATTAAGTAACATTTTGGCATTTGGGCATACCAAACTGGCTCATAAAGCCAAAACTATTTCTGACAACTGTCCATATGAAGTGATACACAGGCATTAGATATACCAAATGAAGCTCATTAAGGTCTTTTTAGAGGAGGGTAAGGGCAGAAGGAGAAGGAGAATCGTAAGCAGGCTCCACACCCAGCATGGAGCCCATGCGGGCCTCGTGCGGCTCGATCTCATGACCCCAAGATCATGACCTGATCCTAAATCAAGAGTTGGACACTTAACCAATTGAGCTACCCAGGCACCCCAAGGCTCATTAAGATTTTTAAATTAGTTAGGTAGGATTATGTTCTTGTTATATGGACAAGGTAGTTCAGAGAGATTCTTCTAGCATTAATTGAAATCATCCTTAAATCCTTCTAAATTATTCCATCAGGTGGCTGACAGGAAGGGGGGAAAAAAGGCTTTATCCTTCAAGGATGGCATGTTTGTTTTTGTCATAGCCAGTTTTCCTTAAGACAAACAATGGTTAAAGTTAGGAAAATTAAAAGGTCAAAATTTTTTTGGCTTCTTTATGGTGTCACACTTAAACATAAAATAGTCACTGAGAACTCGGAGTCTAAAAACGCAAAAGGGTCAGAGAAATTACTGGAACAGAGAGACCAGGCCAAGCTTTGCCCATTCAAAGCAGGGTTATAAAAAAGACACAGCTATTTTTTACCCCTGGTGTTCAGAAATCTCATGAGGAAACACTCTGGTGGGTGGGTTTGTGGAGAGAAGGGCTTTAATAAATTTCTTGTTCTGGAAGGGTCTTTGAGCAGCAGGAAAACAAGATCACAGCACCTTAGGAAAAGCTCTCTGATATCCTGTGTAATCTCCACCCCCTGAGTGTGGGTTGGGCCAACGAACATGATGGGAGAGCACTCATGGTCAGATTACATTACATGGCAAAGGTGGAAAGATCCTGCAGATGTACTCAAGGTCCCTTTCAGTTGACAGTGAGCAAATACCCTGGATGAGTGACAGTTAATCAGGTGAGCCCTTTAAGGAGGACTTAGGCTTTCCCTGAACTCAAAGACGCCAAGCAGCTAGTACCCATGGGGTTCCACCCTAATCACGATCTTCCTTTCCGGCCACTTGCAGGATGGACTCCAGGCTTACTTAACCAGCCCTCACAATCTCATAAGGCAAATTCTCGTAATAAAAATCCCTTATTATACACATATCTCATGCTGGCTCTGCTTCTCTGGTTGAACTTTGACTGATAGACCTCATCTTAACCATAGACGGTTTCAGTGAGCTCATTCTCGGGCTGACTGCCACTAAAAAGGATCAGCATAACAACTCTAACTGAATTTCTGTATCTTCTATGAAACCATAATTGGCATTTTTTTCTATTATGCCATCAACACCCCTTGAAAAAGGGTGACTGAAAAAATGTATTTTGAATTTAATCCTGATTAAATGCAAAATCTATCTCCATCGATGACTTTGTATAACTATTTTGATAAGAAAAAAGCAAATTCTCCACTCTGCTTTTATTTTTTCAGATATTTAATCAATCACTAAACAACCATAACAGATGATCACAGGTGAGCAATGTATCTTTTCTACCTGACATTATCATTATTATTATTAAATCTTTAATTTTCTTATTCAAGAGGGCTTTAGTTTTACTATTTACGTCCAGAGTCTGAAACTGCCACATAATTCATCCAAGCCACAGTTTCTCATCTGCATAATGAAGATTAAAAATATTATCTAAGCTTCATAGGCTTGATCTAGGATTAAATAAGATAACGCAGGTAAGGTGCTTAGCACATTACTTGGCATATAATAAACTGTTAGTTGTTATACTTATTTTCATTGGGTGTGGATATTTTAAAACATCTTAAACATTTTTTGAACCAAAAATTTTAAAAATCCCAAATAAAAATGACATAGATCCATAACCCTTGTCATCTCCACGGCAGTCTTATTTGAGGTAGGTATTCCATAATTTCAGTAGCAAAAGGTTGTTGTTCAGGGTGTGTGGGGAAAAAGAAAACTGGAGAAATATCACCTACAGGGGAATATTTTAGTGGCATATTAAGCTAAAGACAAATTACATCTTGGGGGAAGTACAATACATTTGTAATTGGCAAGACCTACCAATGATTAAAACTGACATTTCAACACACTGGAAAGTGACGGTTCAAGTTTTAGCAGGTAGAGAAACTGAAGAACACTTGGTCTAAGAAAATCTACATGAATCCAATTGAATTCTTCATTATGTAAAATGCTGTCTCTAAAGAAGACCAACATAATCACTTTGCAATATATACATGTGTCAAATCATCACGTTGTATACCTTAAACTTACACAATGTTACATGTCAATTTTATCTCAATAAAGCTGGAAAAAAGAGAACATAGGTTATATTATGAACTATTTTCCACTTTATTCAGTGTATTCTGAAAATATGTACTCACCAACAATTGTTGAGTCTTCTGTCAAATCATGAATTTGAGATTGGGTCCTGAGTGCTCACATTAGTGTCAAAGACATCCCGATGACAATCAAAAAAAAATTCCTCCTTATATTAACTAGAATAGTTTTTTAAAGCCACTTTCACTTATACTTTTAAGAATAATCCTAATGGTTTGCTAAATTTTAAAGTGGTTTCAACAGTTACAGGTAAGTGACTGCTAATGCAAGTACAAAGGATCATGAGAGATGGTTTTTACTTCAGAATTTCCAAAACCATACCCTAAAACCAAGATAAAAGTTGATATTTTCAACCGATCTGGAAAAGTTCAATTTTTCATCAATAATGAATAGTTGATTTGCAACACAGTAGTACATCAATCAAGAGTCATTAATTGTGTACTCAGAATGTATAAAAAAGTCTTTGCCTTCCAGAAATTGAAGTACTCATTATTTTTATTGGAAATAGTATAATAAAAATATATAAAGATATGACAGGCATTTTTAACCTGTCAATAGCACTAAAGGAAAAAAAAGCAACAAATATACCTTTAAGTGAAAAAAAAAAAAATATATATATATATACACACACCTTTAAGTGAACCCTATATTTATTTCAAAGACCAGGGCCATGATCAAATGTAATGAGAGAATCTATTTATACTATATTCTCTAAAATCTTAATATAAAAACAGTATTTTGTTTTAAAAATATATAATTTCATCTATAATTAAAGACTATCTTAATCTGTTTTAGTTGGTTCTAAGTTCAATGCTTCTTTATGATGTAATTGCAGAAAATAATTTTCATCAAATAGATTTCAATTTTAATTAGCTTAAATATAAAAATATGTATATATTTACTAATAACTGAAATATACACTCATACACACAACTGTTTGTAAGGGAATATAATTTTCCCCTTACTACACTTCTTTATCCCCTTTAAAAATTTTCTGTGACTATTATACATAATAAAGAAGTAATTTTAGAAAGAAATAATGGTTACTATTTTTATATTATAAGAAAAAACTTTATTACCTAATTTGCCAGTGATTTTAAAATGAAAATTCTGTGATTCTAGAAACAAAGTATTTTCCTGGCTTTCACCTCTACCTTCACTACTCTCAACCATGTTATCATATACAATTGTCATGGTGAATTTAAAAAGTGGAGTACAGGACAGTGAATTATTAACTACTTGCATATTAGAGTGATTTAATAGGAGATTAACTTTAGAGAAACTGAATAGTTCATTAAGAAGGAACTACTAAGCTCATTCACAGCAAGACCAACTGTGCTTTCCATCTACAGAGATAAAGAGCAACTGCCCACCAGAGGTCCATGAAATAGAGCATTCAGAGCCGTCTATGGGTCCACACAACAAATATACATATGTGAATCCTGTCTGAGATCGTACATTGGGGTTTACCAGCTTCACCTCTCTATTCTCACCATACAGAATAGGAATCTACACTGCTGTGTCTCCCGGAGATCTCTGGGCACCTCCAGAGTCTGGAGCATCTTCCACCACTCTGTATACGGCAAAGCAGGACAACTAACAGAATGGCACTAGGGATGTGTGCTCAGGCTACTACTGTCTTCTCACATTTACTTCTGGACTCACCCAAACTTCCCTTTAGCTATAACAGGGACATCAGGTTTTCCATCTCTGCAACAAAAGCTAATCAGTAATCCAGCCTCATTCCTACCATTATGCTCAAATTTCACATTCCTCATTAGCTTAAGGACACAAGTATATAATTACGATAAAAATGAATACAATAGATGCTTGGCATCTGTCAACTCAACATGTGATTTTCAACTATTCCAGAGATACCTCACTGTTGAGGACATTTGTTATTTTGCTGAAGCCTGAGTGGGAATCCATTGCATTGTGCGGTTGGTATGTTGGCGACCATGCATGATGTACTGAGGGGACCAGCTGTGCTGGAGCACCAGCATTCCAACTTGACCTTGATGCATATGTGTTTTTTCCTATTCTACTCATCATCTGGTTCAGAGGAATTTTTATCGAGATCTAAAGAGTTTTCTTAGAGGATTTTTCCCCCTACAAATGATTCAAAAGACCTAAGAAAAAAGGTCTGCATGTAAGAGCAGATGTGTAAATGTGCCTTTGAGGTTCTGACATGCTTTACCAACATATTGTTACAGGTTTGTGCTAAGTGCCCTTGTCAAAGCTTAAGTAAAACAGAAACAAGCTAGATGCATGTGTTATATGTAAACAACCAAAGAGCTATAAACCAGTTGAGACACCTGGGCAGTTTTAGTGGTTTAGGAAATGAGTTTTACTGGAAAGGAATGGATGGAAGAGAAACTGGAAATTTAGAAATACATGTAAAAAAAAATGCAAAGAGAAATGATACTCACATCCTTTCTCTTTGCATTTCTAACATCAAAAGAAATGGTGCTCGCTTCGGCAGCACATATACTAACATCAAAAGAAATGGGGACATAATTACAGGTGGGGACATAATTACAGGTAATCCAAAAATATATTTTCTGTCTTACCTTGGAAGATCGGAAGGTAAATGCAGTTGATTTTACATCAGCTTTTTCTTTGTCCATGAGTAGAAGGCTTTTGTCTTCCATGAGACTCAAGTATTTTCCTGTTGTGACATGGCGTAGTCGGAAAGGTTGGCCCCATCTTATGTGGCTTCCACTCCACCTAACAAATACAGCTAAGACTTAATCCAATAGCATCCACAACCACAGGAGAAAAAGCAATTAAAATATATGTGTTGGGACAATGAACTTTGCTTAGCATATATTGTCTTATTTAATGTTTCTCAAAAACCTTGTAATGTTGGTGGTATGAATTTCACTCCACAAACAACAAAATGGTGATCCAGTATAAGACTAAGTAAAAGTCAATGTTACACAGCTAATAGTAGCAAAATTTAACACAAAGACTTTGACTTTAACTATAATGCCATCCACGCTATTTACTACCCCATGCAAAAAAGAGCAAGGACTGTGGCCCAAGTTAACATCTAATCTAGTCACAGATATGGAAATTTTAAGTTTCAAGAATACTTTCGAATTTACTAAAAACTTCTGTTGGATTTGCAGACTTGGAAAATAGTGGTAATTCAGTCAATGCCTAATTATGATTAACTGGAACTCATATATATAAAGTATATATTAACTTGAAACCTATTCCTATGCATTGAATTTTAATAATGTGGAACTATATCATTAAAAACTGATCAACAAAAAAGACAAACCAAGAATATGAGAATTCTAAAAAGGTCAAGAGGGGAAAAAAGGAAAAAAATAAAATGCAATAAAGAGCATACAAACTAAGGTTGCAGAAAAAAGATAAAAAGCAAAGTTATGATCATTAAAATCTGCTTTTTAAAATGACTTTTAGATAGGGTAGAGAAGAAAAATCAAGATACAGACCATCCTTGTTTTGCGCAGTGCTGTGTTAAATGAAGGTCGCATGTATCTGAACCTTGTGCTCACTACGGTACGGAAGGAAAACAACGTGATATGCACACCTTTAAAACGGTTATGTGCAAAACAAGGATGGCCTCTTATCACTGATAAAAATATGCTGAAAATCAAATAATTTTTTCAAGAAATAAAAATAAATGAATGAAAAAGATTTACCCTGCATATAAATTCAAAGGGAAATAGTGATGGTAAAGTTGATATTAAACAAATTAGAATTTAAGGCAAAAAGCATAAAGGGGATATAGTCAGGTATTTTATAAAGAGAAAAAAACATACTCTAAAAAGAACATATGTCATGAAGCTTCACAGGGCAATGGAAAAGAGAAAATGAGGCAAAAGAAAAAGATAATTACTTATAAAAACAATTACAGTGGAAGGTTTTATCATTAATGACACAGACAAAAAATGAAAATATGGAAAATTTTACCATGATTTAATTAATAATCTTGTTTTGTTTTGTTTTTAAGATTTTATTTATTTGACAGAGAGAGACACAGCAAGAGAGGGAACACCAGCAGGGGGAGTGGGAGAGGGAGAAGCAGGCTCCCCACTGAGCAGGGAGCCCGATGCGGAGTTCGATCCCAGGACCCTGGGATCACGACCTGAGCCGAAGGCAGACGTTTAAAGACTGAGCCCCCCAGGCGCCCCTAAGAAGCTTGTTTTAATATAAGGTGATCAAAAAGGTCATCAAAAAATATAGGGTCTTTTGTGTTCTACAAATTGAGAATACTTTTTTCAAATTTACCAATCTTAGTAAACTGTAAGTCATTTTATGCTGATTTCCTAACTTGGATTTTTCATTTTGAGTATTAGCAGGGAAAACTAACAGAATACTACTGTGATAAGATTATTACATGGATTTGTTTATAAAGGCAATTAATTTGGACAAGTCTCCCCAGTAAAGTAATAACCGTGTACCAATAAACCCTACTAATAGCACAGTATTGTTAAAAATGAAATTAAAGTTTACCAAGAAGATAATATTAAATCATTTCTAGTCTAGTAAATAAACAAGCTTTGTTTATTCCCCTCTTATTAAATAAGTGTATTCTTCATGTTCTGTGTGGAGCACTGGGTGTTATGCACAAACAATGAATCATGGAACACTACATCAAAAACTAATGATGTAATGTATGGTGATTAACATAACAATAAAAAAATAAGTGTATTCTTTGCAGATGCTATGAGAAACACAATTATTTTTAATATTCACTTTCATTATTTGAAAACCACCTAAATGTTTTTTCCTAAGTAATGACTCATCCTAATCATAAAAAACAACTTCGTTTTCGAAATAGTTCCAAATTTGGACCATGTAATGCTTTGCACTAGATTTTTTAGAGGGTATTCTGGATACTGTGTACAAATCTACTTAATAGGGGCGCATATTTATAAGTACTCCTTTCAGGTCACCAACAGGATTATGTTAGAAATGGAAATGAATTTGGCCAATTATCAGCAAAACACTGTAAAGTCTAAGCACATTTTCTTTAGCATACAGCCATTCAAATTAGCTGGCCTCTAATGCCCATGGCCCAGAAGAAAAGAGAACAAGCCCAGGAGAATCAGAGGGCAGCAAATATTTAGTAAAAACCAAAACCAGTAATAGTAACATAGTGATACAATGCAATTTCCATGGTGACATAACAGAAAACTGTTCCCTATGTATTACCTATATTCACTTGAAATGACCTCAAAGAAACAGGAAGTATTTGGTCACTCTTCATGATACATCCACCTTTGATTTTGTGGGTTCTTTGTAACATATAACAAAGTGGAATCTGAAGTATACTTAATGCATATTTTTAATTGCAATGAGCATTCCTACTACAGAGACCAACGTATATTGTACTTAATATGTTCTTACAGCTTTACATTGGGGTATAATACAGGCATGTGTTTTCTATTATGTTTAGCTCCCAAGGTTAAAACTTACCTTATTAAAATGTTCATGATACTGAAAAATTTTTGACAACATTAATTTTATTTGCAGGAGTATGCAATATAAAATATATAATTACTAGGCTGCATAAATTATATCAAATATATAGTTTGAGACCTGGTTGGAGGAAATAAAAAAGAATATCCCAAATATTATAGTTTAAGTATTGCCCTTTGGGTATAAAATTCTGTTGTAAACATAAGCGGAATCTTTGACTATCATTTTCTAAGTACAAAGAAAAAATGAGTATTTACGCGGCCAATGCATATAAGAAGGCATGTAAACTCAATGCAATCTAATGTGTACCTTTACAATGAAGTCAAAGTAGTTCAAAAATTCAATAGAACTTGAACCTGAAAAAACACTTAACATAATTACATTCATTACAAGTGAACCTCCTGCTTTTCTGCCATAGACTGGAAGATGAAATGGTGTAAATCAAGGTCCGAGTCCAACAGAAACATCTCTCTTTCATTTTTTAAATGGTTTTGAAAAACTACCTGCTCTGCTATTGTTGTCAATTCCTTTTTTCTTGCTGTCATTTGGATTCTGAGGCAATCAGCAGACATGCCCACTTTCACCTCTGGCTGACCTGGAGATCAGGCTCTTTCTATATTCTCTGTCACCCCCATTCAAGTTAAAACAGACCCCACATTTCCCATGTCAAACTTCAAACATTAGGCAACAGTCGAGAAGAAGAATCAAGACCACATAATGCAAGGATGCGCAGGACGATCTGGATTTATGTTATTACAGTTCATCAAAAACAACGTTGACAACAGGCAATTAAAAGGAAGCCCTGCCTGGTTTTCAGGAGTTCGTAACCTTCCGTTTTTTTAATCTACAAAATGAGAGAGATTTAGGGCCTCCTTTGCTCAAAACAAACAAACAAACAAACAAACAAACCCATTTCTCTAAGCACACAATCACGAAGGGGAGGGATATCTACAAATTTGAAAACACCTCTGGAGTCTGTTTTCTAATGGCAGCAACATCTGTCTAAACTTCACTTTTATTGACTATTTCATTTCTCTAATTAAGCTGTCATTTTTATAAAACACAAGGTAAAGGAAATACAGGTAGGTCTTTAAAATCCCTTTCTTTCCCTCAATTCTCTGAATCCTTTATGAAGCACATGAAAGCTTTGAGATCTCCTTCCTTTGCTTTATGAGGCCGCCACTTCTTTTTCCATCTTCAGTGATGCATTTCCAGCAAAATTTTACTTTTAAATTTCAATGCTTACCAAAAGTTTTAATATTTAGGTGATTTCATCAACTATGTATTTACATGGAAGAATTTATTATCAGCTAATTAATAATTAATGGGGTTAATATAGAACTTTTTTAAAGTTACAGACTATCATGAGAAATATAAAAATATTTTACATACATATTTTTGTTGCATAGGTATATGCTAGAGTAAGCAAAAAAAGTCTTTCAATCACAAAAAAATACCATTTGGGATAAAGAACTCTGTCATGGCAGAGTAACAAATATCATGACAATGAGAAAGAGAGTACATAAACTAACACAATAGAATTAAAAAATAATTTACCGTTAAGGAAGACTATGTTCAAGTATTTTTAAATAAACAAAGATGGGTATTAAATCATAGCAGTATTTAGAGTCAATGAGATACTTTTAAAAGAGTGGTATGCTCATTTCATTCTAAAATATCACTACCTTTAATACACCATAAGTTATATTCTATGCATCTATTTAAACTGATAATGAAAAAAAAAACAGCAATGAAAAATGTGCATTTCAAACCTTACAATGCTCAAGGACATCTTTCAAATTTTTTCAAAACTGATGTGTGGGATATCTAAGCCAAAACAACTGAAGACCACTAAACTATTTTAATCATCCTTAGATAAGCAATAATCTCAAAACAGTAGGCCTTACAAAGCTAGCTATTCTATATAAGATAGTTCCCTACAGCCATTCATGGAAACTATAACCTTAAATCAATAATTTCCTAAAAGTGTAATGTAATTGGGAACAAATACACTGAAAACTTATTGCTTTGTAGGCAAAGGAACGAGCCTTCCAACCAACAAAAAAAATCTGACCAATATTTTAATTCTTTTTTTTTTTAAAGATTTTATTTATTTATTTGAGAGAGAGAGAGAGAATGAGAGATAGAAAGCACGAGAGGGAGGAGGGTCAGAGGGAGAAGCAGACTCCCTGCTGAGCAGGGAGCCCGATGTGGGACTCGATCCCGGGACTCCAGGATCATGACCTGAGCCGAAGGCAGTTGCTTAACCAACTGAGCCACCCAGGCGCCCCCAATATTTTAATTCTACTTAAAATAATTCAAAATGACACCTTTATCATCATTGCATTATCTATAGGAACTAAAAGTCAACCTCTGAACAACGTTTTGAAGCCACCAAAAAGAAAAAAAAAAAGAATATGAATATATATATTTGTTTGTATATACACAGTGACTTTGTATTGCAATCCACATTTCTTCCTCAGCTATCAAGGTGTTTGTAAATAAGGAGAATGGCTGTCAGTAACGACCCTTGCACTCTCGTTCATGTTCAAGTTTCCTGTTTTACATGGGCCTTTAGACTGTTAAACCCAGACAATGTCAGGCCTGAAATGCGTTAAAAGGCTTGCAAACCATTTGTCCTCTTTCCAAACCTTACGTCACTCTGTCCTAGGAGCACCTTCTGATAGGAGATGCGCAGACGGGAATGAGAGGATGTTACCAAAACAAATCAGGCTAAAGACAGGAGCAGATCATACAGAATTACTGCATACCGCGTAGTGAATTTAAGCTAAAGAAAGCGAAATAAAGGTAGGCAAAAGGGCAAGAAGAAACACTCCACCACTTTCTCAGTGTTTCATTTGCTTGTTTGCTGTGGTTATTAGTGTGAGCTTTCACATAAAAGCTCAAGTCCACAGCACTGGAAGTATTTAGTACACGTGAAGCACTCAGCTGTATTTACAAATTCTACTTACGCAACTCTTAGTGTCTCTAGTCTCCACAGGGAACGTGCATGAACAGATACAGCACCACCTTCATAGTGAACAGTTCTGGTTAAAAAAAGAGAAAAAAAAGCCCAATTTTAACATGTGTCATTCTTGGACTCTGCTTTCTCAAGTCAATTACAAGAGAAAAACTAATGGAAGGCCTTTAGATAAAGTTATACTTTGTGGCATGAGACAGTATAGCTGGAAATAAAAATAAGAGAAATAACAGTAACAGTGATCAAGGTAAATTTGCCCTGAACAATTTAAACGCATTCTCTCATCATTTTCTCCCTCCACTCCCATTCATTCCTTTTGCCTCTCCCCTGTCCAGCTCTCCCTCCCTCCCTCTCTCCCAGTAAATTAATTCACTTTGCTTATTTAACTTATGTCCATAAAAGTACTCAGCTATGAGTTTACATATGGTTTAATATCTTATTATTTCAATACACACATATAATTATTTGTGGTTCTAAATTTTGTGCTAGATATATAAAACATTGTAAAGAAACATAAGAACATAACTAAGTTTAGTGCTTTATTATAACAATCTGCAAAAGGATAAAAGTATAAGGATCACCAAAAATATAAACCTCAACAAAAAAGTCACACACACAAGAAGAGAAATAACTTTAAATGAGCATCACACATGCACAAATTCCAAAGCTCTCATTATGATAATTTGTTAATACCGTAGAAGTAACGCTAAGTAATTTATATACATTACCCAAATTGAACTCTGTGACAACCCGTTGAGATGGTTTTAAGGAAACCAATGCTTACACATACTACCTGTTTCCTCCCTGAGACTCACTGTCTCTGTCTCTACTGGATCTCTTTCATCATTCAAAGACGCATAACCCCATTCTATCTCAAGCATAACACACTTGACCATATTCTCCTCTCCTGCTCAACCCCTTAATCTGCCTCATGATCACCCTCTCACTTCTCTGTGCATTCCAATCCTCCTTTCAGACCCACTTCTCCAATGAAACGGATTTGCTAAGGCCATCAAATGACATTCATGTTCCAAATCCAATGGACTGTTGTTGGTTTGGTTTTGTTTTTTTACACTGTGGAAACACCTACTGTCTTGACAGTTTTTCTAACACCATTCCCTCTCACCTGCTTTTCCTCTCACATACTTAGATACTCCTTCTCATTGTTCCTATTGTGGAATTTTCCAATATACACAAAAGTATAGAGATTATTATAATAAATCTCCATATACCCAGCACACAGTGTCAACAATGATGAAGACAGGGCCAATCTTGTTTTACCTATAACCTCTAGTTAGCCCTCCACATACAACTCCAAAAAAAAAAAAAATACATACACACGCATAAAATTCACTTTTACGAAATATCGTATTTTTATGTTCAAATTTTCCATCTTCTCAGAAATGTTTTGTTTTTCTGTTGCTCTTTCAAACCAAGATCCAAACAAGATGCACAAATTGGCTAAGTATCTTAAATTTCTCTTAAGAACACTTCTCCCTTTTTTCCTTGTTGGCATTTTTTCTTGATAAAAATCTCTATCATTTGTCTTAAGAGTTTCTACATTCTGGATTTTGCCGATGACATCCTCACAGTATTTTTTAACATGTACCTCTAAAACGGTAGTTAGATTTCTAGATCTAGTGTTCTATACTCCCTGCTACATCACATCTGAACGTAATAATGACTACTTCTCTCTTTTTATATTAAAATTGAATGGTAGGTTCAGAATCACTTTGATCCATCCATTATAAGAGTTTTACACGTACTGATGAGCAATGCCATAGTGGTGGTTTTCAATCATGGCTGCAGATGTAATTATGTAGATAGCTTTTTAAAACGTGATGCTATGCTCTAACCAACGACCAATTAAACTGCATCTGGAGTCAGGATTTTTAAAAGCTCTCCAAATGGTGGTCATAAGAAAGTCATGTTTGGAAATCATGGTGCAGATCAATTTCTAAACAGCAGCACTACTGGTATTTGGGGGGCAGATAATTCTTCTGAGGCGGACTGTCCAGTGCCCCAATCCCTGGCCCCAACCAACCAAATGTCAGCAGTAGCTGTCTCCTCCACCACCACCTCCCGGTTTTGATAACCAAAACTGTTCCTAGATGTTACCAAATGTCTTCTTGGGGACAAAACCAACCCCACTGTTGAGCAGCTGGTATAGATCAGTGGCTCTCAATCTTTAGTGAGTATGAGAATTATCTTGCAGGCTTTTAAAAATACTTATTGCTGGGTCCCCAAGTTCCCAATTCAGTAGATCTAGAGTAAGGCACAAGAATTTGCATTCCTAAGAAGTTCCCAGGTGACCTTGGTGCAACTGGTCCATATTCTGAGAACTACTGGGCTAGAATCATTATTTTATTAGGGCAGTGATTCTTAGCCTTGGTTGTATATTAGAATCACCTGGAAAGCTTTAAAAACTCCAATGCACAGACAATTCTCAGACATATTAAATTAGAATCTCTGGGTATATACTTAAAAATAAATGACAAAATATAGATGTATATGTGTGTGTATACATATATAGATACATAGAGAGATTTTTAAATCAATCGGACCTTTCATAAAGATCTTGTATATGGCCATAAAGAAAATTTTATCAGATTTTTTGAAACTAAAGCTATTTACTCTTATTTTCTAATTATAACCAATAGCACTTGGAAATAAATACTAAAAAGATTTTTATAACTTAACAACTTGGGAAACACAAAGTCTTGTAAATAATTCATGAGTCAAAGAGGAAATATAAATCACACCCTATCTAGAATGTAATGAGGACAAGAACACTTCATAACAAATCTAGGATTCACCGGTAAACTTTGAAAAATTTAGGCTAGAAATCCCTTAATTATTAAAGAAGTAATGAAAACAAAACTCAAGAGTTGTCTGAAGAGATTAAACGAGACCAAAATAAACCAACAGAAAATAAAAAGAAGGGATTCTATGACATATTAAGGTAAGTAAAGTACAAGACTGTAAATGATATACATTTTGTGTACAATATATAAAAGTTATGTAGGAGCTAAGCTTGAATTAAATGGACTCTAAGATACAAATAGCATGAATAATGTTTATGTAATATTCGTATACCTTATGTATATATTATATACATACTTTTTATTACTTTTTCTTTATTAGTTGAATTTAACAATTATCTTTCATTTTTTATATACCTAGAAATCTAAATGATATTTTAACTTAGAGGGAAACTAACATTTAAAACACCAATATAATGTCAAAAGGAAAGCTGGATCCTCCTTCCTACCTGAAATATTTTTAGCTTTATTTGGTTGGCTTCCTGAGTATTTGCCTCCTGAAGGGACTTCCTGCCTTTAATTATTTCTTTTTATTTTCTTAAGTGTTTCACTGGCAGTGCAGGAAATCTGATGACTTAACAATTCTTTGTTGCCGACTGGGGAAATCTTTCCTATTACAGTCTCCCCCTATAAATACATGGCATGTTATTGGTTGTCTAATCAAGTATTCATAGGTGATTTCAGACTGAAAATTGACCTCCCAATATCAAGATCCTAAATACAGTAAGCATCAGTCCATCATAAATGACACTAAGGACATTTAAACTTATTTAGAAATCGGTCCACCTGGACAGATACACCTGTTCTCTGAGGGGATCATCCCTTTTCCTTCCAAGGTGTCTCAAGTATCCAATCAGAATCCAGGAAAACAACTGTTTTAAAGACCCACAAATTTACCAAATGGCATTAGAGACCCTATTTAAACCCATACAACTAAATGATCATCATCATAGCAAGTGCTCGTGCCAACAGGAAGACTAAGAAAGATTCTCGAAGAAATTGAGCACACCCAGAGCAGTAGCACCTTTGGAGGTCAGCATCCCAGGAGATTTCAGGGCAAACAGTGGCAATGACGTCAAAATTTAAGGGAAGGTCAACTGGGTATGAAACACAAGGTACTATGCCGCTCTCTGTTCACAGACTGTTTTGGCCATGAACCACAACAACGTTACCGCTAATAAGAAAAAGCTGTGTGAAGTTAACTGGCCATTGATACCATTTGTAGCAGAATTTTTTGTTTCCAAAGAATTTTCCACCTCATAAATCAGAAAAACTCAAAGTCACTGTAATTTCACTATTTTTTTTTAAATTTTATTTATTTGGCAGAGAGAGACACAACGAGAGAGGGAACACAGCAGGGGGAGAGGGAGAAGGAGAAGCAGGCTTCCCGCGGAGCAGGGAGCCTGATGCGGGGCTCAATCCCAGGACCCCGGGATCATGACCTGAGCCGAAGGCAGACGCTTAATGACTGAGCCACCCAGGCGCCCCTACAATTTTTTTTTTTTTAAATACACGCACCTAATAACCATCAGTGTGTGCCTTATTAAACAATACTTTGAAAACTTCCAGGCTTCAGGCTATAAGTTATGCCTACATAACACATTATCTCCTCATATAATATGCTTCATTAAGGAGCTCCTATTTCAGGCTGATCACATTAAATGGCCTGAAGAGGCCCTTCCAGGTTATTCTTTTAATAAATACAAATTCTCCCTATTATGTCATCAACTCCACTTCTCAGAGGTATTATAATGTTGTCCACTGAAATAAAAGTGGTGAGCTACTTTTGCATTTTCAGTTTATAAAATACAACTTAAGTCTAATCTCAATTGTTGAACCACTTATTTTTCAGTAAAAAGCAGGCATTTTGACAGCCAGGATAGGTCATCTTCAGAATCTGAGGCCCAGAAAAAACGAGCATTAGCATAGTAATAAGAGTACCGTCCTTAGGAGTTTTTCAGAGTATGACAGTTTGGTGTCTATTGGTATATATTTATAAGAATTTTATAAGATACACAATTCCAATTAGTGGACTTTCACAAAGAACCGTAAGACATGATTAATAAAAGATTCAACACAGTCAAGAGAACCCTTCACCCTGGAGGAAACTACTTTTTTTCACTTTGTGAGTGCTGCCACAGAGCACCTTCATTAGACAGCATCACAATTCTTAGCTCACATCTAGACCAGGCACCGAGAAGGGGACAAATCCCTCCCATACTTGATTGGGGCTAGCTTTCTCAACAGGTCACTCCTTCATATGAACTTGTGCAAAGTCACTGAATTTCTCCATGCCTCATTGTTTTCACACACAAAATGAAGCTAATAGTCACTGGGTTACCGTGAGGAAGAAATGGAAGATATAACCCACAGAGACCTGTTGGAAGAGTCCTTACACAGCAAATGGGGCTCGGAGGGTGTGGAGGAAGAGGAGGAGGAGCATGGGGCCACATTCAATCTTCCCAAATACAGGGTTAAAGACTCAATACTGTTGGGGCGCCTGGGTGGCTCAGTCGTTAAGCATCTGCCTTCAGCTCAGGGCACAATCCCAGGGTCCTGGGATCGAGCCCCGCATCGGGCTCCCTGCTCCGCGGGAAGCCCGCTTCTCCCTCTCCCACTCCCCCTGCTTGTGTTCCCTCTCTCGCTGTGTCTCTCTCTGCCAAATAAATAAATAAAACCTTTAAAAAAAAAAAAAAAAGACTCAATACTGTTTGTTGAATTGAACTGACCAGAGTATCATATACTTGTTTATACACAAAGGTAGAGTAAGTCCTAAATTATAAAATCGCTCAGTACACCATAAGAAGGAGGTAAGGCCATAAATCAGATGAACTCCTTGCTAGATTCTTCCACCGTACAATCGTGTGGTTCTAGCATTCCTCTTCAGCCATGATCTACATACTCCTTTTGCTTCCAATAGTTCTATGTATCAAATAAAGTGATTCTTCATTTTGTAGCTTTGGGGTCTCGAAATTCACATTCAAATCAATATGACTGTTTTTGGCATCTATTGCAGGACACTAGAGAAAACTCAAGTTCTGAAAAGAACAGACACATTACATAGGTTGAAAGGATACGTTTTTTTTTTCCTAGCCACCTTCTCCCTCTTGCAAAGAGCTACTTCTGAAGGCACCCTAACTTGGGCTCTCAGCACAGGACTGCCCCATGTCTCCAGGACTGTTGGGGCTGACAGCCCAGCCAAGACTTTCACTGCCACTATGCAAAGGAGTTGACCTGGCAAACTCTTCTGTAAATACTTTAGGTTGAATGGGCCATATGTGTTTTTTTTAATACTCCTCAACTCTGAAAGCATATTAATGGACAATATGTAAGGAAATGTTCATATCTATGTTTCAATAAAACTTTATTTAGAAAAACAGGCAGTGGGCTGGATTTAACCCACACACCACAGTTTGCAAACCCCGGTCTAAAAGATCCTGCCCACATTACTGGTAATTTTAATCTCAGAACCAGCTAGATGAGAGCTGCGGCCTGGAGTTTTTCATAACCGTATGAGTCAGGGTTCTTCAGAGAAAAAGAACCAATAGGATATAGACAACTCTTTCTTTAAAAAGATTTTTTTTTTTATTTGAAAGAGAGAGAGAGAGCACGCACACAAGTGGGGGGCGGTGGAGGGAAAGGGAGAAGCAGACTCCCTGCTGAGCAGGGAGCCCAACATGGCGCTCCATCCCAGGACCCTGGGATCATGACCTGAGCCGAAGGCAGACACCTAACTGACTGAGCCACCCAGGTGCCCCGAGCATTTTCAATATCTACTTGTTTCTTTGCTTTTGTTATCCTCACTCCTCAAGTGGTATCACTCAGGAATTGTTAGTTTTCTATTACTGTGTAACAACTTACCACTGACTTATCAGTTGCAAACAGTACCCATTTATCATCCTGTAGCCTGTATGTTAGAAGTCTGGATGTGGCATACTGGGTTTCCTGCTCAGGGTCTCACAGGCTAAAATCAAAATGTTGGTTGGGGCTGCCTTCTTGCCTGGAGCTCAGGGTATTCTCTTAAGCTCACTGGTGGTTGGTAGAAGTCAGTTGCTTGCAGCCGTATGGGCCCTGTTTTCTTGCCAGCTATCAGATGGGGACCTCTTTCAACAACTAAAGGTTGCCCTCAGATCCTGGCCCCATGCACCCCTCCACAGACCCTCTCACCACATGGCAACTTACTTCTTCAAGCCTGGCAGAAGAATCTTTTTCACACTTTGAATCTCTGACTTCAGCAGGCTCAGTCCCTTCCATTAATGGCTCACCTAGTTAGGTCAGGCCCACCAAGGAAAATCTCCCCTTTAACTCAAGGTCAGCAGACTGGGAAACTTAATTACATTTGCAACATCTTGGAAAGATGCTTTGTTATATAATGTTACCTAATCGTGGGAGTAAAATCCACCATACTCATAGTCCCATCACACAGAAAAAGAAGGGAATTATATAGAGCTTATAGAGTAGGAGGCAGGAATCTTGGGGGCCACCTCAATTCAATCTTCTACTCTATTTTCCTACTCCATCTAAACTTTCTTCCTTTCTTTTGAATTAAGTATTTTTTCATTATATTTCTGTTTCCCTCTTAATATTTTACATCCTTCTACTGTATTTTCACTGATTACTATAAAGATTACAATATGTGCACTTGGTTATTAAAATATGACTTAATTACTAATTTTGCCACTTCTCAGAAAACACAAGAACTGTCATTTAGTCCAACTTATTCTCCTCCTGACTCGTGCTATAATATATATATAATAAATTTTATATATATATAATATATATAATAAATTTTGTTCTCTATAGTTTTTTCTATAGTTTTTAAAACCAAGCTTTACAACTGCCATCATCATCATTTTACTTAACAGTCTTTACAAGTTTTCCTCATATTTGCCTTCCTTCTGCTCTTTTCTCCCCTTTCTGTATCTCCAAAATTATATCTGAGATAATTTTCTTCTACTTGAAAAACACCCTTCAATACTTCCTTTGCTGTAGGTCTGCTGGTAATAAACTCCCTCAGCTTTGCTTTAAAAAATTGTCATTTTAGGGGGCGCCTGGGTGGCTCAGTCAGTTAAACATCTGCCTTCGGCTCAGGTCATGATCCCAGGGTCCTGGGATTGAGCCCCATGCTGGGCTCCCTGCTCAACAAGGAGTCTGCTTCTCCCTCTACCCCTCCCATCCCTGCTCATAATCTCTCTCTCTCAAATAAATAAAATCTTTAAAAAATTGTCATATCAGTAGGGGGATAAAATGGTCGTCAGGCTGGCAGTTATTTTCTTAAGCACTTTGAAGATTATATCTCATGTCTTTGATTGTTTCTTAGACAAAGGGAGATGTAAATCTTACTGTCGTCACTTTTAAGGTACTATACCGTCTTTGCTATGTTTTTAAGTGTTTCATTTTATGTTTACTTTTCAGCAGTTTTACTCTCATGATCTTAAGTATTCAGTCTTACTTAGGATTCACAGTCCTTAACTGTGCCTTAACATATAGTCAGTTGTGCAGAATCCTTAAGCAGTTGTATTAAATATTGCCTGTGTCCTAATGTATTTGCAAGCTTTCTTGTCGTTGCTCTCTCTCCTTCTCTCCTTCCCCTGCTGCTCACCTCCCTTCTTCATCTTTTTATTTGGGGGCTCTAATTACATATATGATAGAACATTCATCGTTCCCCACATATTTTCTTACTTTCTCTTCTATATTTCCCAATCCCTCTTTTTTTAAAAAAAATTTATTTATTTGGGAGAGAGAATGAGAGAGAGAGAGCATGAGAGGGGAGAGGGTCAGGGGGGAGAAGCCGACTCCCTGCTGAGCAGGGAGCCCGATGCGGGACTTGATCCTGGGACTCCAGGATCATGACCTGAGCCGAAGGCAGTCACCCAACGAACTGAGCCGCCCAGGCACCCCTATATTTCCCACCCAATCTCTTAACCATCAGTATTTCAGTCTGAATTCTTCTGACCTAATCTCCAGTTCACTAATTCTCTTTTCAGCTACTTCTAAGCTGATGGCTAAATTTATTGCGTTTCTAGTATCAGTTATTTTAATCTTCAGTTTCAGTTTAGGAATGCCTACATGATCCCTTTTTATAGCTTTCAATTTTCTACTAAATTTCATCTTCTAACTCTTAGGTCATAATAATCATAAGTATTTTAAATTCTATTTGTGATAATTCTATTATCTGTGAACCCATGACCCGTGTGCCTTCTTCTATCTCCTTGGTCAACTCCTATCTTTTTTTTTTTTTTTTTTTAAGATTTTATTCACTTGACAGAGACAGCGAAAGAGGGAACACAAGCAGGGGGAGAGGGAGGAGGAGAAGCAGGCTTCCCGCAGAGCAGGGAGCCTGATGCGGGGCTCGATCCCAGGACCCCGGGATCATGACCTGAGCCGAAGGCAGACGCCCAACGACTGAGCCACCCAGGTGCCCCTGGTCAACTCCTATCTTATATGCCTGTGTTGTATGACAAACAAATTGGCTGACCTATGTCCCTGGTTCTTGGGACGGAGACTCTAAACCCTTGCAAGTTCCCATGTGAAAGAAGTGGCTTTGTTATTCAGGAGCGCCCCGAATCACAGCTCACTTTAGGCTAATGAGTTCACTCACGGCAGCCCCAGATAGCTTCAACATGGCAGTTTGCCATGCTGGAAAGACCAATGATAACTAGAAGGTTGGAAGTTTGATCCAGCCTGACCTCTGGGGAGTGAAAGGTGCTGGAGACTGAGTTCAGCCATGCAGTTAAATATTTAATCAATCATTCCTACACAATAAAACCACAATAAAAACACTGTGGAACCAAAGCCCAACTGAGTTCCCTGAATGGTGGACACAGCAATTTAAGATATCCTGGTCCCCAGGGAGAAGGCAGAGAAGCTCTGCATTCAGGGCCCTCCCAGAATTCACCTTATGTATCTCTTCATCTGGGTGGTTTGATTTGTATGCTTTATAATAAAACTGGAATCATAATTATAGCACTGTCCTGAGTTCCTGAATCTAAAGAGATTGGGGCACCCCCAAATTTGTAGCCAGTTGGTTAGAAGCACAGATGGACTGAGGATCCCACCCCCAAATTGTATCTAGAGTCTGAGATAAGGGCAGTTTTGTAGAGAACTAAGACCTTAACTTGTACTGTCTGGTAACTTTGGGTAGTTCATGTCAGAATTTCACTGTCATATACCAACTGGGGTTGAAACAGAAGAGCTCATTTAATTTTAATGATCAGACATTGTATATATAAAATTATAGAGATCATTTGAGTTCTAGGTCTTATTTTCTCCCAAAAGATACACTTTTTCGCTTCTGTCAGGTACCGTAGTGTAAGGTCACCAGCACTCTCACATCATCCTAATCTAAACAGCAGCTAGTATTCTTTAAGTCACAGTCCGAATACTTGTGAGGTCTGGTCTATTTCTGGTTCAGCATTGCTTCAAGGGGATAGCTCTTGAAGTTATACCTATAGTTTGGAAAGTGCCTCTCCTCTGGGGGGGGGGGTCCTGTATCAGCTTTGATCTGCTTCCACTCTGATTCTTCCAACAGCCCTGCTCCTCAGCCACTGCAACCCCCTAGAGAGAAGAGGCTGCTCCAAATGCTAAACTCAATTCTCTGGTCTCCTTGGATTTTGGGACATTGACCCCACACATTTTCACTGCTTTTTCTGCTCTCCATTATATTCAAACAGATTTTAGGGGTTGGTTTACCATTTTTAGTTTTTTCTCAGGGGGACACTGGTTTGAAATAACCTGTCTACTATTATTACCAATGTCACTTTTTAGAATTATCTTTAAGGGATGCGTGGGTGGCTCAGTTGGCCTGTTCCTCTCCCCCCCCCTCTGCTCCTCCCCTCATTCTCTCTCTAAAAATAAAGAAATAAAATCTTTAAAAATAAATAAAATTATCTTTACAATATAATTATTTTCTACTTTGAGTCTACCAGGCTAGTGGGGAATTCAAGCAGTAATTATTCTTGCTAGGGTACTGAAGTAACTTTAAACACTGGATAAGACCAGGTCGCTTGTTAGATCTCCTATGCACACGGTTTTCATCTATATGCTCCTTTCCTGGCTGAGAGCTGCTGCTTTCCATTCACTTGAGAGGCATAGGACATTCTGCTAAAGTAAAAAACCTTTGCAGCCACTCGCCTCCGACTTTTTGCCATCTTCTAAGTTGAAATGAAATGGGGAGTAGAAAGCAATCAGGTAGTAGACAGTTGGTCAACCTAAAAATAGAACCCAGAAAAATGCTCCCTCTCTGCAAATGTTTTAAAAGTTGTTTTAAACTAACACCACAGAAATACAAAAGATTATAAGAACATATGAAAAACTATATGACAACAAATTGGACAACCCAGAAGAAATGGATAAATTCCTAGAAACATACAACCCTCCAAAACTGAATAAGGAAGAAATAGACAATTTGAACAAACCGAATACCAGTAACAAAATTGAATCAGTAATCAAAAAACTCTGAACCAATGAAAGTCTAAGACCAGACTGGCCTCACAGGCAAATTCTACCGAACATTTAAAGGAGAGCTGATACCTATTCTTCTCAAACTATTCCAAAAAAGAAAAGAACAAGGAAAGCTTCCAAATTCATTCTATAAGGCCAGCATTACCCTCCTACCAAAACAAGACAAAGACAGTACAAAGGAAAAAAAAGAAAGAGAACTGCAGGCCAATATCCATGATGAACAGAGATGCAAAAATCCTCAACAGAATACTAGCAAATCAAATCCAATAACATGTTAAAAAAAATTCGTTCACCATGCTCAGGTGGGATTTATTCCAGGGATGCAAGGGTGGTTCAATATTTATGAATCAATCAACATGATCCATCACATTAACAAGTAAAAGGATAAAAACCATATGGTCACCTCAACTGATGCAGAAAAAGCATGTGACAAAGTACAACACCCATTCATGATAAAAACTCTCAACAAGGTAGGTAGAGGGAACATGCCTCAACATAATAAAGACCATATATAAAAAACCCACAGCTAACATCATCCTCAATGGTGAAAAACTAAGACCTTTTTCTCTAACATCAAGAACAAGGGGCGCCTGGGTGGCTCAGTTGGTTAAGCGGCTGCCTTCGGCTCAGGTCGTGATCTCAGGGTCCTGGGATCAAGCCCCGCATCAGGCTCCTGGCTCAGCAGAGAGCCTGCTTCTCCCTCTCCCTCTGCCTGCCCCTCCCCCTGCTTGTGCTCTATCTCTCTCTCTGTCAAATAAATAAAATCTTAAAAAAAAAAAAAAAAGAACAAGACAAGGATGCATACTCTTACCACTTTAATTCAACATAATTCAACTGGAAGCCCTACGTGCAGCAGTCAAGAAAAAGAAATAAAAGGTATCCAAATGGTAAGAAAGAAGTAAAACTTACAATATTTGCAGATGACATGATACTATATATAGAAAGTTCTCAAGATTCCATCAGGAAAACTACTAGAACTGATCAATGAATCCAGTAAAGTCATCCAGACACAAAGTTAATATACAGAAATCTCTTGCATTTCTATACACTAATAATGAAGTAGCAGAATGGGAAATTAAGAAAGCAATCCATTTATAATTATACCCAAAAGAATAAAATACCAAAGAGGTGAAAGATTTATATTCTGAAAACTATAAAACACTGATGAAAGAAAGTGAAGATAACATAAACAAATGGAAAGATATTCCATGCTCATGGACTGGGAGAACCAATATTGTTAAACTATCCATACTACTTAAAGCAATCTACAGATTCAACGCAATCCCTATCAAAATACCAATAGCATTTTTCACAGAACTAGAACAAACAATCCCAAAATTTGTATGGAACCACAAAGACCCCCCAAAGCAAAAAAATCTTGAAAAAAAAACAAATCTGGAGGTATGACGATCCTGGATTTCAAATTATATTACAAAGCTGTAGTAATCAAAATAGTACTGGCACAAAAACAAACACGTAGATCAATGAAACAGAATAGAAACCACAAAAATGAACCCACAATTATATGATCACTTAATCTTTGACAAAGCAGGAAAGAATGCCTAATAGGAAGAAGACAGTCTCTTCAACAAATGGTCTAAAGAAAACTGGACAACAACATGCAAAAGAATGGAACTGAACCACTTCCTTACACCATACACAAAAATAAACTCAAAATGGAGTAAAGACATAAAAGTGAGAACTGCAACCATAAAAATCCTACAAGAAAACAAAGGCAGCAATTTCTTTGACACCAACCATAGAAACATTTTTTCTAAATAGGTCTCCTGAGGCAAAGGAAACCAAAGCAAAATTAAACTATTTGGATTACTTCAAAATTAAAACCATTAGCATGGTGAAAGGAATCATCAACAAATGACAAGGCAGCCTTCTAAGTGGGAAAAGGTATTTGCAAATGATATATCTGATGAGGGGTTAATGTCTAAAATATATAAAGAACTTGTATAACTTAACACCAAAAAAAACAATCTAATTAAAAAAAGAGGCAGAGGACCTGAAGAGACATTTTTCCAAAGATGACCTATGCGTGGGCAACAGACACATAAAAAGATGCCCAACATCACTAATCGTCAGGGAAATGCAAATCAAAACCACAATAAGATATCACCTTACACCTGTCAGAATGGCTACAACCAAAAAAGGTTAAGAAATGACAAGCGTTGGCAAGGATTCAGAGAAAAAGTAACCCCCACGCACTGCTGGTGGGAATGCAAACGGGTGCAGCCACTGTGAAAAACAGTACGAAGGTTCCTCAAACAGTTAAAAATAAAATTATCATGTGATCCAGTAATTCCACTCCTGGGTATTTACCCAAAAAACTCCAAAACATAATTTGAAATGATATATGCACCCCTACGTTTATTGCAGAATTATTTATAACCAAGATATTGAAGCAGCCCAAGTGTCCATTGACACATGGATAAAGATGTGATATATAAACATATATATGTACACAAAGGAATATTACTCAGCCATAAAAGAAGAATAAAATCTTGCCATATGCAACATGGATGGACCTACAGGATATAACACTATGTGAATTAATTCAGAGAATGACAAATACCATATGATTTCACCCATGTGTAGACTTTAAGAAACAAATGAACAAAGGAAAAAGAGACAAATGAACAACAACAACAAAAACCAGACTCTTAAATCCAGAAAACAAATTGGTGGTTGCCAGAAGGGAGGTTGGTGAGGGGATGGGTGAAAAATAGTTTAAGATAACTACAGATTCACAGTGAAGTTGAAAGAAATAGTACAGAATGGTATTTTTGTACATTCTGTTCTTGAACCTTTGTTTAGTTTACCCAATATTTGTAAAATATAGAATAGTCTTTCATCAAGGCCTATCCCCTGATCTTATTAGATTTACCCAGTTTTGCTTGTATTTGTGTGTGTGTGTGTGTGTGTGTGTGTGCGCGCGCATTAAATTCTACACCCTTTTGTCAATTATGTTAGTTTCTGAATCCTCATGGTGGGAAGGTCATATACCACAAGGATTCCTCATATGCCCTTTTATAGTTATACCCACTTCCCTCTCTCCCCTGCTCCTACTTCCCTAACTTTGGACAACCATCTCTTCCATTTCTAAGATTTTACCATTTCAAAAACGTTCTAGAAGTGGAATCGTACAGTACGTACGATTCTGGGAATGACATTTTTCACTCAGCAAAATTGCCTGAAGATTCATCCAAGTTGCTGTATCAACAGGGCACTGCTTTTAGTTGCTGAGTCATGTTCCATGCCATGGTGGTACCACGGATTGCTCAATCATCCACTAGTTGAAGGACAGCTGGGCTGATTCCAGTTTTTGGAAATTACAAAAAAGCTACTCTTTGCTAAATACTTGTGTTTGTGTTAACACAGTTTGCATTTCTGCCAGATAAACACCCAGGGATGCAATTGCTAGGTTATATGGTACTGTATGTTGAGTTTTTGAAGCAACTGCAAAATGCTTTCCAGAGTAGCTGTACCACTTTTCAAGCAATTTATGAGTGATCCAGTTTCTCAGCATCCTCGCTAGCATTTGGCTATCAGTATTTTTGTGTGCCTTGGTCAATCTGTTTAGCGTGTATTGATCACTCCTTGCAGTCTGCCTTTACCACAATGACTAATGATGCTGGGCATTTTCCCATGTGCTTACTCGCACTCTTCATGTCCTCTCTGTGAAATACCAGTTCATGTCTTTTGTCCCTTTTCTAATTAGGTTGCCTTTTTTTTTTTTTTTATTGCTGAGCTTTGAGAGTTCCTTATATAATTTTAGGTGCTAGTCCTTTATAGGACATATGACCTACAAATATGTTCTGCCACTCTAGAACTTGTCTTTTCATTCTCTTCAAGTGCATATTTACAGAAGTTTCTCATTTTAATGATGTCCAGTTGATCGATGTTTTCCTTTTATGAAGATGTGCTTTTAATTTCAAGTTTTAAAACTCTATGATCTCAAAGACTTTTTTTCCTATTTTTTTCTGAAAGTTTTATAGCTTTATGTTTTACATTTCTGTCCATGATCCATTTGGAGTTAGTTTTTGTATAAAGTGTGAGGTTCGAGTCAAAGTTTTTTGGGTTTTTTTGGTTTTGGTTTTGGGTTGGTTTTTTTTGCCTATGGCATCCATTTGTTCCACCTGAATGTCTTTTAAGTTGAAAACTCCCTTCTTTTTCTGTCAGAGACAATCTGTCTCTCTCCCTTCTAAGACACTAGACAGAACAACTTCCTTGAATTTAGTCTTTAGGGAATAACAGGAAGGGAAGTATCTTGTACAAAACTTAAGCTTTCTGTGAAGTCACTAACTCCCCCTTTGTGGGGATAAAAAGCACACATACCACTAACTGCTTAATTGGGGGAAAAATAATGGGGAAAATTCGGCGAGCAAACCTACATTAACATCAGAGAAACCCCACAGGCACAATCTTCCATGTTGGTAAGTATGTGAATATTCTAGGAATGTGTAACATGCATCAGATTGTCAGAGATACCCACAACCACCCTGTTCTTTTTTTTGAAAATCACTTTTTCAAGGCTCAGCTTCCTGCTACAAGAATAGGGACTCTTCCCTGTCAAGTGATTTGAAGTCAAGGTCCTTCCAATACAGAAGGCTCTGAGCCAAGGATGTGGGACTCACAGGCTCCAAAGTAGTTTTCTATCACTCTGGTTGGTGTGCTGATTTAGTAAGATATATTTTCTTCCCCTCCTTGAAGTACAAGCAGATAACAATCTTTCGGGAGTCACCAAAATAATACAAGTGGGAGACCTCTGACCCTGCTGGGTGAGCCAGAGTGGTGGTCAATGCAGGCACCTCATCGCTCTCTTTCACCTACAGTAAAGTGCATGACATTTTTTTCTTCATTTTTATCTCTTGAAAATACAAAAGAATAAGCATTTGTGTGCAGATTCCCATATCCATGTCACTGAATGAGGCAATGAATATTGCAGTCCTGGCTGAAAACTGAATAGATGGATCAATAGAAGAGACTGATCCCCAATAAAGATAATAAATGGTAGTTTGTGACAAGTGCCATTATTTGTATGGGGCAGTTAAAGATAGTCCTACCACCAACATGGCCCCAACCAAATTAAGTTCAGCTGTGTTGATATATTACCAGACCCTAGATCCTGAAGCTCCATCTATGAGTCCTCTGAAAAATAATTAGGTTCACAGGAAAATGACCCCCACACAATTTCTATTTACAGTTGATAGTGAATAGCAAATTCAAACCAATTAGTGGAAAGAAAAGCTTATTTTATTAACTCGTATAGGCTAAGAAACTTACTGCTTCAGAATCAAAGACTGACAAAGATTCCTGCCTTGCTAATCTTCTTCAAAGGGTAGAATGGTTTAAGAGATGTTTTCTACAATTTAATTTGTAAAAAGACTGTGATTGGCCTCTCTCAGATAACATTTGCTTCTTCCTAGGGCACCTGGGTGGCTCTGTCGTTAAGCCTCTGCCTTTGGCTCAGGTCATGGTCCCAGGGTCCTGGGATCGAGCCCCACATTGGGCTCTACGCTCAGCGGGAAGCCTGCTTCTCCCTCTCCCACTCCCCCTGCTTGTGTTCCCTCTCTGTCAAATAAATAAATAAAATCTTAAAAAAAAAAATTTCCTTTCTTCCTGAACATTGTATGGAGATCTTACTAGATTGTGAGTTCCTTAAAGACAGGGGCTGGCTCTCACTCATTATGAGCAGCACACACCAAAATGCCTACACCATACTAGTCCCTCAATAAGCATTAAAGGAAAGGAGTTGAAGTGACTGAAAAGTAGGTCCAGGATTCAAAGGTTATTTCAGAGTGGAATTATAAGTGTTTGCATTTACACATTTGTCAAAGTAGAATTTGTGCTTCTGCAACACTCTTCTCTGTGCCTCTGAGGGTGTTTGGCTGAGCAACTGAGCTACGGGCAGGTGCTAAAGCAAACTGTCAGGACTGTCTTCACAGCAGCAGCGAAATCAAGAAGTATATGCCTACCCAGCACTGCAAGAAGCATTATGTATTCATTCAGGGGCTGAGTCCGTGATATTTCTATTCAAATTGCTGTACAAGAGAAAACAGGTATGTTTTGAGATGACACATCTGAATAACTGTAACTGAATCACTGTGATTAAAAACAGTATCCTTCTACTCCAAATCATTATCATAAAGAATCATATAAATAGGACTAGAGCAGAAAAACAGCAAAATAGATGTTGCTACTTTTACTTTTCACTCCAACCAGAACATAACCACAAAGGCATTTGGAAATTAAAAAGAAGAGGAAGCTTTTCTTTCTTTTTTCCTTTTCCTAAAAGATACTGCTTATACATCCAGTGAATAAATGAAACATGGATAAGTAAAAAATGGTCTTAAATTTCGTTGAGACGGGCACCTGGGTGGCTCAGTCGCTTAAGCTTCCGACTCTGAGTTTCGGTTCAGGTCATGATCTCAAGGATTGAGCCCTGTGTTGGGCTCCCTGCTCAGCGGGGAGTCTGCTTGTCCCTCTCCCTCCGCTCCTCCCCCTGCTCGCGCTGTCTCTCAAATAAATAAATAAATCTTTAAAAACCTTTTTAAAAAAATTTCATTGAGAAAATAACTGGAGGATTTCTTTTTTTAATGTTGATGTTTTTATTCTATTGTTTCCTTTTCAATTCATTCAACTTAAAGAATATCCAACATTTCAATTGGTTTTTTTTTTTTTTTTTTTTTTTTTTGTAAACTAAAGGGTCTCCATTTCGTAGATTTTTTTTTTAAGATTTTTTTTGAGAGAGAGAGAGCACACAAGCGGGGGCGAGGGGCTAAGGGAGAAGCAGGCTCCCCACTGTTGTGGGGCTAGATCCCAGGACCCTGGGATCCTGACCTGAGCTGAAGGCAGATGCTTAACCAACTGAGCCACCCAGAGCCACCCAGATGCCTCCCACCCAGTGAATATTTTTAATCTTTGGCCTTCTAGACCTTTCTTTTTTTAAAACAGTGCATTCCAGCCCAGTCCTTCCTTGAGAGAGTGGCTGCAGACCAAGTCAGCCTGCTTAAGGAGGACAGGCTGAAATAAAGTGCTGTGCTCTCTGCAATCAGCAGGGAGTTTAAGTTTGGGGAAAACAGTGAACCTTTCTCAAGGGAGAAGGGGCACAGAATAGAAAATAGCTCTCGAAATGTACTTACTCTTCCATCAAAACTGCTGAGCAAAGCCATGCTGCTCCCAGACCCAGGCTGAACAGGTACAGCCTTAGCTGTACCTTAGGAATCAGCCATAGCATAATTCCTAATCAACCTACACACATGGGACTTCCAACAAATCACACAGGTCATGAAAGGGAAGGGGGTGGAAGAGAAGCCCTCATATGATAACTTTATCTCCTTGATCATTCAGGAGCACAGAAGGCAGTTTTATAAGCTTCCTCCTAGGTGGTGACTGAGGGCATACCAATCCTGCAAGGATATTAGTCATCCAACTGTGTACACAGACATAAACCATGCATCTCTTTCTAGGCCTGACTGAGAGACATTTAATTCGTGGTATCAAACCCATCTCACGCCTTATCAATTATTTACAACTAAAGCTCATTAAATCATCATAATATCATACAAGGGGCAAGGAAGCAAAAAATACTGTCATGCATACATATGGCAGAGCTCCTGCCTGCTAAGTCACATTCTGGAAAGCAAATGTAGCATTCATTTCCAGATATTGTCAGAAACAATAATTTAATTGTCCTGCATTTGAAAGTAGCAAGACAGAGCAAGTATACTCCAATAGTGATAATAATAAATAAAATACTAATAAAAATTTAAAAAAATTATAAAAAAATAAAAATAAAATACACTAATTTAAAAGTACAGCATACTTAATTCAGATAGTGCATATTTAATGCAAAAGTAAGTGTGTGTGCACATAAAGGAAATGCCTTTGTTTGTATTTTATTACGCTTCACATAAAAATGGACAGAAGTAATAAGATGGAATCCAGAGACAGATCTAGGGCAGAAAATACTCCCTATATAAAATAATTTCATGCTCCAAATGAAAATTGGTAATCAAATTTCCAGCCTCCAGAATGAAAGCTTATTTTTAAGTCAATAATTAAAACACTATGTTGCATCTGACAAGTCCCTGTTTCTCCTTAATGTATTCTCACTATCCGCAGAGCTTGAGTAAGAACTAAGAAATTACAATTTAAGCTAATGCTCAAAGTATCTCTCCCTTTTACCCAAATGCTCACGACCCCTAGAGATTATATGTTTACTGTTATTAAGACAAGCTTTATACCATAAGTGATTTTATAGAGCCACTGCTTTTCCTGGACAAAAAAAAAAAAAAAAAATCTCAAGAAATTTAAAATAAATCTATAGTGCTGCTGAATTTCACAAGAAATGTCAGAATGCAATACAGAAATGTAAGAAGAGTGGAGAAAATTGTAAAATTATTTAACTTGGGTAGGGCCTCATTCGCCCACTCAATTCCACTTAATTGAATGGGACACTGTATGCTCTTCGTGCTAAGAGTTTTTATTAATCTTCCCATGAGAATGTATAAGTAATCACTTCCACGTACAAATTTAAACGTGAAGAGGAAATTAAAGATAACTCCATTGGTCTCTAGAGTTATGGAACCCAGCCCCGAACTCATTTTCAAATGCTACAATTACAGTCGTGTCATTGGAATGAGGCATGGACGGATCGACCAAGCCAGTCAGGAACAGAGCATTTAGGACCAAAATGTTCCTAACTTATTCGGAAGTAACAGTTACTTCTGGCCATCTCCCCATTTCCACTGCTTCCTATAACAAATCTGGTTTGACCTTAGTTCTTTGACTTTTAATAATAGGACACAATTAATGAGCATAAGCAGATCAAAAGGACAGCAAAGGGCTGTGAGGGAAAAGAAATGTTTGGTATTTCCCTGGAACTTCTCCAGCTTTCAAGTCGCTGTCCAAAGGTCAAATTATTTTCACTTTTTTTTTTTTTTAAATGAATCAAGATATATATGATCCTAGGTTATCCTGCTGTTTTTCTTCCCCAGTATGGATTCATATCAATTAAAGAACTTCTGCCTTCAGGCTGAGCTGCCCTTTGCCTCCCCGAGTCACCTAAGGCACCGAAATGACTCCAGATAAGAGCAGACAGAGATATGGTGATTAATGTAACATAATAAAATTAAAAAAAAAAAAAAAAAGGCAGACAGAGATAAACAAATTTCTACACCGTGATATTAACAAGACTTGAAATAACAGAGTGCTCGGTGAATGTGAAATTGAAGAAATTATTTTTATCATTTCATGCAAATCAATGCCCAATCTCACCATTTAATTTAATGAAGGCAAATGTAACTCTCCTTTCAGAAACAACACCCCCTGGGCTCCTGCTGCATATTTCTGACTCATTTTCTCCCTCGAGTCATGATCTGACATCTATTTAAATCTAATTTCATCCGTGTAAACATGCTGTATGAAGGGCACAAATGGAGGTGTTCTTGCTGACATCACTCCCTAGAAAGAGCTGTGATGCAAACTGCATACTGAGATTAATTTGATACAGAAATTAACAACATTAAATCAAGAATGATATGAGAAAGGACAGACTTTAACCCGTGTGCAGTGGGAAAGTGGGTCCAGAACAACAGGAAAATACCTTTGAAATGGCCCCTAGTCTTCTCTGCAGTAATAACCAACTACCTACAGAATCAGGAGAAAAATCCACTCTATAAGGAAATCACCTACTGAACCTACAGGTTCTCTAAAGTCCAGGAGATATGCAAAACGGTACTCATTGCCAGGGAGCTTAGCTGAGGAAATCCAGGGTCTATCAGACACTTAAATTTCATTTAAGAATGAAAACATTCAGCTGTTACAACGAAAACTATGCTCATCCATTCCTGGCTTCCGAACCTTAGCAAGAATCAGGAGCCCTTCCTCACCCCACACCTACTCCGTTCAATTCAAAGAAAAGAGAACTTTGTTTGCTAGAGTTTAGACTCTCTTCCTCCAAAGTCAATGCTCTATTAAGCTTTCATGCACATGCCTGGGGTCCCTCAAATTTTTCCCTGACTAAATGCTGCTCTTCTGCCTAAATAATAATGCCATTGACAACAAAATCTGTTGATCTCTTAATATGCGTCAAGTATTCTACCTGCCTTTTTTCTTCCTGAATCTTCACAACAATCCCACAGAGCAGCAGCTAATGTTTAAGCTGCATTTTACAGAGGAGCAAAGCAATGGTTCAAGAAATTCAGTCACCCCACGAGTCCGACAACTACGAAGTGGCAGAGCAGAGGCCCAAACCCAGGCTGTCTAGCTCCAGAGACCATTTCTTTAACTACAACTCTCTCAACTGTCTGTAGAAAGAATAGAAAGTCTCTAAGAGGGGCGCCTGGGTGGCTTAGTGGTTAAGCGTCTGCCTTCGGCTCAGGTCATGACCCGGGGTCCTGGGATTGAGCCCCGTGTTGGGCTCTCTGCTCAGTGGGGAGCCTGCTTCTCCCTTTCCCACTCCCCCTGCTTATGCTCTGTCTCTCTCTCTCTCTCTCTCTCTCTCTAATAATTAAAATCTTTTTTTAAAAAGTCCCTAAGAATCATTTAAGGGTTTCATTTAACAAATCAAGGAATAAAGACCCCAAAGACTACAACACAACCTCTTTTTGCTCCTATGTCTATATAAACATAACACGGCATTTAACACATCTGTCCCCCAAACCTCCTTTGGCTTTCATAACTAACTTTTCTGGTTCTCCACTCAACCATCATGCCAAAGCTTCTTTTCCCATTCACATCCCAAATGTCAACATTCTCTGGGATGCCACCCTTGGTCTCCTCTCTCATTAGTCTAGTTCAAGGTTTTACAGACTTTTTAAAGCAAGGCCCCAACTGACAAACACAGCCCCCTAATCCCAGCTTTGCCCTTCCTACCTAGGACTCCCATTCCTTCAGCTATCCCCTGGGGCTTGGGATTCACATCCAAGGCAAGCTTCGCCCAAGTAAAGGACTCAAAACTTCTAATTTCCTGTCGGATTGTCCCACAGAGCCCCGGTCCTCACCACTGTCCAAACTTTAAGTCAATCCTTAGTATGAAATACGCATGTCTCATACGATCCTTAGCACCATCTCTCTTCGCTCGAGTCAGAAATATCAGGACACCCTGGATCAGATACATTCCCTCACAGTCCACAGTAGTTCATCCCTAAACCAGTCAATGTGACCTAAAATGTCTCTGGTCCAGGTAGACTTCTCCATTCTGATGGCCACTCTCCAGGTCAAGTTTCTCCCTCCTTCTCACATGAATGCCTAAAAACAGCCCTGTCCTCGTTGATTTCCCTGATTTGGACTCTCTTCATCTTTGACCCAAGCTCCTCCTGCCCATCAGACCTATCTATTTCTTTACAAGAGATCTGACCACTTCACCCCCATGCCACCCTCCTTCCTAACTACTTCAGCGTAAAAGCCAGCCTGTGGGAATGGCACCAAGGATCCTTCAAAAGCTGACCACACTGGTCTCTCTTGTCTAGTTTCCACCTCTGATTCCATCCTTCCCCTGGTCACTGTGGGAAAACTGTCATCCCCTTGAGTCTTATCTTTATTCTTCTGATGGGAATTAATTCCTCAAACCAACTGCCTCTTGAATCCCCCTCGTCTTTTATACAAACCCTATCAACACCATCAACATCTCCTTCCTAACCTAGCATAAGCAGCATTTTCTGTTGACAGAATTTTCCAGGCTCTGTGTTTCACCCTTCATTACAAGCCAGGTCCTGCCTGGTCAGAGAGGCACGACTAACACCCACGTCTCCAAGGGACTTTTCCCAAGATTAAACAGCTAGTTAATTGAGTATTAACTCTCTGAATGTTCTCCAAGTTATAAAAATAAATATGTATAATAGTTACCTCTCTCTGTTAAATATTGTGAGCCATGTCCATTAAAAGAATTAAAAACCTGTAATAAACCATCCAGACAATGCCTTCTCTCACAGTAATCTCTCACTTGTGTGTTCAACTCACTATTCACCCATTAATTCATCAAAGCAGAACATTCAAATCATCCTAAATATCTTATGGCTTTGCACTATTTGTGGACTTTTCCCAGTGATTCAGAGGACTTCAGTCTCCGCCCAGTGCCAACAAATATTAATGTGAGAGAGATAACATAATCACATAAAACATTAGGGAGAGTGGTCAATTTTATTACGTATGTATGTAGGTGGGAGGCAATAGAAAAAGATCCCAAACTTCTGTGCCATTTGAGAACTCTGACTTTAAAACTGAATTTGAGCCTAAATATGCCAGAAAGAAAAACTATTCAAAATTAATGAACATTTAAGGAAGTTTTAAGTAGTTTAACGTGTTCATTCCTTCCACTCTGTATGTTTTAATCAATAGTTCTGACCTTGTTTTATTTTTACAAAAATTTCCAGCAATTCTATCAAGAGGTCATAAAAACAGAACATAAGAGAAAACTTCTAAAGAGGCCAACACATGGATCCCTTCAGTGGACAGAGGTGTGTTAGTGGCCCACTTTCTATTATGCGAATGGCCTGAACAGACATATCCTTAATTTCAACAATTATATCAAGGCAAGGAAATGCAAGGCTCAAGGTGCGGGGCTTGGTACCAACCTCCGCTGCTCTTCCCCGTGTTCTCCTGAAGGGACAGTGAGGCATTCATCCATGTGTCCATGCAGCAACCTGAGGACGTCACCACCAATTAGATACCCTGTAAGGATTGAAATTCAGTCACATTCGAACGGTCATGGTCAGATGCTGATAGCCAGACAGACAGATCATCTGGTCTGATCTTCTCTTTTCATAGAGAAACAAACGTTTAGTGAGGCTTCAGTACCTGGCCAAAATCATGGAGACAAATGGTGCCACCTGCCTGCCAACTCTGAGCTCAAGGTTCCCAAGTCCCACAGGTAGTGATGTCCCCACTAAAAAACACGACCTCAAAGCCCGTAAAATCCTCCCTTTAACATACAAACATGGATAGGTTCAGATTTGAACCTGTATAAGTGAGAATAATCAGAACATAAATGCAGACATTTCCTGAGAAATCCTGATGCATGAACACCATGTGATCTGGCTCTAAGTCACCCAACCATGGAAGATGAAAAACCTCGATGTTAGCCTAACTGAGCAACACCCTGAGGCCAAAACATTGGAGCAAATAACATCTAGAAGGCTCACCTATAAACCACACACAAATAAGCAAAACCTACAGAAGCATAAGAATAAACATAAAAAAAGATCAATCTTCACACAAAATTCATTTTAAATAGCGATTTGAACAAGATTCTTTTAAATGTCACATATCTGCATTCCAGAATACTCTGACACAGAATGCTCTAATTACCAATCTGCTCATTATCACAATTCCAGAGATGGCTGTCAACTGTGCATCTAGGATGAGCCCTCTCCTGGAAGTGGAGTTTTTACCTTGGGCGGCTTCGCTTCCTGAGCTGATGGGGGCCACGCTCCAGAGAGTCTGCTGGAAGGCAGCATCCACGTGTAAGCTGCCGTTGCCATAAGACAGGTGCTGTGGGAGAGGAAAAAGGAGGCATCTCTTCAGGTGCTTCAAAAGTCTCATTACCTAAGCGCTCCTGGCAGTTGGAACTTAATGCTGCAGATTTGGAAATGTCCACTGAGAACATCTGTTTCAATCCTGTCACTAAGTCATCAAGAGACTAGAAGGAAAATGAGAGTTTGTTTGAGTTTTTCAGCTTCATTCTAAGCCACGCATCAGAAAACACACAAACAAGACTTCAAAAATAAATACATGTGTTAAAACAGACTACTTTCATTTAAGGTTTATTGATGGACAAAACTGTTCAGATAGTGGGCACTTATCATTAAAATTGTAATTAAGCGTTCTACAGATCACACTGCAACAGTTTTTTTTGACGGTGAGGTAAGTAAAATCTACTTGGTTTTTATAGGGTCCTCTGGGAACTTTTCTCTGCAATTTGGTATAATAGCCATTAGGTGGCAATGTTTCCTAATACGCATTTAAAACCGGGGCAATAAAATTCCTCCAAAATTCAGATACTACAAATTTCAGATTTTCCTTCTCAAAAATAGAAATGTACTAAAATAATATATTTCCTATCTTTGAGCCCTATCATATATGAGTTATCAAATGATTAGTAAAGAAAAACAAAATTATGAGCACAGCCAAATGTGTTGCTCATTTGACTAATCACTACTTGGCTGCCTCTAGAATTTCAAATAGACATAGAACAACCACTTTTTCCTTAGAGTCATCTCAGTAAACACCACCAATATTCCGGTAATGTTTCTGCAACACTTCTCCAAATCTGAGGACAGTCTAAGCTTTTAAAGTCTTTAACTATATTAGATTTCCCCCCAGAAATCTGACCCTCCTAGTTAGATGAAGAGCAATCACAATCACACCGCCATGCTCCACGGGTCATTCAGACCCTAATGTTCTCTTACCTAAACATACCATTCTCAAGTCACTAGCAAAAATAGGTATTTTGCTATCTTTCTCTTAGGAACAAAACCAAAGAAAGTTTTGACATTTGATACCTATACAGTCATCTTATCAATCATCTTTCCAATCAGTAAAATTAAAAGTTTACCAGTTGATGCAACAGATTTGGCCATTACTCATCCTGACCCCCTCCTCATCTCAAGGAGATGTGCCTGTTTCCAACCTCTTCACCTCAGGCTGTCCCGCTGACAGAAAATCCCAGCTGAAATTTGGTTATTCAATTTCTTCCCCAATATTAAAAGTCTTTAAGTATTTACAAATAAATTGCATGCGCTGCTTCCACAACCAAGAAAAATATATGTTCTTTCAGAACAATCATCAAACGATGTAATTGTTCTGTGTATTTTTCTTTCTCCACCTCATAAGCTATTAGACATGGTTCATGACTGTATACCTCACATCGAGCAGCGCTGTTCACTAAGCAAGTATGTGGGAGAACCTTTAAAATCAAAGTAGTTTAAACCCCAAAACTTTCTGAAGTTATTCCATAAATGTTCCTATTTCAATGACCTGAGTCAAAATAATGGCATGCGCGCACGCGTGCGCGCACACACACACACATCCATATGGATTTTCCCAAACCATGAGAAGACGATTCAGAATACCAATGCTTATATTTTTACTTCTGAATCTGAGTGAAAGCTCATGCCACATTATGATAAATAGGTTACCATCATTTGTTAACTCATCAGGTCCCACTGAATATGCTATGTGTGAAGCCCCGTGTCAAATATTAATAGAACACACTCTCTACCCTGAGGGTGCTTGTCATATGGAGGGAAGGTAAAATATATACACAAAATGCTATAGGTCAGCATTTTTTTTAAATGTTAGGTGAAATGTAATCAAAGTGCTACAGGAATGGAGAAAAAACATTTTAGCCAACCTAACTGGAACAGAGTTCATTACATGGAACCATGACGACAGGTGGCATCTGCACAAGACAGAAGGTATTTCCCGTGGGATGAGGGCTTTCAGGGGTCAGTAGCACTGTGTGGTCTCGGCGTCACATTTTGTAAACCAGTTTGGAGATTTTCATTTTTAATATACCAGAAACATCGTAATGGGAAGTGGCCTGGACCTCCTTAGCCCTCCAAGAGGCTCTGTTAACAGGAATGCTATGACAAAGAGCAGAGGGTCCCCAAAGGGGCAGAGAGATATGAGATCATCAAGTACAGCAGAGAGTTTCACCTGTGGGGCTTAGAGCATATGCTTAGGAATACAGTGAGAGATAGATCGATCCACAGAGAAGTCAGGTGCAAGGGCCTTATACTTCAGACAATAAGGAGTCACTGCTGTGGGAAAATAATGGGGGTGGGGAGGTGGGTTGAAACACAATTTTCAAATCCTATCTAAGCCAAAAGATAAATAATACGTATGAGAGGATCATAAAAATACGAAAATTTCAGTCTGCCAGAGAAAGCCCAAAAAATGTTCTTCAGATATTACACTGTATAAACTTATCTAGATAACGCTCACTCTTCTCAAGAAAATATTCTCTAGGCATAAGTATTTTGGAGGCTTCTAATTAATTTTGCTGCTTAAACGGCAAAAGGAAATCTGAGGAAGAACAACATCAAGTCAGGCCTGTCGCAGTAAATATTCAGAATGCCTTAACAAGTTCAATTACTAAAACAAAGATGAGTTGTCCTTAAAGCAAAACAGATGTTGCCGAGGTTGAAAGAAAAGTGGGCCTTAGGCTGAAACATGTAACTACTCTAGAATTTACGTACTATGGTAGCATCAACCCACCAGCAAAGGTCACCTTGACGTTTCTGTTAGTGACTCTCAAGACCTAACAGCCACAGGAATCATCAGGTGAGGATCTTGTCAAAAAATGCACATCTGATCTCAGGAAGTGCGGGGGAGGGGGTGGAGCCCAAGGCTGCTGGCCCCAGAACGGTGTTTTGAGTAATAGTACATTACCGGACAGAAGCACAAAATCTCAGCAACAGAGAGGATATTCTAAAATAACCAGAACTCCACTTTGGTAACTTTTAGTTTTCTTTGTAACCCTATGCATATATTTAAAGCATTTTAAAACCTTACGATCACAAGCGGTCAATAAGCTTTCTCAGGTTACCAAAGGGGTCCGTGGCACAAAAATTTTTTAAGAACATCTGAATTCAACCCTTATCAGATGCATCTATTTCTCTAAGTGTCAGGCACTTAGGCCCGGGTGAGCAACATTCTGGATAAATTATCATCCAGTGACGGGGAACACAAGTAAGGGAGACACAGAACCCCGCGGGCTTCATTTGTTTTCTTCTGAGAAAAATGAGGGGCACAGGACACTCTTTCCCAATCACCTGAGTCACAGACAGAAAAAAAGAAAAAGGCTCACAGTAAATAAATAAATAATGCACTGGTTGATAACCATAATTAGCTTGGAAATATTTATGATCGCAATCCTTTTTAGTTATCGATATTTTTATGCAACTTGAGGCAGTCAGCAACTTATTCTGCCATCAAAACACCTAGTACCTCTTATCAGAAATTCAGAGATGGGTAGGGGAGAGGTAGGGAAATTCTTAGGAAGGCCAGAAGAGCCTTCTTTAAGCATGTGTCATCACTCTTTAGATTGTGGGGTTCTGCTCTTCCCAATTACTTTTAAACATTTGTTTGTTTGGCAATGTTTTCATGGATCTTAAAAAAAAAAAAACAAAAAAACACAAAACCTGTCTATTTCTATAGGTGACCTAATTAAGAAAAAATTAGTCAAAAATCAGTGTTTCCAACGCAAGCAATCCAAACCACAGATTGAAGACTTCTGTGCATACCAACGTGATTTTACATCTTTCTAAACCAGTAAAAATTGTTTTGTTTGCTTTACCTTATTTTGTTTAGTTTGAAATAGATTCAACAGTCAGCAATACCTACTTGGCCATGTTTTCTGTATTTTAAATTGTTTATTTCTCTTCTATTTAAGCTGCTTTGCCCAAGTCTTCTTGAAAAGAAAAAATAAGTAGTTCCGATAGGAGCAAAGGAATTTTTTTCCCCCTCTTGGACATTCCTGAAAAGGGGATTAAGATATCATTCCATATTAAAATATGAAACGGCCAGATGAGAAAAGACAGAATTTGGATGAGTGGTTTACAACCGTTTCTAGAGATAAGACCCTTTAATTCCTGGGAAATCATGTAGAGAGGTCCAAGGTGTAATGCAGGGGAAGATGAGGCCTGGGGCTCCTGGTAGCCGACACAGCGCCCTCTTCTGTCCATGAGGCACCTCTGCAGAGCACAGGGTGAAAATGAGTCCCTCATAGTCCAATTTAACCCATTCAGCACCCCAACAGTTATGAGCTATTGTAGAGCACCAAATGCACATTTCGACAGTTTAACCTCAGCTTAACCGTCACTGTTAGTGGACAAAAAAACAGATCTAAGGTCAATAGACACTAACGACTACAAGTTACAAAATCAATGACTAGAAATGTTTATTTAGGGCAGTTAGTTTTAACTACTGTGTGTTCAGCCAAGAATGTGAACCTGACTTTCCATGCTAAGCCTTTATTTAAAATCAACTACCCTACTCCCTTCACTGCTCCTGTCCCAACTTTTTCTTCTGGTTAATTATCTGCAGTTTCCTTAACCATTCTCAATAAAAACAAACCTCCCAGGTAAACAGTGGGAGGAACTCATAAGCAATTCCTACATGTACCATTCACAGAGCCATGAGTCTTGCTTGGATCAAAGCATTTACTCCTCTTAACACCCCTGTGAGCTAGGTTTACCATCACTTTACTGCAGATGAAGAACCTGAGGGTTTTGCGAAGTTATGTGATTGGCCCAGGCTCATACTTACCAGGCCCTACACCAACTAACAAATATATAGACACACACAGCCCATTTTTAGGTATCCAGTTTCAGTACGTGGATTATTCCAACTGCCATATTCCAAAGACCTTTTACTCCCTCACTTCTTGCCCGTATGCACTTTCTCTAGATTCTTCTAATCAACTACAGTGCAACCTGAGATAATAATTATATCCCATACCAATAACCTAAATGGTAACACGTACTTACTGCCTTGTAATATTCTCATACAGTTCCCTAGGTGTCTGGTTCATTCCTTCCACCAAGTTTTTGACAGAAGAAACCACGCACAACGTGCCCTTGGTCCTTCCTATGTTTTCTACGACAAGCTAGCTGCCCAGAGATGAATTCTAAAAGCACTGACTTCGTCCGATGAAAGGGAAATCTTAACAGTCTGGTTGGCCACCGTGTGTAGCTCTCTAAAAGGTTACCAGAAAAGGAACTTGCATAAATGGGCTAAAATGTAGCTTGAATTTGTGAATTTCATTAATCATGACATTTATTGATTTCTAAAGGCAAGAGAAGGTGAACCTCGTGCATTAGGATTATTGCTCTTATTATTGCTCGTATAGTGCTTTTTCAATCAAACCATATTCAAATTCATTCTCTCATTGCTTCATCCCAGGAACTTTGTGTTAAGTATAATCATCACCATTTTGCAAATGAGAAAGCCAGAATTCAGGAAATCACACGCCTCTCTCAGACGTGTGGTGGCGGAATTGATGCGAGGAGCCGCGGCCCCTGCAAGATTGCAAGTTTTCTACTCCTTCAGTGGGAAGTACAAGTCGTACAGCAAAAAAACATGCACCATTATGCCAAAATCAAAATAAGATCTGTAGATCTTTAAAAGCATGCACGGATTATTTTTAGCTGCTACTGGTTTCCATGTAAAACTACAACTCAAAATGTCTATCTCCTGATCAAGACATACAGCGCCTGAATACACAGCATATGCACACAGCAAGGGATTCATAAATGCTTCTTTGACAAGCTGACACACTTGTATTGCCCTAGAAATGGGGATGGTGCCTGCTTCCACCTGCATCGGTTAAGAGACAAGAGGAGAGAAATGCTCCAGGCCTCCCCTTAGCAAGGCAATGTTAGTGTTCCATTTGATTTAATACTCCCTGTCAGTTACACGAACGCTGTTCCATCATTTCCCTGGCTTCGTTATTCCCTCTTTGCACAAAGCAAGTAAAACAAAACCGTTCTCTCAAAATTGGAACTGAATGGGTTGGGAAGCAAAAACTGACTTCCAATACCCCCAAACCCACTCTAACTCCATGTTCATAGAGCGAGGGATACCAACCACCTACTTAATCCTAAATCCATGACACACAAATAATATTTTGATTTATGGCAGTTGGAATACACTTTCTATAAATCAGTGTGTGCTTAACTGAAACAATGTTTTACTTCTGATTTTTATTTCAATCATCATCCACTAGGATGGTTGGATTTTTTTTATAGTAATAATCATGTAAAGTTTATAATACCCCTATTTATATCTGTTTACTTTCTCTTTTTTTAAAAAAGATTTAAGTAATCTCGGGGCACCTGGGTGGCTCAGTCGGTTAAGCATCTGCCTTCGGCTCAGGTCATGATCTCAGGGTCCTGGGATCAAGCCCCACATTGGGCTCCATGCTCAGCAGGGAGTCTGCTTCTCGCTCTCCCTCTGCCTGCCGCTCTCCCTGCTTGTGCTCTCTCCTCTCTCTCTCTCTCTGTCAAATAAATAAATAAAATCTTTTTTTTAAAAAAAAATAAAAGATTTAAGTAATCTTTACACCCAAAGTGGGGCTTGAACTCACGACCCCAAGAGCAAGAGTCACATGCTCTACAGACTGAGCCAACCAAGCGCTGTTTGTCTAATTACTTTTTCATCCTTAAAATAACAAGAATATTTTGCACTGGCATCTTTCTTTGAACTTTGGTATATGATTATTCTTTAGCAAAAATAGAGTTTACTAAATAAGTGAAATCAAATATACCATGGCCTCGCCACAGAAATAAAATACACCTTCAAAGATGACACCTCAACTTTCTTCCTTCTCCCATTTCTAACCCCGGCCCTCTGAAACAACGCCGTGTGGATGAGAGCCTGGAGCTGGTTTTCATTTTGTCTAGTTCTCCTTTCTCAACATGGCCTGAGTTTCTCATATGATGACTTGCTTTAGTGTCAAAACTGGTCTCACAACCTCATTAATACAGCCTCCTTCCATGGCCACAAAATAAGGCCCGTGGAATTTTGAAATCCTGATTAGACCGCATTCACGTGCCGTTGATACAACAATCTAAGAGCAGGTGCTGTCAGGATCACGGACACACTAAGGATACCCGGGAAGCCTCGGATAAACCTGGAAAACCACGCTACCTCAAAGGTCTCATTATTCCCCATCTTAGGGAGTTGTCACTCATCAGAGAGAGATATGGACTTATTTCTAAGCCATTTCCCTAGATGATTTGCAATCTACAGAGAAAGCTGGATTGGGCTGTGCTGGATCCTATCGCTAAACATAACGACAGCATGGGCCCACTTACCAGGTACCTCTCAGAGGATACACTGACCAAGATGAGGTCATCTCCAACTCGAACCTTTTCTCCTTCCGATCGCTGCTTAGAGGCAGGGTGAATGGTCCACCAACAAGCCTCCCCTGCAGGATGAACACAAAGAGGCGCCTCTTACTGTAAAATCGATTTTCTTGGCCAGCGCCTCCAAAATGGAATAAGGCTTCCAAATCAGTCTCCTGATAAATAAGTAAAATGGTCTTTCCCACACAGCTTCCCGAAGTTTGAAATTGACTGCAAGCTCATCTCACAGACCACCAAAATTAAAAGACTTAGGCCAAATTAACTCAGGATAAAGACACACTGAAATGCAAAGATTCTTTTCATGGAACCCGACTGTGGCATTTTGCAAACTTTGGTGTCTCTCCCCTCCACTAAGAACTGCTTAAAAGGCTATTTATTTATGCTACCATAAGGCCAAATTTACCAGTCACGCCGATCTTCCTGCATTCTTTATATAATCACATGTTCATTGCTCTTTGTACTAACATCTAGTTTTCTGGCACATGATTTTCAAAAGGACTTGGGGTGTGGTAATGCGACAGTTGTGTCATAGCAATTTTAAAACACTGTATGTATGGGGCATACGGATTAAAGACAGATTCAAAGCCACTGAAATTTTACTATTCTGTGCCTTGTTTTATTCTTTATTCTAAAATATGGTAGTTTCCACTAACCTAAGGGTAAAATATAAGAGAATCCTACTATAGAAGGATACATTATAGAAACATCTGGGTACACATTCAATCAAATCATTTCTTCTAGAACAAGTCAAGCATAAGCCTCATGAGCCACATATCAAATCATTCTCCAGGCCCATTAGCTAAGATATAAACTTATGCAAACAATTCTTCAGTCTGTTTATAATTCCTTTTAGAATCTAAATGTAAGTTCTATCCAAAAATGAGAATAGATTTCAGTGGTATCTGTTATCTAATACTTGTTTTGTCCCTTTGACCAGCTTTATTGTTTTTCCCTAAACACTTATTTTTTCTTCCTCACTAATTCCCCAGTGTCAGAATTTAAGTTCCGTAATAGCGGGGACTTTGTGTATTTTGTTCACTGGGGTTTTCCCAGCTCCTACTAGCATACTGTAGGTACTAAATAAAAATTCAATTTGCATAAATGGGTAAATTAATCATCCAATAACATTTTTTAAGCATTCATACAGCCAATAGGTAATGTACCCTGAGATGCTTTTCTTAGACAAATCACAGTCTTACTTGAATGTCACCTTACGGGATTCATTATTCATTCAATTCACATTTTTAGAGTTGCAGGGAATTTTCATTCATCCACGCAAACATTTATAAAGCAACCACTATTTGTCAATCACTACTTTAGTAGCTGGGGATAACATCGATAAACAAGGAAGAAAAAGTCATCTGCCTTATGAGTTTAATTCTGATTCAGGCAGGCACCTAAGAAATAATAAATCTAATAATACAGCAATTCAGATGAAGTAAAAAGCTATGGGGAAAACTGTAGCATAAAGGGATCAGACTTAGGGGGAGGGACAGCCTTGTTTTGTTGTTTTGACTCTTACATAATCATCTCAATGTATGAAAACAAATTATAGATCGTGCATATGTCCTTCACTCCTTTTGAGAGAGAGAACTGAAGACTTTTTCATGTAACTGCTGCTGACAACCAAAAGGAGAAAATTTTTAACTACTAGCAAAAACAAAGAGGAATGACTGAGCTTCTATAAAATGAAATAAAAATCAAAACAGTATTTATCTTGAGGCACCTGGGTGGCTCAGTCGGTTAAGCATCTGACTCTTGGTTTCAGCTCAGGTCACGATCTCAGGGTCCTGGGATGAGCCCCACAAGGGGCTCCGTGCTCAGCAAGTAGTCTGCTTCTCCCCCTCCTTCTGCCCCTCCTCCCGCTCTCCTCCCCTCTCTCCCTCCCTCTAAAATAAATAAATAAAACCTTTAAAAAAAAAAAAAAAAAGCAAGGGTGCCTGGGTGGCTCAGTCGGTTAAGTGACGGCCTTCGGCTCGGGTCGTGATCCTGGAGTCCTGGGGTCGAGTCCCGCATCGGGCTCCCTGCTCAGCGGGGAGTCTGCTTCTCCCTCTGACCCTCCCCCGTCTCATGCTCTCTCTCTCTATCTCATTCTCTCTCTCAAATAAACAAACAAAATCTTTAAAAAAAAAAAAAAAAAGCAAAAACAAAGAAAACCGTACTTTTTGGTGCCCGGGATTCTGGAATTTGTCATGCATAGGGATGTGCTGATCTCTTAAAAGTTAATTAGGTTGGTGAATATTACTTTATTTTTATGTTTGTTGTCTGTGAAAAATTTAGAGTATGGGAAAGTATGTTTTTTAGAGATTTACTTGAGAGAGGGAGCAAGCAAGAGAAAGCACAAGATGGGGCGGGCAGAGGGAGAAGCAGACTCCCCACTAAGCAGGCAGCAGGTGTGGGGCTCCACCCCAGGACCCCAGGATCACACCCTGAGCCCAAGGCAGACACTTAACTGACCGAGCCACCCAGGTGCCCCTCGGAAAGTATTTTAAAAATAGGAAGAGGGGGTAGGTGTGGGGGCAAAGCTCGATCCCACCTCTGAAAGGAACTACTTAATAAGAGTCGGTCTCTTGCCCTCCTTTTTTCTCTACTTGGTCTTTTTACTTATTTTTAATCCCCAAGTAATGCATATTCATTGTAAAAGATCACATTGTACAGAGCTGTATAAAGTGTACAGAAAAGTCCTCTTTTGATTCTCTGAGAGGATAAATGTGTTTATGTATGCATTTTGTTTCAAAGTATAAAAATGCATGTGTATTCAGACAGATATGTGGCCCTCTGGACACAGAAATGAAGCCGACTTTCACTTTCCACCTTTTTGTTTGAACGCTAACATTAAGTGTGTTTCATTTTTTAGACAAACTATCTTTAAGATAAATGACAAAAGAGATATGCAGTTATATTTCACGAACAGATCAGTGCCCACTAATATGGTGAGCTTCCAGTAAAGCATGTAACAGGTTTTGTTTTTCTAGCCAAATCCCTAAAAAGAATAAGGCTTGAGGTACAGTTTGAACATCCAGCTAATTACGTGGGAATCATAAGCCAATAGGAACAATATACACTTCCTCCCAAGGCATTCATTTTTTCCTGACTCCACACAGAAGAACATTTACCTAACCTATCTTCCAGTCCTGTGACTTCTTCCAGGCCCATCCCTGCCATGCTCTCTCGGAACACAGCCCCTGCCGGGACCAAGGTGCTCACCTGTTGTATCCTCTTGCAAGCCAACATCAAAGGCCAGTTTATCAGTTGAAGACCGGGAGGTGGACAAGCAGCACAGATACTAAAAGATATAAAATCAGTAGTTGTCACTGAACATTTTTAGTCCTGTGAGAGTCTGACTCTGACACATCATTTGCTATCAGTAAATCTCTGCTCTGTCAGTCTTTTTCTTCACGTCTGGATGCTTCAGTGCACAACCCAGGTTCTTCACGGGAGGTAGAAAAACACTTACACGGCATTCATTAGGAGCACTGTTCTAAAGGAGATGCACTCCTTTTTTCCCCTCATGAAAAGACTGAGGAAATGTGTTCTGAGGAAATGAAAACAAAACCTGAAGATAAAAGACGTAAAAGATGACACCTTACTGGGGATATGTTTGTACATCTCTCACTTCACGGGATATTCATGATCATAAGCAGAAGTACAACCCGACCCGACCGTTGGAAATCTTTTTCCCAACAGAAATTGGAAAACTGTTCACTCTTATCTTCTAGCTTTGTTTTCATTTTTAAAATTGTAACTCTCTGAAATCCATCCGGAATTTATTTTGGTGTGCAGCATGTCACCTCACTGCATGCAGTGAGGGTCCCACAAGTGTGCACATGTGTGTTTCCCCAGGAGCAATTCAACTCTTGCAACACCATCATCTCCTTAGATCTCCTCATCTTCTTTCAGTTTCCCTAACTGTATGTAAACTTGGGACGTAAAGTTTCGGATCATTTGTCAGTCCAACTCCCTTAACCCCATTCTAACCTCCAAAACCTTGTTAACTGGTATAACAATGAGGACACAAGCTGGTGAGGATGCGGAGAAAGGGGAACCCTCCCTCCTACACTGTTGGTGGGAATGCAAGCTGGTGCAGCCACTCTGGAAAACAGTAGGGAGGTTCCTCAAGATGCTAAAAATAGAGCCATCCTAAGACCCAGCAACTGGGTATTTACCCCAAAGATACAGATGTAGTGAAAAGAAGGGGCACATGCACCCCAATGTTCATAGCAGCAATGTCCACAATAGCCAAGCTGTGGAAAAGAGCCCAGACGTCCAACAACAGATGACTGGATAAAGAAAATGTGTTTTGTGTGTTTGTAAACACACACACACACACACACACACACACACACACAGGAATATTACACAGCTATCAAAAAGGAAATCTTGCCATTTGCAACGACATGAATGGAAGTGGAGGGTATTATGCTGAGCGAAATAAGTCAATCAGAGAAAGATGATTATCATATGATCTCACTGAAACGTGGAATTTAAGAAACAAAGCAGAGGATCAGAGGGGAAGAGGGCAAAAAATGAAACAAGATGAGACCAGAGAGCGAGACAAACCTTAAGAGACTCTTAATCATAGGAAACAAACTAAGGGTTGCTGGAGTGGAGTGGGGGTGGGAGGGATGGGGCGGCTGGGTGAGGGGCGTTGGGGAGGGGATGTAGCACTGTGGGTTGTGCAAGACTGATGAATCACAGGCCTGTGCCCCTGAAACAAATAATACATATGTTAATCGAAAAATAACAAACAAATAAATAAAATTAGGCATTAAAAAGAAAAAGAGTGAGGACACAAGGATGGATGTAGCCTGAGGTCCAGACACACTACCGTCTACAGCAAACAAGGGCACCGTCAGCAAGAACAGGAGCCCTGCAAAGAGCACTCAGAGCCAATCCCAGGCACTGAGCAAGCCCAGATCTCCCAGAGTCACTGGACAAAGAGTGCAAAGCCTAGACAATTCCTACTGGGAAACTGGTCCACCCATCTCCGTGGGTGTCTGTGAGTGTGAGGAGCTAGGAGATGAACCAATCAGGGGATAGATGTGTTGACATATTAAGTGGAAGTCAGTGCCACGGGGATATAAAATCAAATTCACCTGGAGATTCCAATTTCTGTCCCTTGACAGCAAAACACTGGCTCCCAAGTTTATAGAAAAGATCCTTTTAGGGTCCCCAAACATGTTCTTAGCCGGTATAGAAGTGTGAGTCTGACCTTGAGAATGGCTGCCCTTGGTGGTACCTGAGGTTTACAGACTTTAGATCTAACCATACCAAGTGTTCCATGAAATTTTGCAATAATATTACAGTACTAGGCACTGTACCTATTAACATACATTTTCTCTTCCAATACTGTTCACAGCAACTATGATGTAAGTAATATAATTATTCCACTAAACGTTCATTAAGTTCCATGAGTACAAGGACATGATCTTCTTCACTACTATATACAGCACCTTGAACAGTGCCTAGCACACAGTAGGGGCTAAATAATATTTACTGAATAAATGAATAAAATGTTAACATGCAATTACAGGTTTAAAGAAGTTCAGCATGGTCTCCAAGGCTGAACAGCATATAGGAAAGTGAGCCTGAACCCAGATCTACTGACCAAGTCCAGGCTCCTAACCCACTATGTACAGGGAGTTTTCTTAAAAACAGACCCTCATGTTTATTATTCAATGCAGTTTTTGTGTTTTGATTGGTATTAGAAATAGAATTCTCTCCATGTATTTTTAATGCATGATTGCTGTATGCAAATAGGTTGCATTGATATATTTATCTAGTATCCAGCCACTTTATTAAAGTACATTCCTTATTTTATCTCTTATCTTGCTGTGTCAGCCAAGATTTCTGGAACAATGTCAAATAGATAATTTTGATTTCTGTTTATTTGTTTGAGTTAGTTTTGTCGAGAATCACTTTAGTGTTTGATAATTAAAATTTATGTTGGTTACTGATTTGACATTTATCACTGAGAAATTAATCATCAATGCTTAGTTTTTATTAGAAATGGATGTTGAGTTTTATTAAATTGTTTTTCAGCACCTATAAAGATGATCACAATTTTTCTTATTTGATTCTATTTATATGATGAAGCACATTAATAGAAATGATATTATTAAGGCATTATTAAAATCATCTCTATACTTTCCCTATACTTCTCTTCCTATACTTTTGAATTCTATCAACCAGAATTTTAAGTCAGATGTTCACACTGGTATTTGTGATTAAGATTGACAATTTTTTATATGTTTTGGGTATTGATATTGAGGCTATGCTTAGTCACCTGTTCTGGAATGATTTAAATAATATCAGAACTATCTCCTTCCTGAAAGGAATAATCAATTATATTATACTTTCAAATGTTGGACCATCATGTATTCACAAAAATTATACTGATGAAAAATTTAAATAATGTGGAAAATGCTTATGCTACAATATATTTTTAAAAATCAGGACATAAGTTTGGTTATTTAGTAAGATCTCAATTAGGTAAAAAAAATTAAGAACAGAGAAGATTGCAATTTTTTTAGAAGGCCCCACACTTTCTCTCATTAACATGATCATGAAGAACTGTGTCTTCTGTAATTTCCAAATTTCATAAATTGAATATGAATTGCTTTTATAACTTAATAAGGCTTTTAAAAGAATAGAATGACATTTTTATATATTTTATAATATATTAAATGTATCATTTTATATAACAAAAATATAAAGAAGTGCACATATATCTAGATAGATGGAAATGTATATGGTTATTTATACCTATAGGGATAACCCATGTGGATATAGCTTTTTTTATCTTATCTGTTTAATTTACTAATCAAATAAGTCATTTTTCTAATAAATGAACTGTGTAAAAATAATCAGAAATGAGAAATATTTCTTGACTCTCACACCTGTTTCCTCCTAAAACTAGTCTATTAAAAGAGACTAAAAAAAATAGGAGTCACAAATGATAGAACTGAAGGACTTTACAGGTCATCTAAGCTAACTCTTATTTTATAAATGAGAAAATTAAACAGAATACAAAGATACTAAAGAACACATACAATTCCAGAACTCATTAATACCATCACTAGAAAAGCTATTACCAACATTTCCTGATGATATATGTCTCAATGGACCCTCTAAGAGACACCAAAATCCCTACTCACCATGCCACTGTAGGAATGGCGTAGCAATATGGCGTGTCCATAGAGGAGTGTCCGATGACCACCACCTTGAGCAGTCTATGGAGAAAAACGAAAGGGTTGACAAGAAAAAAAAAAAAAAAAAGAGTAAGCTTAACTAAGTCAATAAGATACTCTCTTGTTATCAAGGAAAAGTTGAATAGGAAAGAACAAAGTAAAATTAAGCAAAGTTCTGTCGAAAGAATATTTAAATTGGAATAAGGCTATCAAGGAAATCTCTACTGTGGGGTTGGCAGTTGATCTAGTCCTCAAAGAATGAACCTGATTTTGGTAACTAGTCATAATTTGTAATTATTTATTCATGGTTATTTATTGTATTCCCCATTATATTGTGATCTGCCTTGGGTAGGGACTATGGTACTTTATTCACCATCTTCCCCCAGGTTCCTAGCAAAATGCCTGGCACACAATAAGGATAAATATCTGTTCAATGAGAGACTCTTTCTAACACACAAAATTGATCAAATCATCTCCAGGTTTAAAATTTTTTCATGGCCTCCAACTTTTTTTTAAAAAGGGAGTTCACATTTTTTATATGAAATAGAGGAAGGTTTCTCAAATTTTAGCAGGCTCACAAATCACCAGGAGAGCTTAGGATAAAGAGTGAGGATACTAATTTGTGTACACTTTAAGAAGTGAAGAAAGCACATTCATATCTAATACTACCATACCTCTTCTCATTCAAAAGATAGCCCCCTCACTATTATTCCATACAATTTCTAAATATAACTTTATTTACATGTTATGGTTAAAGGACCGCAAAACCATTCTTAAAACAGGTATGGAAAGGTCTTCCAGTCAGAAAAACTGCTTTTGAAAAAGGAGAATCACTTTTCTCATATGCTGAGAGTAAAAGGGAAAAATCTCCTTTGCAAACTCATATTCCTCCTCAGAATGAGGCCCTCTTTAAAAAGTACTTTCATTTTTTTAAGATGTTTGATTTAGTGTGGCTAAGAACAATTTTATTCACCTTGTCTGATCTGGATCACTTTGATAGGAGCTTACCTTTTCATACCAGATGTGGGCTCCAAAGCCATAAAATACTGCTGAACTTGAATAACACTCGACAGTCATACTAATCAAAACAGGATTTTTTAGAAATGAAGGACAAGGCTTTAGATTTAACCCAAAAGTGTTAAGTGCTCCTTTTATTCTAAAGCTTTGCCTACAGAATTCACATACATATAGTATGTATGTGCACACACACACACACACACACGCACATACACACATATATAAATGTTCAAATTGGTTAAGCTAACACAGATATTGTAGTGTCATAGTGTCTGAATTTTCTTTCAAATATAGATTTTACACAATTAGACAATTATACATATTTACACTATAGATTTCCTCACTACTTAAATACAAACTTATTCCACAGATTTAGTTTTAATAGAAGCCTAAATCTATAAGCACTCAGCTATATGACCGTATTATGCTATGAGAATCCCGCTAGGACCAACTAGATAGGAGTCATTCAAGCTCATGGAGCAGGAAGCTCAAGGCTGGCTTGCCTTTCAAGATCACACACAGGAAAAGATAATCTTGGCATTTTTTGAAGTTAACATTTTAACTGTTAACACATGAGTAAAGTAAGCAGGGCTTTCAATTATACCAATTCAAAAAAAGAAGTAGAAAATTAAATTTTACATAAGGCGAACACACTTTCAATTCACACTAATGTACTTTAACTAATCCTACCAATTCTCCAGTAAGTATTATAGGAAAGAAACACTCTGTCCTACTCATTCAAAAAGTATTTATTCGAAGACTACTGTCTGAGAGATACGATAACCTGATGCCAAGGGTATCATGCGTAACAAGCTCACATTATATTTTCTTCCGCATTGAGGATGAAGTCAGCCCCTGCGAGACTACTGGGGTCTCCTATAGATGATGGGGTCTAGGTGAAGGAGCTGCTGCCCTCTTGGGGAAAACAACACCACAAAAACATGAACAACTGTCATCCCCAAACTCTCTCCGTATTTCTGATGCTGGAGAGCTAAGCATCAGTTATTAGAAGGTAAAATTTGACTTTTTGAAAATATCAGTTAAAAACGTGTTTTTGGTGTGTGTGGGTTTGGTCCCCTTACCCCTGAAATGAACTGACAGGGTTAATGATACACAGCAGTGTAAAAAAAAACAAGAGCTCATGAGCTGTAAGTGTATAAAAGAGTCCAGAATACATTCAAACACAATCTAAGCAACACTGCTGTATGTATTCTAAACCAGCCTCGTTTTACACAAATTACCTTAATATCAATTTAGCATTAATAGGCATTCCTATGCCTCTAGCTTGCCAGGATCTTGCCAAAGATGTCCAGTTAGGGGACCCATATTATAACTGAAAGCTCTGATGTCAATGTGTCTACATTTACATTTATTTAGAACAATATGCAGTCGATGGGCATATAATGTATTCATCTGTTATTCTCTGTGGGAAGGGGGACAAATTGGATCACTGTAACTACATCTGAATTATTACTATTAGAACTTAAAATATAAGAGCAGAAAAGTATAAAACATAAAACCATAACAGCAATGACTAAGATAAAGTAAAGGCGTTGATATACACATAAAAATTTTTGGCACTATGTTTCTGTTGTTTGGGTTTGTTTTTTCTTTAGCTCTGTTCTTTAAATATGTGTGTTATATATTGGCTTACTAACATGTCACTTGTATGGCTGCTTTTAAAACTAATTTACTAACCACATAATATCTAAATATTTTGTTTTCTGTTTTTCTAGTCTTTTCTGTACAGAAATGTTAACAAATGGAGGACATTTCTCATAATTCCAGGTCCTTATTATGCAAACACCTTTTTAATAAGTCAAGACTACAGAAATTCTCCATAGCCCTTGACTGCTATGACATAACATGCCATTTTAGAAGTAAAACATTGAAATCTTAAAAGGAACTTATTCCTGCAGGTAATACTTAGCTAAGCTGCCAAAATTTAAAACAACAGACAAGGATAAGAAATTTGCATTAGAGAACGTCTTCCATTGTGTTCAGATATTTAAGCAGAGAAGCTTTTCAGTTTACCTTCAAATACTGATAGTAAAACTTGAGAAATGAGTTATTCCAGGGAGAATAATAAAAAAATATCTCCACGCTTAATCTTTCAAATCATCTGAGAAAAACACAAATGGAAATGGCTCAAGATCAACCAGAGCCGCACAGAATTACAGAGCCTGGTTATTCTGATCGACCCACGGGTCTGCCAACAGCCGGAGATACTCACAGTCCTGCCATCTTTAATAGTGAATCACATAACAGATTCACAGGATGACTGTAATACTTAATGAGAAATCTGGCTTCAGCGCAAAATAAAGGTGTCTGACAAGGCCAGTTGAACATTGTCAAGACAGCCATTTGGCACTGGATGGCTTACTTCTGATGGGGTCTTAACCAAAAGCCTCTGAAGGGGGGCAGATCTAAGGTCGATGGCAATACTGATCAACCATTGTGGCAAGAGCAGAAATGGGCTCCCGCCACAAGGAAGCATCTGTCTGGTTCTGGGAGGTTAAATGATGCCTGTCCAGGTATGAAACCCAAAGCAAATCATGATTGAAAGGTGACAGCTAAAGAAAAATCAGCATCTTTTCCCTTTTAAGTGGCTTAAATTACTATAATTTCATGCATATACCCTCTGCTCAGATTCTCACCTTTCCAAGATCATCCAATACAGCTAAGAAAATAAACCACTGGGCTTCTGGCTTTGCAGTTAAAAGGAATTAGAGCCTAATTAAATTATTTTAGGTATGCTACCTGGTTTAAATTGATTCTGCACATCACCTTGCTGTTTGCATTGATTTTTATACGAACCTGCTCTCATGAAAGAGCTTGGAACAGAAGTTTCAGGTAACTATTCCATTCACCCTCTCCTAAGGGAAAGTAGATACGGCACTGGATAAGGGACTGATGTGATAAAATGGCAAGATGATAAAAGGAGTACAGTAAATGCAGAAGTGGCAAGAAAAACTAAATTTTTCAAACCCAATTTCATTAGCTAGGTGTTAATATTTGCATAGGCAGGTTTTAATGCTATTTATACCATTTTCACAACTAAAATGCTTGTTTGATGATGTTTAAGTGGTTAATGTCCTCTCTCCCCAATGTTATAATTAGTATCTTCTACTGAAAACTAATAGCTGTAGTTATTTGAAATTTTGGAAAAGGTCATGTCCTTGTTGACAGCTGGCTTCAAAGAAGGCTCTGCTCTGTCATCCCATCCCAACTGTCAAATTCCTAATGTTCATGAAGAGGTCGTTGTCGGGACCTCATAATGCTCCTGGTTCAGAGTTTTGGAAAATATGAATGATAGACTTAGCTAAGTAACTCCATGCACGGACACAAACACTTTGCTTCCTTTTTTACATGCCACCTTTTTATTTTTTAAAAGATTTTATTTGAGTTCACCTTTTTAATCTACATCCACAATTTTGATTTAACAGATCTCATAGTTTGTATCTTTTTAAATGATATTCCTTTGAATTTTTTGATTATATTAAGCCTTTGCTAAGTGAATACAGCAAGTTTCTCTCTATGTTGTTTCTTGGCTTTTGGAATAAAACTAATTTCACGAATGATATATGAGAGATAGGATAGGTATGTAAAAATGAAAGCAAAAAAATGTCTAGTTTATGTCTCAAAAGAATGACATTCTGCTCTTCCCCTTCTTCACCTGCATATTTTCTTCAATAACATGACCATGTACTTCACTCTTCTCTTTGAGCTTATCTCCTTTTAAAACCTTTCCATTTTTCTAATTTGGTTAAGAAATGAAAAGGAGTTAAATTATTTTCACTTCTCCCGGAGTAGGTAATTTGATAGTAGCTTCTTGGTGCCTCTTCTAATTTCCCAGAGTACAAATCTCCTACTGTAGTCATGCAAGACAGCTTAAAAACAAAACAGTCAGTATAATCCCGAGTGAAAAAAAAATTTTTTTTTTAATTTTTAAGTAGGCTCCACGCCCAATGCAGGGCCCAACGTGGGGCTCAAACTCACAACGCTGAGATCAACACCTGAGCTGAGATCAAGAGTCAGATCCCTAAGCGACTAAGCCACCCAGGTGCTCCCTGCCCCAGAGTGAAAACTCTGAAGGAAAGCTGTTGAAAAAAAATTTATGTTTTAACGGGAGAAATTCCTAACATTGGCTAAATAAAACAATATGTTACAATATGACACAAGATGTCAAATGTCTTTCATTAAGCTGTCAAACCTAAATGCATGATTTATTTATATTTACAAGTTCCAAAGTTTGATTTAAATTTTTTTTAAGATTTTTTTTTTTTTTATTTGACAGAGAGATAGAGCCAGAGAGCACAAGCAGAGGGAATGGCAGAGGAAGAGGGAGAGGGAGAAGCAGGCTCTAAACTGAGCAGGGAGCCTGATGCGGGGCTGGATCCCAGACCCCTGGGATCATGACCTGAGCTGAAGGCAGATGCTTAACCATCTGAGCCACCCAGGTGCTCCTGATTTAAATTTTAAAAATTTGAAAATGTGAACAGAAGTGCCATGAATTCAAAAATAAATACATGTAACCAAACTTAAAACGCACAAAGTATTATATACATTAACAGATGATCCAATGTCTTACCTTCATCATGAATTTCTGTAGGGGCATAAGGAAAAGAGAAAATATTAAATATACATTATTTCAAAGATTTATTTTAAAATCTCTTATTTATAAAGATTCCACTGTTCAAAATGGGGTTATGTGAACAATAAGCATAAAAAACCACACTCACTGTGGTGTCACAAGAAAATTTAGTATCAACTACATGCTAGAGAAAAGGTGTAGCAAGCAAAACTCTCTTTAAAAATGTCTTTATATTAGTTTTTCCTATTTCTGTGAAAACATGCTCTACTTTAATGCCCGATTCAATTTACAACATAGCTAAGCAGAAAAAATAACCAAAGGTAAAATCTCAAAAATTACACTCTGAAAATGCTTTAAATTTTTTATTTCTTTTTTTGCATAAAAATGCCGTGACATAAACAGCAACCCAACAAAGTTTAGTAAAAATAGTGCATTAGAAACAGGTAAGGTGGATTGTAAACTAATATGCTGTAGATAAGCTGCTCATATTTCATGCAAAATAACAGTAAGCAAGTCCTACACACTACATAATGTGAGAGGTGAATTTCAAAGAAAAATCACAAAAACTTTTTTTCCCTTAAAATGACACAGCCTCTTTTCATGATTTACATATATTATAACAGCTCTTTTTTGCTTCTACAAAACATAATATGCACATGGCATTTCTTCATTTTCCTTTAGACCCATAGAGTTTGACTCCCTCTTCTTAAAAGGAGTACACAGATGAAAAAGAGCTAAGAAGGAAAAATGATACTATATTTCCAAACTTAGGATTAAATTTGGTTGTCACGGCATGTAAGCCCTACAGAGAAAAGATACACATATTTACATTCATTTTAGAGAAAACAGCAAGGGGAAGTTTTCTAAAATAGGTATTTGTAAATACCACAGTAATGTTCCTGAAATATACATGCATAGTAATTTATATATAACTAAATGGCAACTCTATTGTGACTGGGTTTTTTTTTATTTTTAATATTATAATTTGGTTAAAGTTTTATTTAAGTAATCTCTACACCCAACCTGGGGCTCAAACTCTCAACCCCGAGATCAAGAGTTGCATGCTCTTCTGACTGAGCCAGCCAGGCATCCCTGTACTTTTATAATTTTTAAGGAAAAAGTGCAAAGACCCATTTCATTCTTAGCTTTAAAAATATAGGCTGTTTGCTTACATTGTTGTGATATCAGTGGTAAATGATATCAGAAAACTTATTTTCCATGATGAAACTGACCAATCACACCCTAAATGTGATCTCTGGTGATATATACTAACTATCACTACATGAGGAATTAGGAAAAAATCATTATTCAGCCTTAATTCAAAGAAAAAGAAAAACAAAAACCCAAAATTTTGCTACAGATCATGGTTTATGAGAGATACCTTATTCATAAGATTTTTTTTTTAATTGATCTAGGTTTTGGAGATTTTTCCTTAAGAAAGTTCTCAGCCAATTTTGTCAGTTATCTAAGGTTAAACTACTTCAGGACTATAGTAAATAGAAAAAAGAACGGTCAGGGAAGTCCCAGGTCTGCTAGTCACAAGTTCTAAGTTGTGTCTCACTTCAAGAAGGGCAAGTCACAGGAGAGAATAATCCGGATATAGAGTAAAAGAGGACAAAAACTGAAAATTAGCAAAGGCCAAAATATCCATCTGTAGAATGAGAAAGAGCAGATGTAATAGACTCACATTATCAAAAGATAATCAAAAACGTGATTTGTGGCGTTACTAACACTAGCTATTTGTACAAATCATCTGTTGGTCCATTTGGCTTAAGTTCTAGTGATAACAACGGGGTAGGTGAGAAATTCAAAACAGATCATTCAAGGGCGAAAAAGAAAGCAAGATACATTAAAACAAAAAGGATAAATGTTATTTTAATCTCAGTATAAATACTGTATGAGTATGATAAAAAGCAACAGAAAAAAGTACCAAAAATCCTTTAAACATTTCTGACAATGATTAAAAAAAAAAAAAAAAAGAAACCCAGGCATAAAGATAAATATTGAAGAGAATAGGCTTGATGTGGGTTAAGAATATCACCTTATGCTTACAAGTTTACGCTTATTTATTTCCCTCATGGAAAGATAATTAGATAAAAGCTAAAATTCTATTAGATGAGATACAGAAATGCAGGACTATAAACACAATTAAGAGCCCAGGCACCAACATGGATTGACACTGCTTTCTGTCTAAGAAGAGACTGCAGGAGGATGAAACCCAAAGGGGGAGATTTTAGTTCTTCAGGGTGAAATTGCAAGTAGCTATACCTCAGCGTCCCCAGTTTAGTGTAATTACTTCAGAATTGGCAGTCAAATGAAGCTTCGAATGTGAGCAAGAGTTGGAGGCATACCAGGCATTATGCAAAATGAACATGAACCAGCAAGAGAAATAGTGCTTCTTACGCTTTAATTCCAACAAAGATGGCCCCGGGGGTCTAACGGATGGCAAACTGAAGCAGAAGAGTCTTTGGTCTAGAAAAGTATGTCATTTGATCTAGCACATCAGAAAGCCCTTAGGGATTTTCTTAGCATATGCAAATGATCATGAGTAGAAAAACAAATCAAATAGCAATACTCCACTCGGAAAATTGTAATCAAACACTGGACATCAATAGAATGCATAATTACATTCAAGCTGTTGCTGGTATAAAGAAACGGTGATTCAGGTGATGTAAAAAGCTCCTCTACCATAATTATACCTTTCAGTTCAACTTTGAGTTTTTTTAAACTGTTATTTCAGTTTTGTGAAGTGAGTTGATTAAAAAAATTAATACCCATGTCTAAGGAGCTGTTTCAGAAGTTTCTGAAATGCCTTTTTAAAAGTTATATAGATATAGAATTAGCACAAAATAAAAATTGGGGGGCTTGTCACTAAGGAGAGTTAGCCAATACGACAATCTAAGAGACTAAGGCAAAATTTTGACTCAGGAGTCCTTTTTAAAACAAAGTTTCCACTAGGGGGATGGAATGTCCTACCCTGCACACAAGCTATCCATCGAATTTCACCTCACGGGTCACCTTTTCTCTCCATGTCTCAAAATGCTAAAATTTCTCCATAATCTTCCAACTGGTAACCTCTATTTTGTGAGTGAGGATCTATCTGGTAAGCTTCATTATGTCGAGAAAAAAAAATGTTATTTCACCACCAAAGACTTAGGGTTATTGGTGGATGTTTCTTTTTTACTGAAGTCTAACTGACATGCAATGTTTTATTATTTTCAGGTGTACCACATATTTATTCGACAATATATACATTACTCGATGCTCCCCACAATATATACATTACTCGATGCTCCCCACAATAATTACCATACATTACTATAATATTGCTGACTATATCCCCTATGTTATGCTATTTCAGTTATTTTATAACTGAAAGTCTGTATCTCTTAATCCCTTTCACCTATTTCGCCCACCTCCCCCAACCTCCCCTCTGGCCATTAGTTTGTTCTCTGCATTTGAGCCTATTTCTGGTTTTGGTGATTGTTGTTGTTCGTTCATCTGTTTCGTTTTTCAGATTCCACATATAAAAGTGAAATGATACAGTATGTATCTTTCTCTGTCTGATTTACTTCACTTATAATACCCTCAGGCCCATCCATGTTGGTGGCTGTTTTAAGGTAATAACGTTCCCAACATATTTCAGGGAATGAAAGAAGTTGAAGAGTAAAAACTCCAAGTTCCAAGTGTGTATCAAGATAGACTATCTACTAGGATATATAGTTATACATTTGTAAAAGCAAAACCCTCAGCTACTTCCCTTATGATGACAACATCATAGGCAAAGGCTTAACTTTCTAGGGATTCCCCAGTAAAAGTATCCAAGACTGAACTGATGGACAGACATGTTGACTATAGGCCCAGAAAGCATCTAAAAGGAGCTCAGCTTCCAGCCCATGAAAGAGCAATGGTAACTGTAATGACAGGGCCCATGGCTATGCCCTCACATCGCTCCTATTAATGACAATCCCTGGCACTTAGTGATATGTGCATGCTGGTATCTTTTAAAGAATTCATTATATTTTGGGGGACAGGTCGGTACTAATGTTGTCATTTTTAACCTATCAACAACTCTGTCTAGGCAGGGTTTAAATGGACTACCTTTTCTTTTGAGTGTAATGGATTTGACATATATATATATATATATACACGTGTGTGGAATTATCTAGTTCTTCTTGAGAAGGATAAGAGAAATAGTAATAAGCTGATAAGCAACTATAAATCCTCCCATTTTCTCTCTCCGACACACATTTGTAAATCACTGAGCTGCATGAACATCCAAAATATGAAGAAGAAGAACAATCTAGAGCTTTTCGTCTTTGCATAGCCTGTCTTGTGAAAAAGATTTCTTAAATCAAGAACAAAAAATTCATCTCTACACAGAATATATGGGTCATAATGACCTGAATAAACATAAAGCCTCACCTATACTCAGACCATCTTGTATATCAAGATAGAGAAGATTCTATTTTTTTAAATCATTTCACACATGAACGAACCTTGATAACATGAAAGCATTTCACAGACCCTCACATAATAGCACTTGCACATGAAAACACATTATTTAAAAAAAAAACAAAACTGAGTTAGGAACATTTGAAAGAATTCTGTATTCTAACAACAGCATCAATGTATTCTTGAAAAGAGCAAGTAAATATATGAGACCTCATTTGGTCTATAGACAATGCTTCACATATAAAAATATCACAATCCTTTCCACCCCTTCTCCCCAAACTCCACCTGTGACCCGCAATCCCAGGCCCCATGTTAGAGACCAATGCTATGGGTTAGGGGTGCCAGAAGGCTGGGGTGGAGTAGAGGAAAAGAAGAGGCGATCAATCACCTGTTAATCCAGGACTCACCAACGTTATTCTCCCTTGGTGCCTGAAGAGCAGAATTTGATTACTCAGTAGGCTCATGATCAAATGCAAAATACTCAAAGATGCTCAAAGAGACACTGGGAAACAAGTGGGGAGAGAGAGGGAGGGAGGGAGGGAGGGAGGAAGAGACTGATTAAGAATGATTGATTGACCTTGGATGAAACTATCCAGAATCATGCTAGCAGAAAATTTATAAAGAAGCCATCTTAGTTTCCATATATATTTAAGTTTTAGAATGCTCCTAAAGGTCTTCATCTGGGGTTAAGTGTACTACGTAGGTAAGCATAACAGTGTTAAAATAGGACACCTGTCTCAGAACAAAGTCATGGCAAATACTGCCACATTCTAAACCACACTGTTACACCACTTAAGCAGGGACACCAAAGGGAGTGGCTGAAAATCCACTTGCTGCCCTTGGCTGACCCCCAGTTCTGGTCTTTCAGAGCAGATGGAGAGCAAAGAGATGATTTCTGGGAGGGAGGGTTTGGTAGGCTCATAGTCCTGCTCTCCTCCACACCCAAGCATGCCCTAGCAAGAGTGGCTTCAGGGACACCTGTGTCCTCAGGATGCAGGACACTAGAGACCAGCATCTGACTGTACCTGAAGATCAAGATGAAGATACAGGCTAAGTAGGCTGTGGCAGCAGAGGGCAGGGCTGCCACTGGGAGGTGGCTTGCTGCGAACAAGCAGACCGGCCATCCTAGAAAGAGGCAGGCTGGAGAATGTCTGTAATGCCCCCAGGAGAACTTAGGACAAGGCAGTCATCACCACCAACCAGCTGGGGGGCCAGTGGCTGCAGCAAGAGAACCACAGGTCAGATTTCTGGGGATGGGCACGCCCCAGAAAACCCTCCCAAGTGCCCCCCAAAGCGTGTCAGCTTTAACACCTGACAAGCTTGATGAACAGCACTGCCATCAAGACTTCCTGCCAACTCTCCTCTTCTCCCATGTTCCCATAGCACCGAGAGGGGCAGGAGCTCTGGACTAGGGGCAGAGGTGTGAGGAACATGGCAGTGTGAAGTGAGAGGCAGCTTCCCAGAGCCCTTTCCACTCCAGGCCTCCTGCCTGGGGCAGCCTGGGCCCCAAGACAAATAACTTGCACTAACTTCAGACTTCTCCTATTACACAGGATTGGGCGATTTAATTACCAAAATGAGACTTTTGTGACTTGAAATGACTGGCGGGGGTGTCTCATGGTCTGAATGTAAAAAAGGCTGTGGGACCCATCCTAATTTAACCAATGGGACAGAGGAGAACAAGCCCCCCCACAGAGCAGGCAGGTAGGCAGGGAGTTAATCTGTTTTTGGCTACCCTTCAAGGTACCTGTTATCGTAGAATTTCAAACTTCTAATGACAAATGCATAAGATTTTAATTACACGGGTCTTCAAAGAAGGAAAGAGCTCAAATCTAAAAATTACTGAGTGATGTGCTCAGAGTGACTATCAGTTTTCTCAAATGAATCCAGAAGGGTATTTTAATTATATGATACCTAAATGGCAGTATATTCCAGCATCAATGTTTTATTATTAATATCATGGTAATATTTTAGAACAATAAAGGACTAGTCCAGATTCTGACCCTACAGACAAGGAGATCATATCCACAGAGAGCCTACATAACTGCATGATTTTCAGCTCAATACTACTTCCATTACTTTCTCAGAATCAGAAAGAAATCTCTACTGCAAAGATTTACAAATAAACTTAATTTTGAGATGTGAAATTGTTACAAAAATAAGACAAAAGCCACATAGTGAGGCAGATCAAATTCTTCCCCTACACAGAGGAAGAAAGAGGAAATACTTACAGACGATGGCAAAGGGGGTTTCTATTTGCGCAAGCATCCTATTTCCAGGAGATCTGAAAGTGGCTTGAATGGTTGGTTCAAGAAAAGGTATCTAGGTATGGTACAGAAGTGGTGTAATGGAAGTGAAGGGGTACAAAGATGAGAAAAGACAAAGAGACTTGTTTCAGGATGGCTGATATTGCCAGGGGACATAAAAAGGTGACAAACATGTTCTGAGAAACAGGCTTTCATTCCCAAGACCAATGTGAAGCCTGGATTGGAACTTTAACTACAGGCACAGAAGATAAGAAATTTCAAAACAAAAGCAAATTGAACAAAATTAGGAATAGTTTAGCTATGAATAGATAATGGATTTAAATTATCGCCAGAAATATAATATTGAAGCAGGAGTTCTCAAAATCAATAGGTAGGTGTCATCATCATGGAAATGGTCACTTATTAAAAAAAAAAAGTTTCCATGAATATAAACGGATATAGTAAGTGCAAAAGAACCAAGAGGCACAAAAAGAGGTGGACATGGACTCATTTGGGAAACAGCCCTGAAAGGCTCCTGAAAAGGTAGCAAAATATTCACAATATGGAGAATATCGAGAAAATCAGATCCCACAATCAGGAAAAATAATAAAGATAAAAATGAAGCCCATCAGTTAAGCCAATCTTTAAAAAGTCATCCTATTAAGTCACAGAGCAAATAAAAACAAAATAATTCAACAATGGAAATAATACAATATGCGCCTCCCTGGTTTGCATGCTCTGGAAAAATGTGGATCAGGAACATCAGTGTTGGTGAGACTCTAATTTCCATTCAGAATTATTTGGGATATTCAGGGTCTTCGGGACTGGAAGGATCCTTCCCTCTCCCTCTCTTTTTAGCAGAAGAGTAAAGGGACACCAACGTAGTAATGTGGCCACTTCACACAATTTGTCACAATGTTGGTCCAGACTTAGCCTCTGGAATCCTGCGACGGCACCTTTCCTCATGCTACAGTCATTTCCCTTTTCTTTTTAAGATCACATTTTAGAGGGGAGGGGGGTGGGGGGAGGGGTTAGCCTGGTGATGGGTATTAAGGAAGGCACGTACTGCATGGAGCACTGGGTGTTATACGAAAACAATGAATCGTGGATCATTACATCAAAAAACGAATGATGTATTGTATGGTGACTAACATAACATAATAAAATTAAATTTTAAAAAATGGGAACTCAATATAGAAAATAAACCTGAAAAAAAAAAAAAGATTACATTCATACAGATAACAAACCGTTTCTATAAGACCTGGAAAAATAGATAAGGCAAGAAGTAGGACTTGAAATAGTCAAGATTTTTTTTGATAAGAGATACAATATTAATAATAAAAGCCTTCCTTTGATCAGAAGCATATTATAATTACAAAGCCACTGACAGAGAAAGCATATGCTTGTAAGGTATGGAGAGTATTTCAATCTACCTCACTTCAGATGAAGAAAAACCAAAAATCTCTAAGGTTCTAACTAGAGATCAGTAAAATATTGGTTCATTACAAGATAGCGGTTATTTCTAAGACTCAGAGTCCAAGCCACAATGGGAAGCAAAGCAGAAGGACTGGAGGCAACAGCAAACATGCACTCGCTTAGATCACAATTTCTTTGTAAATACATAGAAACACATACCCATTTTTCCACATCAACTTGCTGTGGAAAGAAAAAGCCAAAATAAACAACAAGCAAACAAATAAATATGTGGCGATGTTTCAATTAATGTCACTTCAATAAACTGAAATGTGGTCCCTGCACTAAAATCTACTTCCAATTCTAAGAGATAATAAAAGTATTCAAAATTTTCATTAAAACATTTAATCTCCTCAAACCACAAGAAAAATCAATTAATTTAGTAATCGGAACTTCTAAAGTTATTAGGCTAGAAAAGCACCAGGTGCATAAAATAATAATAATCCAACATATCTAAAAGCAAACATGAACCTTTACCTAATTCTCAAACCTAATAGGCCTCCTGATTTAGGGACAACTATTCTCCTCTAAGTATCTAGTTAATGAAAAAGGTCACTTTAGAAATACAGCACCTAACTATAAAAAGATTTTATGTAATACAGGTAAAATTTCTCTTACTCCCATCTTCCTAATATTGTATAAAATGTCACAATAAAAGGCATGCCTTGCCAAATACTTCTGAAATTATATCAGCAAATTATTTTTAAAAATGCATTAATGAATGCCTGTTACCCTCATAATCATTATGTGATTCTTTAAAAAACTAAGTGAAAATTAAAAAAAAAAATAAAAAAAAATAAAATAAAATAAAATAAAAAACTAAGTGAATATAATTATACTCCAAAGTGTAAAAGAGAACAAAAAAACCATACATCAACAAGGACTGTCTTCTACAATGCTCTACGATTCCTAGCAAATCAATCAGAACAACAACAACAAAAAATCAACATTGAGGGGCATACTCTGTCTCAAAGTTAAGTTTCCATGACCCATACCTCCCCCTTCTATAACACATATGACTGGTGTCCTGTGACATTGGAGCTTTGCTTCAGATTCTTCATACATTTAATTTTATTTGTAACCATTTTCCCTAGAAAAATCCATTAATCAGGGAAGAATCTAATGCTATTTAGGCAGAAATCTTAGGCCATAGCTAAGAATCTGCTTCCCTTGGGAAGCAAGCTCCACATGCAGAGTGGTATTTTTAAGATATTATAAAGTGATATAAAAATATCAACCTAAATATACAGGTGGAATTGTTTTGAAGCCTCAGTGAAATTCAATCCACTTAAATTTCTTGTAATAGAGCACTTTGATTTATTTAACAATTTGGTTAGTCCTCTGAAAAATCTGTTCTAAGCCTCCTCCCAACCTTTTCATTTTAAGAACACACAATGGCTATTTAAGAAAGAAAAATTTACTGAATGGAAAGGCCTGGTTTTCCCTATACATTTTTAAGGTAGTTGGCTGTGATAGAAAGGTCAAGTCCTCTTTTTAAACATTAACCTATTAGAGCGATGAATTTATTTCTCTGGGTTCTGGGGCAAAGGGAAGAAATTTAGTCAGTTATAAAATAGTTACCATTTACTTTTCTACCACCAAAAGGAAAAATTCTTATATTTATTGTCTTTCAAGAACAACAACTCAAGGAAATGTGAAATGATTTCCTTTAATATTTGTCAGGAAAACAAAATATGCCACACTTTCAGTGACTTCAATGATTAGCAAAGACATATTAACCCATCACTATTTTCACTTCTAAATGTTAAACATTCTCTCTCACCCCCACTCCCCCCGCACACACACTTGCATCAGTGCAAATATAGAGGCTTGCAGGATTTTTCTAGAAGAAAGAGAACTTAAAATCAAGAGTCAAAACTACCATTAGTAATAGAAGTTCTTTAATGATGTGTATTTACAAAGAGAAACAGTTTCATAAGTAGCAAGAATTAGTAGCAATATAACAAACTCAGTATCCCAATACCCAAAGAAAGGCTTAGCAACAGCATGTGCCAAGGATGAATTATCAGATCAACACACAAGACAAGACAAATGGCCCACAGATTTAAAAGACGAAAGTGCCATACAGTTGTAATTATGCATAAGCGATGCAGAAAGATTTCATGACACATCTCTTATTAATGTTAACAAGAATCATTTCATTAAATGCCTGCAAATGGTGAAGAGGAGAATGATTTCTGTGGAGCTAATTGAGAAAGGGAAATACAAAGTTCACAATAACCTTGATTAATTTTATACTTTAATTACCAAATCCATAAAGCATATAAGACAAACGAACATTCGTTCCAATCATTTATTATCCAAACATTTGGGATTTTTAAAAAATAGAGATTTCATTAATTTAGAGAAAATATTTTAATATCTTTAGAAAATTACATCAAATATTCTATCATAATAAGACTAAAAAGGGGCAACCTCATTTTTCAAATAAAACAAAACTTCCATTAAGAGAAACAAAATTTAAGTAAGGGTTGCTGGAGTGGTGGGGGGGTGGGAGGGATGGGGTGGCTGGGTGATAGATACTGGGGAGGGTATGTGCTATGGTGAGCGCTGTGAATTGTGTAAGACTGTTGAATCCCAGACCTGTACCTCTGAAACAAATAATACATTATATGTTAAAAAAAAAAAAAAAAAAAGATAGTAGGAAGGGAAAAATGAAGGGGGGGAAGCGGAGGGGGAGACCAACCATGAGAGACGATGGACTCTGAGAAACAAACTGAGGGTTCTAGAGGGGAGGGGGGTGGGGGGATGGGTTAGCCTGGTGGTGGGTATTAAAGAGGGCACGTTCTGCACAGAGCACTGGGTGTTATACACAAACAATGAATCATGGATCACTACATCAAAAACTAACGATGCAATGTATGGTGATTAACATAATAAAAAAATTAAATACCAACCTGATTTAGCAGAGAGGACAGGAGTTAAAAATATAATACAAGAGTAATTAATCCTAAATTATATCATTATATGAAAGATGGAACATTCATATGACATCTCTATTTCTCTACTCATATTTTAATTAATACATTTAAGACATATAAACATGAACTACTCCATAACCTTAAAAAATTTAGTTGCTTCTTCCAAATTGCTTAACTCATTTTACTGTGTAAAGTGAAGAATTTTATTGCTATTAAATCTATAAGCCACCCATTAAGTAGTTACTATGTGCCTCGCTTTGAACTAAATGCTTTATATGTAATCTTACGGTCTGCATTTTACAATATGAAGAAACAAAGGACATATAAAGATGTTATGAACACAATGAAAAAAAATGTTACTGAATAATGGAACTTGACCTGAAATTGGGTCTCTGGCTTCAAAGCCCCATACTCCCACGCCACAACTAGGTACACCATATGCGAGTCACATCATTTTTTTTTTTAAAGATTTTTATTTATATGAGAGAGAGAAAGCAAGTGTGCATGAGCAGAGGGGAGGGGCAGAGGGAAAGGGAGAAGCAGACTCCCCACCGAGCAGGGATCCTGATGCCAGGCATGATCCCAGGACCCTGGGATCCTGACCTGAGCCGAAGGCATATACCCAACTGACTGAACCACCCAGGCTCTTTTGTTTCAAAATTTTATTCACATTTAACTTGAAATTGCTCTATAGCCTATTTCTTCTGGTAAGTGCCACCCAATATAATGTGTTAACATCAAAATAAGAAAAAGTAAAATGCACCTAGAAATTTTTTTTTTAAGTAGGCTCCATGACCAATGTGGCCTTGAACTCACGACCCTGAGATCAAGAGAGATGGTCTATGGACTGAGCCAGCCAGGTGCCCCAAATTCTTGTAACATCATAGGTGTTATTTAGTTTCAGTTGTTCAAGGCATGTTTGGTTTTCTGCATAGATACGTTTTCTAAATAATTACACCACAACAATAAAACATTCATCATGAATATACAGTTTTTAATATCAAGACATTACACAAAAAAGTAATTAAAATATTTAATGCAAACCTACAATCGACTACCATGCTAATTTTTTTTAAGTAATAAATTACAGAAAAGTGAAAAGAAAAAAACTGTTCTACCCTATAAATAATTCTCCACCACACAGGCTGTTTATTATTAAGACTGCAAGGGAGGGGGAGGGGACATGAAAATTTGCACACTGTGTTCCAGGATTCAAAATATTATGAAGTCATCTAGATTTTTTAAAGCAAATTATGATTCGGAGAGGCCACGTTTTTAATGAGTATAATGAGTTTGGAAAAGTATGTAAGTCATGAGTATACAGTTTGCTGAAATTTTACTGCATAAACAAACCCATGTAATCAGCACCCAGATCTAAATATAGGATACTACCATGACCTAGAGGCTACCTTCACATCCTCCCTAAAGGTAACAATTATTCTATCACTATTAATTAGTTTTGCCTTTTCTTATTTTGAAAATATAGAGTATGTTCTCTTTTTATCTAGCTCCTTTAGCTGACATTAGGTTTATAAAATTCATCACATTGTCTCATGTGGTAGTAATTCGTTTTCCCATTTTCCATTGTATGAATATATCATAATTTACTTATCCATTCAACAGCTAGAGTAGTGATCTACTGCAATGTGGAAATGGTACTACTGAAATTTTTTGCCAAATTTTCAAACAAGATGTTCTTCAGTGGGGTGAATGGATAAACGGTTGGGCTTCCATACAATCGAATACTATTCAGCAATAAAAAGAAATGAGCTATCAAGCTAGGAAAAGACATGGAGGAATATCAAATACACATTGCTATGTGAAAGAAACTAGTATGCAAAGACTATGTACTGTATGATTCCAACTACATGAAATTATGGAAAAGGCAGAACTATGGAAATAGATCAATGGTTTCCAGTGGTTGGGGGAGGAAAAACAGGAGAAACACAGGGGATTTTCAGGGCACTGAAACCATTCTGTATGACACAATCATGGTGGATACATGACATCAAACCTTTGTCAAAACTCATAGAATTTACAGCATGAAGAGTGAACCCCAATGTAAACTGTGGGCCTTTATGTGATCAGGATGCATCAACAGTGGTTCACCAATTGTAACAAATGTACCCCACAAATGCAAGACCCTAATTACAGAGGAATTGAGTGCACGGAGTACGGAAATGTTCTCAACAATGTTCTGTAAACCTAAAACTGCTCTATAAAAAATAACTGAAAGACATTTTAATATTAAAAAGTGGATATAATATATACCAAATAATTGTTACATAATATAAAATGAGAGAAGGGTAAGCAAATGTAAAAACCCAACGATGGGGGTTGTTCTGTGAGCGTAAATATTACTGCTGGCCTGGAGCTTCACGGAAGGGTTCAACGAAGTAGTACACTTGGAACATGTGCATAGAACGGGGCCGGGGGGGAGGGGGTGAACTTCTGCAAGACCCAGGATTCTAAGTTGAGGCATGAGTGTGGTAAGCGTACAAGAAATGGCATCTGCAGAAAAGAGAGCACATTCAGGGAATGAGTCCAGTTTGGATAGTGAATGGACAGGAGAAGGTACTAACGAAAGGGAGACAAACTAGAGCCTACGTTCCTTCACAAACACTGAGGTCACCCAGTAACAATTAAATTAAAAAGTCTGCACAGGGGACAGATGTACAACAGTCATACACAAGTCAAAGGCCTAGAAAGAGAACATCATCAAAGCAATCCTGGCCCAAACAGCGTGAGGGTGATCTAATGATTGGCTTGATCTATCGAGGTGCACAGATTCCTTCCTAATCCACATTTGACTCGTTCTCAGAGGAACCAACAACTCCTTCTGGGGAAACTACAAACAAATCAACCAACTTTACATATCTCAGCGGCATTCTCCTCAAATCCACCCTGGAGGCTTAGCAACTAGAGCTCATGAATAAATAAATGATAGAATTCATTTCCCTACTCATATAATTGTTATACACACTAACACTTCTATTCTGTAAACTTTTAGAAACAAACCAGAACTTCCAGGCCATGGACATGTACAGATAATCCCATTTTTATCTTTGACTCCGAAACCTTGCTTTTATTCTTCACTCCCCAAAAAAGCATTTACCTCGTGTTTGCAATGCCCACATTCCACTTAACATCCTGTTCTCCTGTCTTGGAAGAAACCACCCTGGCTTCCAGACTCTCTCACCATTTACCCTGCAGAGAACCCAGACTACGGTTACTCATCTGTAGGGTGAACAAATTCAACTAACTCCAGCCTACAAAGTGCTAGATTTTCCTGGCTCAGTGTGGCTTCTTCTGTTACTGATCTATCGTTTTTCTTTCTTTTTGCACTGTCGAATCTCATCAGGACATTTTTCTCTCATGTCAGATAATGCAATGCTTTCAGTATGTTCCTCCCATCTTGCGTTAGGCTCACTTTCTCCAGAACTATGGGAATCGGTACGCTATGATATGGAGCCCTTTCCGTGCACCCCTGGTGTGCTGCTTTTTGCACTCTAGTCCTGAGGTTTTCTGGACCAGTAGAGAATAGGCCCACAGCTCCATGAAGTCTTAGAGCTACTGGCCTCACCATGACCTCAGAAGACACATGAACATCATCTGGTTGTACCACCAGTCCTGGCTTCACTGTTCCATCTGGTCTCTCGAATCCTCACGTTATGCAGATCCCACTGGTCTTCGTCTTTCCCTTACAGCTCTGAGATTCACTGTAAAACAGAACAGCTTCTGAGAGTCTGTCTGTGGCTGTGTAACTTCCTTTTAAATTGTCACATCTGAAATTACGTGAGAGATTTTGTACGTGTGCACGTTATCTGTGTTTTCTTCTGGGGAAAGGTACTAGAACTTCTATCTGGTCCACGAAGGCACCATGCCCAGGGATGGCCACATAAATTCTCAGGCAGACTGAGACACTTTGGACATTACAAAGGAGAACCGGCGGGAATTAAGCAGGAATTAAGCGTGTCAGTGGTAGAGTGAGTGATCACAACAGACTGAAAGCCCGGCCCTGATGGGGTTTATGCTCTACTGGGGAGAGGTGGTCTTGAAAAACAAGAGAAATGAAAAATAAAAACAGAAGGACATAGTATGTCAAAAGGTAAGAGTGCTTTGGGGAAAACTCAAGCAAGCTAAGGAGAAGGACTAGTTAGGGAAAGAGAGGAGTAATGGGTGATTCCACCTGATAAACAGTGGTGACAGAAAGTATTCTATCAAATAAGACTAGAATGTTTTAAGAAGATAAGGTAGAACTTTAAGAGAATAAAAATTAGGGGACAGTTGGCTCAACAGGTAATGAGTCTCTTTAAATCACTAGTAAATTCAGGAATAGTTTATCACATAAATTTACCATCTGATTCATTTACTATCAAAGATTTCCATGTGCAAAATATCTTTTTAAATTTTGAACACAAAAAAAATCTGAGGAAGATGCCCAAATTGATAGTAATCAAATAAAATAATCTATACATTCAAGATTCATAATCTAAAACAGTGCATAACTGTACCACAGTGATTAAATTACATGTGAATTAAATTGGCCTCCTTATTGAGTTTGATGCTGGAGTCTCTGGAAACCACATCATTCAAATACACAGAAATACATGTATCCTTAGCTTCGGAGTACAAAGTAAGACGTCTTTCTGAATTCGGAAAGACCATAAAACAGACAACGTCTACTAACAGGAGATGCGCATTTTAGACACAAACATCCACATTCACATAAGCAGTAGATAAATAATGGTTGCTCAGTGAATACTTTCAGCTATATGCCCTTCAGGAGATTATAATCATATTCATCTTTTAAATCATCGCACCAAGTTCACGGATGAAAGACAGGTACAAGGCTATGCACAGAGGCTTTAGTCAAGATACTGGTGGAGGACCACTTCAAGTTAGTAATCTGTTAATGTATTTGCATTATAACTCCATTCCCAGAGCAGTCAGTATTTGTGCTTTACCAAGGATGTTCCTGAACAGCAAGATAAAACAGAAATCGGCCTCTGGAAAGAAAATGTTAAGTTATAGTAGATATTTGGGAATTGCTGTTTCAATATGAATAATAACATCCAATTGTCTGCGATATAAACAGACTAATCTATTAAGCTTTTCACAGTTTTTACCTATTGAGGACATCAGCCATTTATGACGTGATATAGAACCAGATACAGGGGGTAGAGTGCTGCTAAGTTATCAGAAGCTCCTTCCTCTGTGCTCTGAGGAAAGTTTCTCTTCACGATTAGATCACTAAACTTCTCAAGAGCAAAGACTCATTCTTATTTACCACTGTAGCTCCAGCCCAAAATTCACAACAGCAACTTAACAGACTTTTGTGGAATGAATGCTGCTTGAATCAGTTGGGCGGAAAAGGGACATGGCTTTTCCATTTCTCAGCCGTGAAGACAACTGAAGTATAGACTTTGATCTCTTTTTCTAGATAAGGATCTAACTTGTTAGACCTAGTTTGGCTCAAGAACCTGGAGAATCTCAAATACAAGTAAATAGTTCCAATTAAGGCATAAGGATGCTAACTCCGTGTCTGCTATGTAGTGTAGCAAACGATGTTAGAAATGATCCAAAGGTCACTTACACATACAAATGTCTTCCTTCTTCCAAAAAAAAGAACCTAATTTTGTAGATGTACCTTTCTTCTCTCCCTCCCCATGCTCTGAGCCAGCTGTTGACCACATTTCCCCCCATAAATAACAGTCATAAGCATGTAACAATGTGCAAGAGGGAAATTCCACCAGGAGGTTTCTTTACTGTCATAAACGAAAACACACACAGTCAGCGCTTTTTCGTGCCTATGGAAGATGTCGAATTTAGAGATCATCCCTGAAATTGCTACCGTCCTGTTGTAATCACAGGGAAACTAGCCTAGGAACTAAGAGAGAACAGAATGAAGAGAACTATAGAAAACCTGAGCCAGAGCCCTGATCGATTAAAATTAGATTATCTGCCTTTGGATATTTTGTGTCATTTTTTTTTAAACCATATATGATTAAGTTGTAAAAGAGGACACAACAGTTTGTAATATAATCCTGTTTATGTAAAAATATTTTTGTACATGACGCTCTAGGTGGGTATAAACCAATCTTTTAGCAATGGTTGTCTTCAGGGGAAAAGGTGGATTATGAAGCAAATATTTGCATTCAGTACTCTGCTATATTACTATTATGAGAATAAAAGATTTAAATGGTTCTGGAATTTAAATTTTACCTGAAATTTAAGTGTATTTTATATCGCATGCATGGCAGGCACTAATTATGCGTGTTCCCCCAGCTTTGAGATATAATTGATACACATCACTGTAATATAAGCTTAAGATATTCAGCATAATGGTTTGATTTACACACATTATGAAATGGTTATTGCAATAAGTTTAGTTAGCATCCACCGTCAATATAGATACAATGCAAAAAGTAGTAAAAAAAAAAAAAAAAAGGAAAAACACATTTCCTTGTGATGAGCACCCTTAGGATTTACTCTCTTGACAACTCTCCTATACAGCCCACAGGAAAGGTTAACTATAAGCATCATGCCACACAGGACAGCCAGAGAACTCATTCATCTTATAACTGGAAGTTATTTTTTGACCTCCCCCTTTCTTCCAATTCTCCCTCATCCCACCTCTGGTAACTACAAATCTGATCTCTTTTTCTATGAGTTTGTTTTTATTTTGTTTTTGTAGATTCCACATATAAGTGAAGTCATACAGTATTTGTCTCTGTCGGACTTATTTCACTTAGCATAATGTCCTCAAGGTCCATCCATGTTGTTGCAAATGGCAAGATTCCATTCTTTTTTTATGGCTGAGTAATATTCTATTGCATGCATGCATACACATACACACACACACACACACACACACACACACTATGTCTTCTTTATTGATTCGTCTATCAATGGACACTTGGGCTGTTTCCAAATCTTGGCTTTTGTAAATAATGTTGCTATAAACATAGGGGTGCATGTATCCCTTTAGAATTAGTGTTTTTGTATTCTTTGAGTAAATACCCAGTAGTGTGATTACTGGATCATAGGGTAGCTCTATTTTTCGCTGTTTGCGAAACCTCCATACTGTTTCCCACAGTGGCTGCACCAGTTTGCATTCCCACCAACAGTGCAAGAGGTTCCTTTTTCTCCACATCTTTGCCAACACCTGTTGTTTCCTGTGTTGCTGATTTTAGCCATTTGACAGGCATGAGGTGGTATCTCATTGTACTTTTGATTTGCATTTCTCTGATGAGTGATGTGAGCATGTTTTCAGGTGTCTATTGCCCATTGGTATGATTTCTTTGTAGAAATGTTCATGTTTTCTGCCCATTTTTTTTGGATTATTTGGTTTTTGGGTGTGAAGTTCTTTATATATTTTGGATACTAGCCCTTTATCAGATATGTCATTTGGAAACATCTTTTCCCATTCCATACGTTGCCTTTTAGTTTCGTTGATTGTTGTTTGTTGATTGTGCAGAAGCTTTTTATTTTGATGTGCTCCCAACAGTTTTTGTTTTTGTTCCCCTTGCCTCAGGAGACATGTCTAGAATAAAGTCGCTACAGCTAATGCCAAAGAAGTTACTTTTAACATATAATTAATCAAGCAAGTAAATAAACAAATGAGGACATATATATGTATCCATATTTATATTTATAAAATTTATTTATTCCCAACCATATTCCAACCAGGCATCTTGCTGAAGCAAAAATAAAAATTGTGAGTGTGGTATTATTTTTATTAAAAAGTATCCCTAGTTCAGTCTTTGGCTCTGGTCTCTTCAGAGTCAGGTATCTACTGCTACGATATTTAAAAGTGTAATATTGATCATTTGATTCTGTATTTTAACAGAAACTTAGAACATGCAGAGCAGTAACATACTTAAAAATGGATGAACAACATGTGTTTAAGTTAACTTCACTTTCTTCCAGTGAGACTGGCATTAGCTCAGCCATCTGAGAAACTGACTTTTAATAATGTACAGAACATAATCTATATTACATGAATCACAAGCAAGGTTATTTAATCCTTCATCTTCCCACCACACTATCCCATTTACTTTGATGAGAAGGAAAGCAAATGAACATGGAAATAAAACTCAACCAGGGTGAGTTTATTAACTCTTTTAATTTCTGATCTGCCCAAGAACTTGAACAAATGTCTTTAACATGAAGTGCCACTAGGCATATACCCAAATACCAGAAGAATAAGGATATGAAAGAAACATTAAGATTCACTTCTGGAATATCCAACAAATACTGAACACTCAAAAAACTCTTGAGAGAATAAAGTCTTTTAAATATCTATGAGTTGATACCAGTTATATATATTATATATATATATATAATATATATATGACTGATAATAACACTGACTGGTTTACAAGAAAGTACCCTTTTCAGTCCATATTCAACTAGATTACTCTGATCTTCATCTGAGCTTGTCAACAACATCTTCGAACTACATCACAGAAGTCGTGGGCTGAATAATGGGACCCCACAGACATCCACATTCTAATCCCCAGAATCTGTGACTGTTACATGGTAGTATGTAGTTCATTTTGAAGACAGAGGATGGGCCACAAACCAAGAATGTAAACTAGAAAAGGCAAGGCAAACAGACGCTTCCCCAGAGCTCCTCTAAGGAATGTAGTTCAGCTGACACCTTCACCGCAGCTCACTGAGATTAATTTTTATACTTCTGACTTCAAGAACTTTAGGATAATAAATTTATGGTGTCTTAAGCCATTTGGTTTGCGGTAATTTTTTTACAAGCAGCTACAGAAACCAATACATGTGGCTTCTGTGACCCCTTTCTCCCGGTTTTCCTCATCTCTCAGACCATATCTATCTTCCCAGAGCCTTCCAAAGGATGCTTCTCATCTTCCTACTGCTTTAATAGTGATATCCCTTCAGGCTCCTTTACTACTTTTATTACATGGACATTCCATAGTAAAGAGCTTAAAAGCAAAGGCTTTAGAGTCCAGAGGACATGGATTTGTACCCCAGTTATACCACAGGCTAGCTATGTGATCTTTCCAAATACTGTAGTTTTCAGGTCTAGAAATTCCATTTTGTTTCTTTGAAAAATTCTTCTAAGTATTGGAATCTTTTATTTCATTGAACATAGTTATAATAAGCTTCTTTATACTTTTGTCTGGTAAGATCATCTCAGGGATGTTGTTGGTTGTTTTTTCTCTTGAGATTGGATCCCATTTGTGTGTTTCTTTCCATGTCAAACAATCGTGGATTTTATCCTGTCTTTTAAAGCTGTTAAGATTCTGGATTCTGGGCACCTGGGTGGTTCAGTAGGTTGAGCATCTGCCTTCCACTCAGGTCATGATCCTGGGGTCCGGGGATCGAGTCCCACATCGGTCTCCCTGCTCAGCGGGGAGTCTGCTTTTCCCTCTACCCCTCCCCCCTGCTCATCATCTCCCTCTCTCTCTCACTCTTTCTCAAATAAATGAATAAAATCTTTTAAAAAAAGATTCTGGATTCTGCTACATACTTCTGAAGAATGTGGAGGGATTTGTTTTAACAGATAATTAACTTGGTGAAACTCATACCGGAGGATGCTGGGTGACAGCACAAATCTCAGTCCAGTATTGTCCTTAGCAATGGCGTCTGAATTGACATCTGCCCCCCCCCCACATGGTTTAAGCACCCGCAAGAGGCTAGGCAGTTTATACACAGAATTTAGGGGTCCCCATCTCTGGATTTCTCTTTTTCAGGATGATTCCTTGACTTTCCCAAGGCCCCGAATTCTGTCTCCAGGGAGACGACGGGTATTCTCTCAGAGTCTGAGCTGCCACACAGCATTGACTAGTCCACTGTCAGGCTAAAAGCCTTAAAAATGAGGAAACTCATCCACATCGATCCCATTTTCCGAGTCTGACTCCTCTCCAGAATCTGCCTGCTTTTGCCCAACCCTCCAGAGCCTGCAGGTATTTAGGAGGTTTGCTGTTATTTGTTTTGATCTTAAGATTTGGCCCAAAGTTTAGAGTTCTTCCTCCAGAAGAGTCAGGTCTGGTAGGAGCTTGTGCAAGCAAAGCCAGGCAAAAAAAATCCCGAGAATAATGATTAACAGCCGTAGTGTCTCCTGGGTGCAGGGGTTGGCTGGCACACGTTAGTTACATTAAGTTATTAGAGTCTCACATCAACACTATCAGGGAGATATAACGGTTTCTCTTTATAAATGAAAAACTGAGGGAGAGAAAGATTAAGCAGCTTTCCTAAGATTACCAAGAATTGAACTCAGTGAGTTTGTTCCAGAATCCACGTGCTTCACACCGCTCTGAAATCTGCACAGGTCTTCTTGACCTGCTTCATCTGCTGCTCTTGTATTTATATGAAATGATCGTAGATGCAATCACGTGCCTGAAATTGGTGCTTCACTGTTTGATAAAGGTGCTTTTTAGAAACTCATTTATGGTGCTTCAGTGTTTAAAAAATGTATTTTTAAAAGACTCGCTTACTAGTAAATTTAGCCAGCAGCTTTCTTGATGCATTGATATTCTGAGTACATGCTTCAAAAAGGCAGAGGTTTTATTAGAAGAATGACAGAGCTGTATTAATAATACTCTGCCTTCTAGAACTTCATTTCTCATAAAAACTGGACATGTCTGAGTCTGATGTATATTTTTCTATTGATAATTAAATCACTGTAGTATCTTGTACCTTTAATTACAAACAGTATATAATTTAAAAATATGGAACAGTCTTAGGATCTCATATAAAATAATAAACCATTTTAGTAAATTGAGACATAAAAACCACTTTAAGAATATCTCTAGATATGTTAGGCACTATCCTCCTATCAAGTATGGTTTTCTATTAGAATTCTAAAAAATAGCCTAATGAGATCAAATTATTCTTTGGAGAAAAATTTAAAATAATTTTTATATTAATACTTTTAGTATTATTTCTGCTTGTCTTAGAAATGATTGGAGAAAGTCCAAAGAAAATTCAAAGCAATGACAAGTTCCACATACCCAATCCCTTCATTGTGCTTATAAGTGTATATACTTACATGGTAATACACATCAAACTGTAATTGCTTTTCTATACCTGCATTAGACTGTGGACCCACTAATGACAAAAATCACATTATTCATCTTCCGATCTAAAGACCCTTCTAAAGTATATCTTATAAATGTTCAAGAAATTTACATTAAATAAATGATGAGAACTGAATGATTTTATTCCTAATATTTTACATTCTGAATGTTATAGATACTTAAAGTATTATTATAATTTCAATTATAGTAAACTACCAATTACCTACAATGAGGAAAATCGGACATAAATTAATTAATGATACCAATCATAATCACCTAAATTATAAATTTCAACCTACTTGCCCAAAGAGCAGGATAGAAGGGGCAAATACTGGTTTAATTTTAGGTAATTTTTCTTGGTTCAAGCTATAAAATTCAAACAACAAGGAACCAATAGAGTCAAGTGGACACAAGGCAAATCCAAGAGATAGGGTCTTAGACTTCTTTCAGAAACAACTAAACCAAAAGACAGAAAGGCCAGTAAATGTTACAAATTTAAAACACAATATACAAGTAAGCCACTTGATACACTTATGGCATTAAAAAAAAAAAGGCAATGCCTTTTCAACAAATGATAATTATTAAAATTATTTGAAAAAGTAAGACTTTTCAATAAACTGCACGGACTTCAGAAACAAAAGTTCTTTCCACTACACTATGTGCCCTCTCACTTCATACTGTGCTCCTATAAAATGGAATCCTTCAACTAGACCTTAATAAAAAAAATACAACCATGTGGAGAAAGTGTTCATCCAAAAGGTCTGTGAATTAACATTAGTAAAATAGTCCAAAGGATAAGATCACCTAAATCATTAAACTTTATTCCCTACAACGGTGGGACTCTATAGTTTAACATAATTATGCCATCGTTAAACTGGCAGAACCATGATCTCACTGATATGAGGAATCTGAGAAACAAAACAGAGGATCATAGCGGAAAGGAGAGAAAAACGAAACAAGACGAAACCAGAGAGGGAGACAAATCATAAGAGACTCTTAATCTCAGGAAACAAACTGAGGGCTGCTGGAGGGGAGGGGGGTGGGAGGGATGGGGGGGCTGGGTGATGGACATTGGGGAGGGTATGTGCTATGGTGAGCGCTGTGAATTGTGTAAGACTGTTGAATCACAGACCTGTACCTCTGAAACAAATAGTACATTATGTTATTTTAAAAAAAAAAAAAAATGGCAGAACCATGTGCCAGAAGTAGGGTGGGATGTTGGAGGAAGGAAGACAGAGAACTGGACCCGCCAAGATGGCAGAGGAGGACTACGCCAAGGCCAGGGAAAAGGCAGTCAGAAATCAGTAACGGTCCTACCAGTGGAACATACAGGGATGAGAAAAAAAGTAGAATAATAATAACGGACCCTGTTAAATATATACCATACAAGCAATAGACTACATGCGTCATCACCAAACCTGACGATAAAGACTTACCTTCCCCAAAGCCACAGAGTGAATACAAGGCAGAGCAGGTATTCTAAAGTATTTCTCTAATTCTACAAAGCCCTGCTATTGGCCCCGTGCTCTCTAACCAGCAATCAGAAGAGTGAGAAAAGAAAGACAGATGTGGGTTCACAGACAGACAAGTTACACAGAACCACATAAACCCAGGGAGAGGACAGGAGTAACAGAAGCAAGGATGCCCATGTACAGAAGCCCAGGTGAAATTCACCCCCAGGGACAGGCACTGCTCCAGTGGTCATTTTCTCCTTGTTGTACGTGTATTATCTCCACCCTCAAAATTCTAAAGGTTCTAAGAGCAGCTACTCAGATAAATGGGTCTTAGCCTCTAATATTGATAATGCTTTGAATAAGAATAAAATCTAAATGATATTCAATGGATATATACATATGATCTAGATCTGCCTTACTATACATTTTTTTTTTTATTAAACAGACATTTTAGAAAATCCCTTTAGAGAAAATCCTTCAGAATGCTTCTATGCCACAAACATATTAGTTATTTTACTAATGGTCACAATAAGCAACTTAATGGAATCAAAACTTCATAAATTAGGTAATATTTTTCCTTGTTTCATCTTACACAAATCTTTTTGTTATCAGTAATTTTCTTGATTTGTTTTGGCACAAGTGATGCTGGGAATTTCTCGCTACTTTCCTGAAGCTTTATGAAAACCATGCATTTATTTAAAGAGACCCAAAAACATGAGCAAAACAGGTTAACCACAAAAAGAAAAGGCACAGTTCTAGATGGAATTTTTTCCTTATCATCAAGTGTGTTCGTATTGTTATGTGCATATGACAACATTTTGGACATTAAATAGTATTATGCAATTTACTGAATTACACAAAGAATTTAGAAAGAATTACTTTTCTTTTTTTTTAAGATTTTATTTATTTGAGAGAGAGAGAATGGAAAAGAGAGAGCATGAGGGGGGGAGGGTCAGAGGGTAAAGCAGACTCCCCGCTGAGCGGGGAGCCCAATGTGGGACTCGATCCCAGGACTCCAGGATCATGACCCAAGCCGAAGGCAGTCACTTAACAACTGAGCCATCCAGGCGCCCGAAAGAATTACTTTTCTAAAAGAGGACAAGGCTTTGTAAATAAAGTTGATTATGAATAAGTTAGGGAATCGGGTAATACGTGAGGTTCTTTTTGATACACTGGTGATTTATAAGGAAAAAAAAAATGATTTCATGAAAATCGCCATTACTCTGTTGATATACTTCCTCTTAGTAAAAGTGGATCTTTGTTTAAGCAAATCTACTGTCCACAGTTTATTAAGTTGGAGATGACAATTTGCTTGACATACGTCAAGGTGGCCATAGGTTCCCAGAATGAATTCAAAGCAGAACTAGTTAGTTATGAGGGTACGGATACCTAATAAAGTCCAAAAGACTTGACTCCTACAAGTGCGAAAAGCATCCACTACAGCATATGATCAGACATGCTACCTAGCCATCTTACACTATTACAATTAAGACAGCTGGTAAGGTGGAGATCTTCTCTCCTCCTTGGTAAATAGTCATGGCACCAAATCCCAAGTGTTCCCTACCTCTGACCACCCCAGGGCTACCCCAGGATACCCCCATATCACTGGGACCAGCCCCAAATCTCTCCAGGACTTAGCCTCTAGCATTATAGCTGAGATCCACTCTGATTAATTGACACCTGTGCCAAAGTTGTTAAATATTTTGAGTATCATTTCAGGGTATAATCGAAACTCCTCTGTGATCTAGGAGAGTATCTTTCCTTCTCCAAAATATAGGATCCCCTTGAGCTATTGGACAGCGGTTTCCTCTTAAAAGTTACTCATCTAAAAGTGACATTCAGCTCAATGAAAGATGTCCCTTCCCTGTAGCAGATTCTTCTCAACTTACATTTTCTAATTAATACCTTATGGTAGCTATGCTGGGCTTTAAAACATGGTGTTCTACACATCACATAAATTGCCACTTCAGAAACTGACAGAAACCTGTAGATGGGGACCAAGTCAAAATAAAATATAGCTAAATAAGAATATGAGGGAGAGGATGCAGAAATTCTAATAAATATCTTAAAAGCATAACTCCTAAAACCGTATTTCTAACACTTCCTAGACACACAGGAAATTTAGAGCTTGCCTAGGTAAACTCCATGATTTTAGGGGGATAAAACATCTTTTCAAAGTCATTAAATTTAGAAAAATTAGCTTAGCAATATAAAAATTAAATTTATGTCCATTTCATCCATAAGCTGGTATCTACAAAGTAAAATGACCCAATACGTACTTTCCTGGATGCTTAGGCAAAAGAATATGATTTTTCTTTGTAAAAACAGATTTGAATTTCAAAGCTGACATACCTCAGTAATGTTTAAAAATCAGAAGAGGTTATTTCATGTAGAAACATGACTAGCTGAACTGAGAAATGTTTTACTTCTATTTAAGCCTATTCTAAAAGCTTTGGATTAAAGAACAGAAATTTTAAAAAAACATTTTATATAGTTTAATACAGTAATTTCAAACTTTTTGTAACCAAAAATTAACTTGAAAAGTTAAAACACATATATTTGGATCTCTCATAAAACAAGTTGTTATTCTAATATCAAATAAAAATCACTAAAGTTTCTCCTTGATACTAGTGTACTATTAACATTTAAAATGAATTTAGAATTAATGCAGAAACCAATTAAATTTTGTGTGAAACTAAATCTTTCAAAATTAGAAGGCTAATGAAAATACGTTACATCCTAACTGATCACTCATTTTCTGTGGAGCTACGTGTTATTTTTCAATGCTCTGGCCTATCAAAACTGGAACAATGATTAAAAACCGTAACAGTAAGACATAGTGCAATAATGGTAAGACAAAATTTTAAGTTTCATTTAAAACATACACTACAGTAATTATAGTACAAAAAAATAAGTAAACAAAAGACAAGAAACCAAAATTTGGCCATCCATCCTCTGCTTAATTCTAAACTCTAATGAATTGGTTAAGAACAAAAGTAGCCCAGAAATCAGTCATATCAAGTTATAGCATGGAAAAAATTTAGATTACCAAATCAGATTTCAAAGAAAAATGTCATCATTAGGGGACAGAATAAGAATTTCAATTTTCAGAAGAAAACTCTTAGATGTTTGCAAAACTGTAATTGATTAAAGCCATATTGCCATAATTTTATTACTTAAAATATATGAGTGCCATGAAATTTTACTTGCCATAAAGAAGCTTAGAACATAGTCACATGGTTAGAGGCATTTGAAAATGAAATAAAGGTTAATGACAAATAGCCATGCATAAAGCAACTAATTAAAATAGTAACAATGACAGCTCTGAAAACGTAAGAAAACACACAAATTGCTCCAAGAAAGATTCTGTTTTAAACCACAGACATAAGCATGAGGTTCCATGACACACATCACCTTGAGGCTGGATTTTTTTTTTTTTTTTTAAGTTCTTTACGCTATCACAGGTCTGCTGGACAAAGCAGAAAGTCAAACTTAAGGAAATCACAAGTAAAATGCATTGACTTAATTTCAGCAAAAAGAAAACCTCCAACACCTATGAACGAAACCATTCATACCGTCAAAGAGTTCATTAAAATACTACAAGTATACATAAATTAAGTACTTGCCCCTTCTGACTTCTCCACCGTGTTAGCCAGCATTTCCTGCAGGGCCCGGACAGAGAGAGACTGTTCCAGCACAAAGGTGCAGATGGAGAGGTCTGGGGGAACATTCTGTGTGGAAAGAGGAAAAGATGACCATCATTGCTGCCCCCACCACCACCATCAAGCAATCAGACCCAATTTACCTTATTATATATCAGTTTCATTCATAGAAGAAAAAAAGAGTACTTGGCAATTCTCTAATAGCAGCTCCTAAATCATCAAAATATATTATCTATTCCGGTCACACATTTTAATCCATTTTTGAATTTATGGATAACGAGAGCTAACCATTTATTGAGTGCCTACTCTCCTAGGCGTTGCACTCAGAGCTTTATCAGTACCTCCTGTGGTTGTCTATAATGATTATTACTATCATTGTGCGGACAAGAAAACAGAGAAGTTAGGTTACTTTCCAAAAGTCACAATAACTAAATTTTTCAAGGCAGTATTAAAAAGCCAGATTTCTTGGACTCTCAAGTTCTAATCTACCATGCAGCCAGCTCATTAAAAAATATGTAGAAAAATACTTGCCTCAAACTAATATTGAAATTAATAAATAGAAAATTGAATTGGTACAAAAAAGCCTTTTACACAGGCTTCTCTTCATCCAGAAAGAAAACCATTACTTTGTTTTACTCAAGTAGGATACATATTTGGCCTCTAACTTGAGTTGTGGCAATATGATTTTCTGCTCTGTCCTGGGATGGATGGACGGACAGACGGGTGTATGTATGTATGTATTATTTTTCTCAATCATACTTTTCCCCTTCTCTTTCCTTCCTTTGAAACTGCCACTCCAATCAATAACCCCATAAGTTCTGAAAATCCCAAAAGGTAACTATCAAGGTGGTGAAGGAAACAGGGTAATAGCTACCCGGTGAGTTAGAACTACCCCAATCAGGAACAAGTACATTATCATTCATGCAGGCTTTTGCTTTAGATAAGCAGGATCCAGCAGGCAATCCAACTGGGTCTGGGAAGATGCTCAAAGGAGGATTTTCTTAACAGAGGAACATCATAAATACATTAAACACTGAATGTAAGTGAGACAATATCTTCTTCATAAAAAGAACATTAGGAGGATAAATTTGATAACCTGATATAATGCATCAAAATTACAATTTTCAATGTTTAAATATGTATTAAATTGAACCACTACCACTAGAATGATTCTTATCAGCAGACAAGGATGCTTTATGGTTTCAAGGCAAGATGAAGAGCTAGGGTTCCAGAATTAAAATTCTTTTGTGGATGAAAGGAACATGTCATCTTGGCCACTGGGGTTACTCATACCCTACAAACCTTCCTGGCACCCATGTTTTGTTCTGCTTTGTTTTATTTTTTAAATGAACTTTCCCTCGCTGGAATCCTCCATCCTCCTGTCTTGGGCTTCTGTGACCCCAGCCAAATGTCCTTCCATTCCTCCTCAAACTATCTCAGCTAGTCGTCAAAACAAACTCCCAGATCTGGGCACAGCTACTGCCTTCATAATCTGCAGTCAGCCAGACAAGAGCTCTCTTTCCAAAATCCTCAGATAAAGGACTGGAAGCTAGGAAAGAACCTCTCTTCTACTTTGACATTTAGGAATGAATTCTTTGAAATTTAATTTTCTCAGTTCTAACTATATTAATTACAATTTATCAAACCAAGACAAATGCTACGGGGTAAAAAATCTGATACTCAAAGCATTTATTCTGATCTTATCCATTTAAAATGTGAGGGTTTGGAAGCTATACTCACAGTGCTAGTAGAATCCTATGTTATTAAATGGTATGCTAGTGAACTAATTTCTCAAAACAAAAAATGCCCTGATTTGTAGCATTTGCCCATTTCTGTGACAAAAATAACTGATTTCAAAGTCAAAGTTTATACATCAGCTCACAAAATTCCTAAATATGTAACACATAGCTCTCAGGAATCTATGAGAACTGTTCCCAGGGCACCACCGGACTGATTTCAGACCCGTATCCATTAATTACTTCAGAATGACTATAATGTAACAGTTAAGAACTTGGATTCTATAAAGTTACCTAAGCAATAATCCTGGCCTCACCACTTAATACCTGCTAACTTTTCTTATTTTTGGTTTCCTTCCCTGGAAAATGATATAGTAATTATAATAACTATACCATTAGAGAAACATAAATGAGATAATGTAAGTCAAGAGCTTATCACAGTGTCAAGAACATAACAACTCAAAATAAGGGAGCCACTAACCTTAGGTTTGTATATTGTCATTTCTTTCTGTGGCAACTAATGAAGTACCACTCATTTCTTAAAACTGATTCTTAAACGGAATCTACTTCGGAGAAATAGTGTTTGAAAACACAAATCAATTATGACCCTGTTCATAACATCCAAAATGTTCTAGTATTGTCAAGAAAAGGTCATTTTTGGTAAAGTTTATGTACTGGATATCTTTTGATTGTTTCATGCTTCACTTTGCTCAAAATGTTAAAATATGGATCACTATACCAGCTTGCATTTATTTTAAAGATCCTTGAAAACCACATGGATTTGGAATGAATTAATCCTGCCACACCATTTTCATTTTGCCACAGACTGACATGCTTGTTACAAGATATTCTTCCAGATAGTGGGAGTTAGCAAGAGTAAATAAACAATCTACAGAGGCAGCTCTGTCTCTCAGAGACTCAACCCACTTTGTTCTGACCTATTCTTCCTCTATTCCCTCTCACTTTGCCATTCTCCTCCTCAAAATACACACAGATGTAACAGAAAAGCTGAGCAGGAAGAAAATGTTGTTTACCCCTTTTAGGAAAATATGAAACAATACATCAGAGCTCTCTAGTATCATCTGTTTGTTTTGCTCTAAAGAAAAATAGTCTGGTTATTTTAGGCAACAGAATCATTACCCTAACTTGTGACCTTTTACAGTGAACTACCAAAAGTATTCCTTAATTTAGCTGAGTGTTTCTTCAAATAACCTTAAACATTTTACAGCTAAACCATACTATGGCATTTATGTTAAGCCTCTGTTCCCACTTCCCAGAAATAAAGTTTAGTCAGGGGAGGGGGCGGAAAGGGTCTCATTCATCATTAAAAACCAACTAAATGGCCAAAAATCAAAATGACTCCTAACACTAGGCACAAGAAATAAAGTGTAACATTCGATAAACCTCTGGAGAGCTCAAACTCACAAACAATTGCAAGCTATCATCTTGTCCTTCATCTTTTATTTTTTCAATCAAGTTTTACTATAACTGAGAAGTTTAAGTTTTCCAACTTCAATATGAAAAAACGTTGCTTGCCCTTACAATGAGCGTCAATTGTAAAAGCAACCCTTAGGTCATATGCTTTACATTACTAAGTGCTTCAAAAGAGACCACGTCAGAATGTAAAAGAAATACAGCACAGCACATATGCATATCTGCTTCTTATACATTATAAATGGCGTTTATTTTCCTGAAAAATTAAGTCAGAGAAAGTGCTTCTGCCTAAATGTCTACCTAGGCTGCCCAGAATAGTACCCAAAGCAAGCAGACAAAAGGTTACCCATACTCTTCATGTGGATAGAACCCCAATGTTATCGAGACATGTACTTTCACAATAACAACAAACCTTAAGCTAGCAGCCTGGCTATGTACCTTTTCTTCCATTTAAAATACACACTGGTCATTGTTCTCCTCTGCCTGACGATCACCTAGACTTAAGGGGAAAAAATTCTCAAGAAGAACCACACACTGCATCTGGCTTTGTTCGCACTGGAGAAGACTGTGAGATCAATTAGGTTTCCAACTGAGATATCCATCAAACCATTTGGCTTCCAAGGATATATCTACCTAACCCACTTAAAAACCTATTGAAACATGCCATTACCTTAACTGAACTGCAGCTGATAATATGCGACTACATAAGTCACAGATCATCTCTCTTGTTATCACATATAAAAACTGCATAGTAACTAACCACTCTATTTTAACATCCTCATACCTTTGCTCATGTTTTTCCTCCTTTAGCCTACAATATCCATTTCCAGGTCTCCCCCTATGGAAAATGCTTGTTTTTGAATCACACATAAATAAAAACATTTTCCTTACTGAAAATTCAAACAATATCGAAAAACTGAAAACTCTCTTTCCAAATTTAATTATATTTATTCTCCCTTAACCTCCCTCCCAGGCATCACCAATTGGAGTTTGATGACCTTTGGATGTGCACCTTTTCAGGTCTTTTTCTATGCATTTACATACATATCCTCATATACGAGTATATAGAATGGCTTTTCCCATTAATGGGCTCACTTTGTAAAAATTACATATTTTAAATTAGTAATACGTTTCAGAGATCATTTTTCAGAGATCATTGTCTATTAGATCTATATCTACCTCATTCTTCATGACTGCTAGAGAATCTAGATATACCATATTCCTCCTAAAGATTGGTTCAAGTTCTCTGCCATATAACACTGTTATTCAACTTGGACCCTCACCCTCCCAATCACCACTACCAACCTAAAGTGGTGACTTACAAAAGAAGGTGTTCACTGTTTCCTTGAGTTGACCTCCAGCTCTGAGTCCATCTATTGCTGGAAAAATAAGCAAATCTGCACAGAGGGATATAGGTGGTTACAGCCCTGAAGACACATCTCTACTTTTGTTTCTGTTTTAGCAGTCCTAGATTTCTAATACAAAGACAAGTTAATTTACCTTTTTACAGTGTCTTTTAAATGTGCTCCACATAACCTACAGGGTAACTCAGACATCTCAAAATATATTTTGAAAATTAATGGGGTATTCAATCTTGATAATTTGACAGCATAGGAAAATGAGTAAGTCACTGCATCAGAGGACATGGGATTCAGATCCAGCGCATAACTAGCCAAGGGATTTCAGGTAAATCAGTCTGAGCTTTCCCATCTGTTAAGTGGCAAAATACTTAACATATTTCCAAGAATTGTTTCTGAGGTTCAAATAAGAAAATCAATGCATTATAAACCAAAAAATTGCCAATAAAATATGATTTTATCGGCCTAATTTAAGAAAAACCTAAATCAGATAGAAAGCTCAGAATCACAGAGATGTAAATTAAGATAAGAGCTACTCTTCTATGAAGAAATGTGAAGACAGTATATTTTAGAGTGGAGCAGATGGTCTGAGGTTGAGACAGATTTGTTTTTGCTCAGCCACCCATCTGCTGAGTGGCCTTTGGCAAGGCACTATAACCACGGAGGATCAACTTCTCCATGAACTATGGAGGTACCAAACTGTATCTTCTCCAAAAAATAAAGTTGTTTTTCTTTATTTTAAGTTGCCAAGTAGAAACATGAACCAGACAAAAATTTCACCTACCAGATGGGGAATAATATTCTTTAAAAACATATACTTATATTCTACCATTCCAATAAAATTATGGTGTTGTATCCCACTTACATGAAATACTGTAAAAAGAAATATCAAGCAGGATATAAGAAAAATCTTAGTTGACTTCTTCCTCTTTACAGGTCTTCAGAACTCCAATGATAACACTTCACCATATTCCCAGCCTGACAATGTCGTTATTACAAGACCTTCACACTTTTCCATGGGAGTTCACAGTTCTGGGTAGTTTTTCTGGGTTTTTTGGGGGGTTTTTTGTGTGTTTTTTTGTCATATTCTTTATCACTTCATCCCACTTTGCACCAAAGGTTAATAAGAAATTGCCTTGGAGAAAGAAATACTTATCCTATATAAACTACTTCTTTTAGATCAGCTTTTTGATACAAGGCTAAATGTAATTATAACAGATGAAACCGATATGTCTGGGTTCCCCCAGGTCTAAAGCCTTTGAATCTCTTAAAAAAAAAAAAAAACTCAAGTCATTCCACCTGGCATCCTTGACAACACAGGTCCAGGTGGGGAAGGATCTATTAGCAGGTTTAAATGACTAGTAATTAGTGTAAATCACTACTACACACAGCCGTAACTCTGTCAATTCAGCAGTTCATTAGGAAAATCCCAAGTGAATTAGTAGGGTTTCCCAGGATTTGCTCAGTGTTCATTTTGCCCATTGACACACATCTTTTTATACAATGTATAAACATAATAGTACATACATCAACCTATCTTATTTTTACAATAATTTTAACATTCACATGACTCAAATGTGTCAATGCAAATCTAGAGGTAACTAGTTTGACTTTCCATCATGCATCACCTCTCCCATTCTAATATCACCACAGGAATATTATCTCAGGTCAAGTCTGCTCACACACCTGAGTTGGAGCCACTGTTGGTGAGAACACAAGTACATGATATTTTGAAAGCAGAACACTCAAAATAAAACCAGAGGAGAGACTTCTGCTATGAATTAAGCCTCAATATGTAGGTATCTTAAAAATCACACATGCGACTAATGGTTCACTGTATCTAGACCCCAGCTTCTCAAAACTGCAAAGTCAAACCTATCTATCAGTCACAATTTTGATAACAGCCTACCTCTCCAGACTCTAGGTAATGGCCCACTTATGTAATTTGCATTTAAAACACATCATTTCTAGTCCTGTAAGTACATCATGACGATGTTCTAGGAATGTGGGCTCCAAGTTAAAAAAAAATATTTTTTTTTAAAGATTTTATTTTTTTGTCAAAGAGAGAGAGAGCACAAGCAGGGGGAGTGGCAGGCAGAGGGAGAGGGAGAAGCAGGCTCCCTGTTGACGAAGGAGCCTGATGCGGGACTTGATCCCAGGACCCTGGGATCATGACCTGAGCTGAAGGCAGACGCTTAACCGACTGTGTCACCCAGGCAACCCTTAAAAAAATCTATTTAAAAAGCTAAAGTCTCACCACCAAACTCAGAGAGTTTAGAGCTAACTGAGTGAATATATATGTAAATGGATAGATACACAAACCACAAGAACAAATAAATTAGTGCAAATGGTGGAACCACTGCTGTAGTTCAAGTCACCACAAATTATTTTGGAGCAAAGTTTCACTCTACTCAAAAGAGATTTTTTAAGAGTTAGCAAAATACACACATGTTCATTACTTATGCAGCAAGGAACTGGAATCATAGTGACCGTAAGTATACACTGATGACTAAGACAAAAATACTGTGTGGTCCAAATATTTGCTGAATCAGTGACCTCTCAGCCTTGCTCCCTGTTAAAATCCCAGTGAAGCAAAGATAGTGCTCAACCTTGGTAGATCCTCCAGTGAAAATTTCTGATGATCAACAGTACCGTCTCCAGAAAGTTTTGTGAAAAGGAGATTTAGGTAGAATCTATTCACAGGCTTATTGCTTTGAAAGTACTTGGGGAAAAAATAAATTTTACCATAACCAGGTCAACCTAATTATCTGACCTTTTCCTACAGTAATCATGGTCCCTGGCCTCATAATCTGCTTAAAGAAAAGGGAAGAATTCACACAAACTTGTGAAAAGGGCAATCAACAGATTCTGAAATTACCTAGAGATCCACAGTAAGTCAGGAGAAGAAGAAAAAAAGAAAACAAGAATTATGGCTTCCAAATCAATTATGTAGACAATAAGCTGATGTCTGCACATTTAATTAACTATGTAATAGAGTACAAATTTATTCAGGCATAATCCTACCAATACCAAGCATCTCACCCTTTATAGGTATCTCACTCCGTGATAATGTGCTGGATGATTTCATCTAAATTAATTTAAAATGGCAAGAGCTAAATTAATTGCTTAGTATCAGTCTAAACAAATCAAGCTAGAATCAACTCAGTAACATCACTTGGAACCTCAAAACTAGAACTTCAAGTAGACTCAAATTGAGACATTCAGCACCAGGGAATTCTTACTAGGAATTCTGCCAGCATGGCATTTTTATGCAGTTGCAAGAATGTAAAATAAATAGAACCATGTACAAACAATTATGTAGATAATAATGGCTATATCACTTTTTAAGTGTTCTTTGCATGCTAGGTCCTAATTCTCATCACAACCCTACAAGAGAAGCAGTATTATCCCCACTTCAGAAAGGGGTATATTGGTGAGTCAGGAAATTCAATGACTTGATCTAAGCCAGAAAGTAGTAACAGGCATATCTGCTTCGCCTAAAACCCATACCACATTGCCACTCTCAAGGTAATATCAGCCTGGTACCTGGCTGTTTTGTTTTTCCATCCATTTGTGGTATTAGTTATTACTGATAAATTAAACCTAACATGACCGTGTTCATGCTCTAAAAAGAGCTCACATACAGAAGCAGAGTCATGAGTAACCCAAACTCTAGGATTTGGGCTTGAGGGACATTTTAAAAGTTTATAACCTGGTGTGAGTCCCTCTGGGAATGTATTAGCAGGAATAAAAGTGTAGTAAGGCATTAAAATAATCATCCTTTCTAGATAGATGCCTTTTGGGTATATTTGGATATAAGGACCTTTTCCTTGACCGAAGAAGAGAATCACCTCTTTGGTAAGAGATAGTTATTTTCTGGCTGATGAGAAAAGTATATAGGAATGTGTCAGACACTTCAGGTTAAGTAACACAGAAAAACTAAGTCAGACACTTGAGGTTAAGTAACACAGAACTGAAACTGAAGCTGTTTTGGTGAAATTTAACCCTGACATAATGTTAGGTGACCTGGACATACGTGAGTTCAATTAATCCATATAAACTATAAACATACAGCTCAAGATAACAAATACAGTTTGGATAACCAAAAATTCCATCTTGCCTAATTTTGGCTCAGAAGGGGTAGGTAACACAAAGGTTAACACAGAGGTAACATGAAGAAATTAGAGAATATTTTAGGAAGACGACTCCAGCAGCTGGGTACATGATAAATTAGAGCCACAGTGTGACACTTTTTGATATTCAAGAATCATTTCAAAGAAGATAAAAAGGTTGATGAGCTACATTAAAAAAAATTATGGGACTTCCTCTTATGGCTGAGTGTGGATGTTGGCTAATCTTCACCCTAAAAAGCAAGGTGGATAAAATGGACAAAAATAAGCTTTCAGAACTGTGGAACTTCACCAAAGGCATTAAAAAATATATGTGACAAACTTTCTTACTAGAAAACTGCTGAACTTCAGATAGGAACACTAAGAGTTGATGGTATTATTATCTCAAGGCTTCTCCCATCTGCCCCCAGCTCAGCTGCTATGGAGATTCTGCCAGAGTGTGGCATGGGGTAATGTGTGAGGACCAGAAGCTGTACTACATCATGGAAGGGAGCTCACTTGATGTGGAGTAGATCCTATGCATCATGCATACTACCTTGTCTGTGAAAGTGACACTTTCCAGCAAGACCTGACAGCTCTTCTAGACTGATCCAGTACATTTTTTTTTTTTTTTGAGAGAGAGAAAGAGAAGTATGCACGATGAGGACAGAGGGAGAGAGAGAATCTCTCATGCTTAGCATGGAGCCCGATGCGGGGCTCGATCTCATAACCCTGAGATCATGACCTGAGCAGAAATCAAGAGTTGGACACTTAACCAACTGAGCCACCCAGGCGCCCCCGACTCAATACATTCCTGACTCAAGTAACAAACATGCCAAATAGTTCCAAATTATTCACAGACTCCAGGCTAACCTGAAGTAGCATGTGCACAAACAGACACAAAGAACCCAACACAAAGTAAATCCAAAGAGGAGTTCAAATGACCTGAACTCCTCATGTACTTCTCTACCCACACAGGTCCATCTGCAGAAGACATAAACCTTACTGCTCAAAGTATCTGTGTGCAACCTCTGTACAATCATTTCTCTAACTCTAAGCTATGCAGGAACAGGGCAACTTATAGGAATCCAGGTTTAAATAAAAACAAGAATGAAAAAAAAATTGGAGAAGGGACATCAGTGTCAAAACATCACAGGGAGACATATTTCACAGATTTAGCCCAGGCAAGTCACTGAAAAAAGAAAAAACAAATTAAACTAACAACACCAGCAACCTGAATTGGGGAAACATCAAAATTTATTCTTCCTACAGTATTATAAATTTAACCCCCCAAAAATGCACCATAGGCAAAAAAAAAAAAAAAACCGAGGGAGGAATACCAATACTGCGGAAAAAAATTAGTCAAGAGAAACGGTCCCTGAGTGTCCCCAGATGTTGGAGTTAGCAGAGAAAATCTTCAAAGCAACATTTAAACATATAAATATGTTTAAAGAACTAAAGGAAGCTGTGTTTAAATAAAGGAAAGTGTTACAATAATGAATCAACAAATAAAAATTCTCAGTAAGGATACAGGAATCACACAAAGAGAACTAAATGGAAATTCTGGATTTGAGCATACTAAGTGAAATAATAAATACACTAGAGGGTCTCAACAGCAGATCTGAAATAAAAGGAGAAAGAATTAGTGAACTTAAAGCTGTACCAATAGAAATTATTCAATCGTTTCTGCACAAAGGGAAAAACATGGGAAAAAATTAACAAGCCTCAAAAACCTCTGGAATAATATAAAATATATCAATATACAGGTAATATAATGTTTGTTGAAGAAGAACAGGATAAAAGGCACACACATACACACATATACCTCTATACACACATATACCTCTATACACACATATATATATTTAAGTTTTTATTTAAATTCCAGTTAGTTAACATACAGTGTAATATTGGGTTCAGGTGTACTGCAGCCACTCTGGAAAACGGTATGGAGGTGCCTCAAAAAGTTAAAAATAGAACTACTCTACTATCCAGCAATTGCACTACTAGGTATTTGCCCGAAGCATACAAAAATCCTGATTCAAAAAGACACAGGCATCCTGATGTTTACAGCAGCATTATCTACAATACCAAACCATGGAAATAACCCAAATGCCCACTAACTGACGAACGGATAAAGATGCAGTACACGCACACACCCACACCCCAATGGAACACTACTCAGCCATAAAAAGACTGAAATCTTGCCATCTGCAATGATGTGTATGGAGCTAGAGAGTGTTATGCTGAGCAAAATAAGTCAGTGAAAGACAAATACCATGATCTCACTCATACATGGAATGTAAGAAACAAGATATAGTTGAAGAAATAATGGCCAGAAACTTCCAAAATTCTAGGAAAATAACTAGTTTACATATCCACACATTCAAGAAGCACAACAAATCCCAAGTAGGATAAATACAAAGAAATTCACACCTAGACAAATGATAATCAAACTGTTAGAGTCAAAGACAAAAAAAAAAGAAAAAAAACATCTAAAGCAGCAAGAAAAAAATCACTCATAACAAACAATTGAGAATCAGTATAACTGCTGACTTATCATTTGAAATAAAGACATTCCAAGATAAACAGGGATGGAGAATGTATTGCTACCACAGCTGACTTACAAGAAATGATAGGGGAAGTCCTTCAGGAACTTTCGTAAAATCGAAGAAATGAAAAGCACCAGAAAAAAAATATATATATATATATATATATGTGAACTAATATAAAAGATTGCGGAAATACTGTTCTCATTTTATCAACTAACTTCTTTAAAGGATAGAAGGCTGTAGAAACAAGAAGAAAAAATCTAAGCCCATAGTTACCAGAAAGAAGAAAATAATAAAGAGAGCAGAAATAAATGAGACTAAAAAGACATGGCAATGATCAATGACACTAATGTATGAAAGGATAAGCAAAATAAGCCAAACTTCCAGGCAAACTATCCAAGAAGAAAAATAGAGGGTTCAAATAAATAAAATTATAAATGGAAGAGGAGTTATTACAACAGATACAATAGAAATACAAAAAAAAAAAACTACTAGAGGTTACCATTAACCATCATAATCCAACAAATTAGATAACTCAGAAGAAATGGTTGAATGCACAGAAACATACAGCCTATCAACACTGAGTCATAAAGAAATTAAAAATCATACCAGACCAATTACTATTAAGCAGGATTTTGTGGGTGACTGAATAAGCTTTTAATTTTTTAAAATCTTGGAACATTCAATACATAAATTCAATTTCAATACTTATTACTTTATTATTTATTTCAAAAACGCTAAAGATAGAGTTTACTGTAAGAGATATTAGATATGAATCTAAATTTCATAAACCTGCCTTGATCATTTTTGGCCAAAAACTTTTTTTTTTTTTTTTTAACTAGTAACACGGCTGAAGAACTCGTATCTTGAAAAAAAAATGAAGGGTTAGCTCTGCATTTTCTTGTTACTGTTACCATCACACACTTTAAAAATTTTTCATTCCAGTGTGGTTAATATACAGTGCTATAATAATTTCAGGTATACAATAAAGTGATTCAACAGTTGTATATATTACTCAGGGCCCATCAAGGTAAGTGTACTCTTAATTCCCTTCAACTATTTCACCCATTCCCCCCACACACCTCCCTCTCTGGTAACCATCTGCTTGTTATCTATAGTTCAGAGTCTGTCTCTTAGTTTGTCTTTTTTCCCTTTGTTCATTTGTTTTGTTCCTTAATTTCACATAGGAGTGAAATCATATGTTACTTATCTTTCTCTGACTGACTTAATTGATTAGCAATATATTCTCTAGGTCCATCCATGTTGTCGCAAATGGCAAGATTCCACTCTTTTTTATGGCTGAACAATTTTCCACTTTGTCATATGTATGGGTATATATAAAGAGAGAAACACTTGAGCTGTTTCCATAGTTTGGCTATGGCAAATGATGTTGCAATAAATATAGGGGTACATGTATCCCTTCAAATTACTGTTTTCCTATTCTTTGAGTAAATACCCAATAGCGTGATTATGAGATCATATGATAGTTCTGTTTTTAATTTTTTGATGAGCAGCCACAATCTCTTCCACAGTCGTTGCACCAGTTTGCATTCCTGCCCATAGTGCACGAGTGTTCCTTTTTCTCCACATCCTCGCCAACACTTGTTGTTTTTTGAGTTTTTGATTTTAGCCATCCTGGCAGGTGTGAGGTAATGCCTTATCGCGGTTTTGATTTGAAATTTCCTTCATGAGTGATGTTGAGTATCTTTTCATGTGTCTGATGGCTATCTATAGGTCGTCTTTGGAGAAATGTCTTGTTTATTTTTTAATTGAGTTATTTGGGGGTTTTTTGGTATTGAGTTGTATAAGTCCTTTATATGTTTTGGATGCTAACCCTTAAACAGATATGTCATTTGCAAAATATCTTCTCCCATTGAATAGGTTGCTTTTTAGTTTTGTTGTGTGTTCCTTTTGCTGTGCAAAAGCTTTTTTTATTGTGATTTAGTCCCAATAGTTTATTTTTGCTTTTCTTTCCTTGCCTCAGGACACTTACCTAGAAAGATGCTGCTATGACTGAGGTCAGAGAAATTACTGGCTGTGCTCTCTTCTAAGATTTTCATAGTTTCAGGTCTCATATTTAGGTCTTTAATCCATTTTGAGTTTATTTTTGTGTATGGTGTAAGAAAGTGGGCCAGTTTCATTCTTTTGCATGTAGTTTATCCAGTTTTCCCAACACCCTTTACTGAAGAGACTTTCCTTTCCCATTGAATATGCTTTCCTTCTTTTCAAAGATTAATTGACCATATAATTGTGGGTCTATTTCTGTTCCACTGATCTCTATTTTTGTGCCAGTACCACACTGTTTTGATCACTACAGCTTTGTAATAAAACCTGAAGTCTGGAATCGTAACACCTGCCATTTTATTTTCCCTTCTCATGATTGCTTTGGCCATACAGGGTCTTTTGTGATTCCATACAAATTTTAGGATTATTTGTTGTAGTTCTGTGAAAAAAATCTATTGGTATTTTGATAGGGATTTCATTAAATGTGTACACTGCTTTGGGTAGTAGAGACATGTAACAATACTTGTTCTCCTAATCCATGAGAATGGAATGTCTTTCCATTTCTTTGTGTCCTCTTCAATTTCTTTCAACGGTGTTTTACAGTGTTCAGAGTAGAGTTCTTTCACCTCTTTCATTAGGCTTATTCCTAGGTATCATATTTTTGGTGCAATTGTAAAAAGAATTGACTTCTCTTTCAGCTGCTTTACTGTTAGTATATGGGAACTCAACAGATTTCTGTACATTGATTTTGTACACTGCAATTTTACTGAATTCATTTATCAGTTCCAGTAGTTTTTTTGTTGGGAGTCTTTGGGGTTTTCTATATAGAGTTTAATGTCATCTGTAAATAGTAAAAATTTTACTATTGCTTTACCACTTTGGATGCCTTTTATTTTCTTTTTGTTGTCTTAGCTGCTGTAGTTAGGACTTCCGGTACTATGTTGAATAAAAGTGGTGAGAGTGGACATTCTTGTCTTGTTCCAGACCTTAGGGGGAAAGGTGTTAGTTTTCCCACATTGAGTATAATGTTTGCTGTGGGTTTCTCATACATGGCCTTTATTATGTTGAAATATGGTTTCTCTAAACCTATTTTGTGGAGGGTAGTTATCATGAATGATGTCGTACTTTGCCAAATGCTTTTTCTGCATCTGTTGAGTTGATCATATGGTATTTATCCTTTCTCTTATTGGTGTGATATATCACAATGAATGATTTACAAATATCAAACCACCCTTGCAACCCAGGAATAAAGCCCACTTGATCACGATGAGTAATTTTTTAAAGTATTGTTGAATTGGGTTTGCTACTATTTTATTGAGAAGTTCTGCATCCATGTTCATCCGGGATAATGGCCTAAAATTTCAATTTTTGGGTGGTATCTTTATCTGCTTTTGGTATCAGGGTAATTCTGGCCTCATAGAATGAATGTGGAAGTTTTCCTTCCTTTGTTTTGGAATAGTTTGAAAATGATAGTTATTAATTCTTCCTGCAATGTTTGGTAGAATTCACCTGTGAGGCCATCTGGTCTTCAGTTTTGTTTATTGGAAAATTATGATTACTGATTCAATTTCCTTGCTGGTAAACAGTCTGTTCAAATTTTCTATTTCTTCCTACATCATTTTTGGTAGGTTACAGGTTTCTACAATTTGTCCATTTCTTCTAGGTTGTCCAATTGGTTGGCATATAAGTTTTCATAAAATTCTCTTACAGAAGGGGGCAAAATGGCCGAGGAGTAGGAGACCTGGATTTCATCTGGTCTCAGGAATTCAGCTGGATAGGGATCAAACCACTCTGAAGACCTATGAACTCAACAGGAGATCGAAGAAAAGAACGGCAACAACTCTCCGAACAGAAAAAAGACCAGTGGAAGGTAGGACGTGCGGAGAAGTGAATCCGAGGCGATATTCGGGAGGATAGACGGCGGGGGAGGGGGCCTCCGTTGGCCGCTTCTGGCAAGTGCTAGAGCCGCGGAGTAGAAAATCAGGAACTTTTAGAAGTCGGCTCCGCTGAGGAACGTCGCTCCAGTGGCTAAGTGGGGGGTGGAACCCTCAAGGGACAATATGATCTCAAGACCCTTGGGGTCAGAGAAAGACCGGGAGTGGTGCCTGAGTGCGGCAGAGCTCCCAGGTATCGAAGCAGGGAAGCCGGCTGCAGAGACGGAATCGAGGCGTGGGCTCTCAGCTCGGAGCTGCCATAAACTGTGATCGGCGACACAGTCGGGCCACTGCTCCTCCAGCAGGGACCCAACAAGCAACAAATCCGGGGAGACTCCCTCTCCCCTTGGAGGAGCAGCACGGGGGCACACTGCAGAGATCTGCTGGGTTTGAAGACTCCACACCGAGTCAGGTGCCAGAGATAGAAACGCTTGGTCACAGGATGGGTGAGCACAGACTGCGGCCAGAGACCAGGGAGACGGGAGTGACTGACTGCTTTTCTCTGGGGGCGCACTGAGGAGCAGGGCCCTGAGTTCTCAGCTCCTCCGGGTCGGAGACTGGAAGGCCGCCATTTTCACTCTCATCGTCCAAAGCTGTACGGAAAGCTTTCAGGAAACAAAAGCTCCCAAGAGCAAACCCGAGCAGATTACTTAGCCCGGACCAGGCAAGGGCAGGGCAATTCTGACTCTAGCAAAGACATTTGGGAACCACTGCAACAGGCCCCTCCCCAGAAGATCAGCAAGAACATCCAGCCAAGAC
>NW_027397094.1:11105013-11176891 GCF_003265705.2 Callorhinus ursinus
CAATCCTTTTTAAAAAAACATTTTTATTATTCATTTTTAGAGTCATAGTCTATCCCTTCATACTAGTTACCTTTATTTTTGGCATATATATATAAGTTGTTCTCTCTTTAAAATTTTGAGATACAGTTTCTTCTAAGAGATCAAAATATACCCTAAATCTCTAGTGTATGGCTTTGTTCTAGTCTCCTGCCTGATCACACTCTCTCCCCCCACCTTTTTTTTAAATCCTCTTCATTCTTTATTCAAACAACTTATCTTATCAATTCCTTTATAAAATTGTTTTGTAATTTTCATCTTTACACGCATATTCCATCCCTTCATCGTATCAACCCTTATTTTTGTACATATATAAGATTTTCTTTCTTTAAAATTTTGGGAGGCACTTTCTTCTAACAGACCAAAATACACACAAAATCTAGTGTGTGGCACTGATCTATGCACCAGCCTGACCATATTTGATCATATTCTGGGTTTTTTGTTTTGTTTTGTCCTGTTTTTGTTTGTTTTTATCTTTTTCTTTTCCTTACTTTTCTCTTTCTTTTTTCTTTCTTTCCCTTTCTTTTCCCCTGGTTTCAGGTCTTTTCTGATTTGTTTAGAGTATATTTTCTGGGGACGTTGTTAACCTGTTAGCATTTTCTGTTCTCTCATTCATCTATTCTCCTCCGGACAAAATGACAAGACGAAAAAAATCACCTGAACAAAAAGAACAAGAGGTAGTAACGTCTGCCAGGGACCTACTCAATACGGACATCAATATTATGTCGAACCTAGAGTTCAGAATCATGGTTTTAAAGAGACTAGCTGGGCTTGAAAAAAGCATGGAAGTTATTAGAGAAACCCTTTCTGGAGAAATAAAAGAACTAAAATCTAACCAAGTCGAAATAATCAAAAAGGCTATTCATGAGTTGCAATCAAAAATGGGGGCACTAACTGCTAGGATAAATGAGGCAGAAGAGAGAATCAGCGATATAGAAGACCAAATGATGGAAAATAAAGAAGCTGAGAAAAAGAGAAATAAACAACTACTGGATCACGAGGGCAGAATGAGAGATAAGTGATACCATAAGACGAAACAACATTAGAATAATTGGGATCCCAGAAGAAGAAGAAAGAGAGAGGGGCAGAAGGTATATTGGAGCAAATTATAGCAGAAAACTTCCCTAATGTGAGGAAGGAAACAGGCATCAAAATCCAGGAGGCACAGAGAACCCCTCTCAAAATCAATAAAAAGAGGTCAACACCCCGACATCTAATAGTAAAACTGACGAGTCTCAGAAACAAAGAGAAAATCCTGAAAGCAGCTCAGGAGAAGAGATATGTAACCTACAATGGTAGGAACATTAGATTGGCAACAGACCTACCCACAGACCTGGCAGGCCAGAAAGGACTGGCAGATATATTCAGAGCACTAAATGAGAAAAGTATGCAGCCAAGAATACTATAACCAGCTAGGCTGTCATTAAAAATAGAAGGAGAGATCAAAAGCTTCCAGGACAAACAAAAACTAAAGGAATTTGCAAACACGAAACCAGCCCTACAAGAAATATTGAAAGGGGTCCTCTAAGCAAAGAGAGAGCCTAAAAGCGGCATAGATCAGAAAGGAACACAGACAATTTACAGTAACAGAATAGAGAGCCCAGAAGTGGACCCTCAACTCTATGGTCAACTAATCTCTGACAAAGCAGGAAAGAATGTCCAATGGAAAAAAGACAGTCTCTTCAACAAATGGTGTTGGGAAAATTGGACAGCCACATGCAGAAGAATGAAATGGGACCATTTCCTTACACCACACACAAAAATAGACTCCAAATAGTTGAAAGACCTAAACGTGAGACAGCAGTCCATCAAAATCCTAAAGGAGAACACAGGCAGCAACCTCTTTGACCTCAGCCACAGCAATTTCTTCCTAGAAACATCGCCAAAGGCAAGGGAAGCAAGGGCAAAAATGAACTATTGGGATTTCATCAAGATAAAAAGCTTTTGCACAGCAAAAGAAACAGTCCACAAAACCAAAAGACAACCGACAGAATGGGAGAAGATGTTTGCAAATGACACATCAGATAAAGGGCTAGTATCCAAAATCTACAAAGAACATATCAAACTCAACACCCAAAGAACAAATAATCCAATCCAGAAATGGGCAGAAGACATGAACAGACATTTTTCCAAAGAAGACATCCAAATGGCCAACAGACACATGAAAAAGTGCTCCACATCGCTCGGCATCAGGGAAATCCAAATCAAAACCTCAATGGGATACAACCTCACACGGGTCAGAATGGCTAAAATTAACAAGTCAGGAGACGACAGATGTTGGCGGGGATGCGGAGAAAGGGGAACCCTCCTACACTGTTGGTGGGAATGCAAGCTGGTGCAGCCACTCTGGAAAACAGTATGGAGGTTCCTCGAAAAGTTGAAAACAGAGCTACCATAGGATCCAGCAATTGCACTGCTGGGTATTTACCCCAAAGATACAAATGTAGGGATCCAAAGGGGTACATGCACCCCAATGTTTATAGCAGCAATGTCCACAATAGCCAAACTGTGTGAAGAGCCAAGATGTCCATTGACAGATGAATGGATAAAGAAGAAGTGGTATATATACACAATGGAATATTATGCAGCCATCAAAAGGAATGGGATCTTGCCATTTGCAACGACGTGGGTGGAACCAGAGGGTATTATGCTGAGCGAAATAAGTCAATCAGAGAAAGACATGTATCATATGACCTCAATGATATGAAGAATTCTTAATCTCTGGAAACAAACTGAGGGTTGCTGGAGTGGTGGGGGGTGGGAGGCATGGGGTGGCTGCGTGATAGACATTGGGGAGGGTATGTGCTATGGTGAGCGCTGTGAATTGTCCAAGACTGTTGAATCACAGATCTGTACCTCTCAAACAAATAATGCAATATATGTTAAAAAAAAGAAAGAAAAAAAGAAGATAGCAGAAGGGGAAGAATGAAGGGGGGTAAATTGGAGGGGGAGATGAACCATGAGAGACGATGGACTCTGAAAAACAAACTGAGGGTTCTAGAGGGAAGGGGGTTGGAGGGATGGGTTAGCCTGGTGATGGGTATTAAAGAGGGCACGTTCTGCATGGAGCACTGGGTGTTATGCACAAACAATGAATCATGGAACACTACATCAAAAACTAATGATGTAATGTATGGTGATTAACATAACATTAAAAAATTTAAAGAAAAAAATTAAAAATAGAAATACCAAAAAAAAAAAAGAGGGAGAGAAATTTTTAGGTACTGATACACAAAGATTTCCAAGATACAGTATTAAACAGAATAATGAAGATAGAGGAAAATGTTACAGTATATATACCCTCACACAAAATAAAAGAAGGTAGTTTTAAAAAACCAGAGAGGGAGACAAACCATAAGAGACTCGTAATCTCAGGAAACAAACTGAGTGTTGCTGGAGTGGTGGGGGGTGGGAGGGATGGGGTGGCTGGGTGATGGACACTGGGGAGGGTATGTGCTATGGTGAGCGCTGTGAATTGTGCAAGACTGTTGAATCACAGATCTGTACCCCCGAAACAAATAATACATTATATGTTAATAAAAATAAAAACTTTAAAAAATAAAAAAATCTCTTACAATTGTTTGTAAGAAAAAAAAAATCTCTTTCAATTGTTATTTCTTCTCTTTGTGATTTTATTTGAGTCCTCTTTTTTTCTCTTCTTCTTGCTGAGTGTTGCTAGAGGTTAACCAATTTTCTTGATCTTGTTAAAGAACCAGCTCCTAGTTTCACTTTTTTTTTTAGTTCTGTATCATTTATTTCTGCTCTAATCTTTATTACTTCCTTCCTTCTGCTGGTTTTGAGGGGTTTTTCTGTTGTTCTTTTTCTAGCTCTTTTAGGTGTAAGGTTGAGTTGTTTGACATTTTTCTTGCTTCTTGCAGTAGGCCTGCATTGCCTTAAAACTTCCCTCTTAGAACTGCTTTTACCACATCCCAAAGATTTTGGGCCATTGTGTTTTCATTTTCATTTCTCTCCATGTAATTTTTGATTTCTTCTTTCATTTCTTGGTTGACCCCCTCATTGTTTAGTAGCATGTTATTTCAACTCCATGTATTTGCGGACTTTCTGGCCTTTCTAGATTTTTTTTCCTGTGGTCGACTTCTAGTTTCATCGCGCTGTGGTCTTAAAAGTTACATGGTATGACTTCAATCTTTTTCTCAATTTGTTGCGACTTCTTTTATGGCCTAGTATGATGCTATTCTGAAGAATGCTCCATGTGCACTTGAAAATAATGTATACTTTGCTGATTTAGGATGGAATGTTCTGAATATATCTGTTAAATCCATGTGGTTCAGGGTGTCATTCAAAGCCCCTGTTTCCTTGTTCGTTTTGTTTGGATAATATGTCCACTGATGAAACTGGGGTGGCCAAGTCCCCTACTATTACTGTATTGCAATCCATTAGTTCCTTTATATTTTTATTAATTGTTTGATGTATTTGGGTGCTCCCAGGTTGGATGCATACATATTAACAATTGTTTTATCTTCTTGTTGGACTGTCCTCTTTATTAGTGTTCTTGTCTCTTATTACAATCTTTTTTTAGGTCCATTTTGTCTGATATAAGCGTAGCTATATCCCAGCTTTCTTTGATGTTCATTTGCATAGCAAATGTTTCTCTATCCCCTCACCTTCCATCTGCGTGTGTCTTTAGGTCTGAGTCTCCTGTAATCATCATATAGATGCATTTTTTTTTCTATTCCATCACCATATGTCTTCTATTGGAGCATTTAGTCCATTTACATTCAAGGTAATCTTGATACGTATTTGTCATTTTTTTACATTTTATCATTGTTTTGTGGTTGTTTCTATAGATTTTCTCTGATCCTTTCTTCTCTTGCTCTCTTTCATGCATTGTCGTCTTTCTTTAGTGATACATTTGGATTCCTTTCTCTTTATTCTTTGCATATCTATTACTGGTTTTTGATTTGTGATTACTATTAGGTTTGGATATAACATCTTCTGCATAGAGCTGTCTAATTAGGTTGATGGCTGCTTACATTTGAACTCATTCTTCACTATCATCTCCATCATGTTTTAGGTATCTGGTATCATACTTTACATCCTTTGATTTTTTGAGTCCCCCGAGTTTTACAGATACACTTATTTTTACTGCTTTTGTGTTTTCTAGTTTTCATACTCTTATGGTCTTTTTTCTACTCAAAGAGTCCCCTTTAACATTTCCTGGAGCTCTGGTTTAATAGTCATGAACTCCTTTAGGTTTTGTTTGTCTGAGAAACTCTACCTCTCCTTCTATTCTCCTTGCCAGATGGAATATACTTGGATGCAGATTTTTTTTACTTTCACTGCTTGAATATATCATGCCACTTTCTTCTCATCTGTAAAGTTTATGCTGAAAAAGCCACTGATAGTCTTATGGGGTTTCCTTATATATATGTAACTGTTCTCTTTTCTCTTAATGTCTTTTTTTTTTTAAAGATTTTATTTATTTATTTGAGAGCGAGAGTGAGAGAGATCACAGAGGAAGCGAGTGAGAGAGAAACAGACTTCACGCTGAGCAGAGAGCCTGATGTGGGGCTGGACCCCCAGACTGTGAGATCATGACCTGAGTTGAAAGCAGATGCTTCACCAACTGAGCCACCCAGGCACCCCTTTCTGGACGCTTTCAAAATTCTTTACCACTAATTTTTGACATTTTAATTACTGTGAATCTAGCATGGACCTCCTTGGGTTGATTTTGTTGGGGGATCTCTGTGCCTCCTGAATCGATATCTGTTTCCTTCCCTAGATTAGGGAAGTTTTTAGCTATTACTTCTTCAAATAAATTTTGTCTCCTTTTCCTTCTTCTTCTGATATCCCTATAATGCAAATGTTACTATGCTTGATGGAGTCACCGAGTTCCGTAAGACTGTTCTCTTTTGCATAATTGTTTTCTCTCACCTGCTCAGCTTGATTACTTTCCATTACTCTCTCTTCCAAGTTGCTGATTCATTCCTGCATCCTCTAGCCTGCTAGTTATTCCACTTAGTGTATTTTTAACTTCACTTACTGTGTTCTTCATCTCTGATTAGTTCTTTTTTATCTCCGTGTTAAGGGTCTCACTGACATCCTCCACTCTTTTCTCAAGTCTAGCGAGCATCTTTATGGTCATTATTTTAAATTCCTTATCGGGCATATTACTTATCTTCATTTTGCTTAGGTCTTGCGCTGTGGTTTCGTCCTGTGCTTTCACTTGGGTTGTATCTCTCTCCTCCTTTTTAATAAGTCTCTAGGTCTGTTTCTACATGTTAGGAAAGTCAGCCAATCTCCTGCTTTTGAAAGCAATGACCTTCTGGAGAAGAGGTCCTGTAATGTCCTGCAGTGCAGTGTCCCCTGTTCCCCAGAACCTGGCACGTCAGAAGGTATCTCTTATGTGTGATGCATGTGCCCTGTTTCGTCCTGGCCCCTCTTTTCTTCAGCCCCATCGACTGCAGAGACTCTCTCTGCCTATCATGAGCAGTGTTTGGTTCCCAGCTGGGGTGAAGTGCACAGTTTTATCAAGGTGCCCACTGGTCTGCTTGCAAAATGAGACCTGCTGCTGCCTGGAGGGGGCATGCAACTTTTAACAGGGGATGCCTTGGGCTCCTGGCAGGCCACCTCCAATGCCAGTGGAACTAAGGCCCCACAAAAAGTCCACATGGGAAGACACGATGTTGCCAAGGTTTGCACCAGTTTTCCGGAGGAAAGGACCCAAAGAGCTGGGACTGAGGCAACTATGAATGGAAAGGGTAGACCCACGAGTTGGGGGGGGCGGTGGTAGGGCTTGGTGTAAACAAATTATATAGTGGATGTCGGTGCTCCTGGTTCCCACAGGTGGCCGTGTGTTTATGCTGAGAGGCAAGGAAGGGAGATGGCACCTGCCAGCTCCTTTGTTCCTGGAGGAGTCTCGCTGCAAACCCTGTAATGTACCTTTGGGACAAACTGTGAGAGGAGTAAATAAGTCTCCCTCCTGTATGCCCCCAAGCATTTTTCATACTGCAGCTTTCACGTGTGTCTCTGTGGACTGTTTGTTGTGCTGGCTCTCTAGGAGCAGTGACTCAGCTTCCTGTAGTCCACCCCAGCTCTCCCAGAACAGAGCCCACTGATATTTAAAATTCCAGGTTTTAAATCCCGCTGGTTGTGACAACTCATGAATTTTGGCCCCTCTTGCTTTCAAAGTCATATGCTATGGGGGACTTGTCTTCCCTGTGCGGGCTTCTCTGGTGTGATAATCTGTTTCTTGCCCTTCTCTGTGCCTGTGGCTCCCTCCCAATCAGGGACAGCTGTGGTCCCTTTTGCTCCCCACCACATCACCACCCTTCCTACCTTCTTCGATGGGAACTCTTCTCTACCTTTAGCCGGGGAATTTGTTCTGCCAGCCTTTGGGTTATTTTTGCTGATGTGAATGTTATCTAGCTGTATCCATGGCAGGAGGTGAGCTTAGGGTTCTCTTACTGCACCATCTTCCTAGCCTCCACCAGTAAGCAGAGTTCATCAATAATCAAAACCCTCACATTAAAAAAAGTCCAGGACCAGACGGCTTCACTGGTGAATTCTACCAAACATTTAAGGAAGAAGTAAATAAAAATTCCCTCAAACTCTTCCAAAAAAAAAAAAAAAAAAAAAAAGATGAAGGATCATTTCCATACTAATTTTTTGAGGCCAGAATTACCCTGATACCAAAGACAGACAAGGATACCATAAGAAAATTATAGGCTAATATCCCTGATGAACATAGATGCAAAAATCTTCAACAAAATACTAGAACATCAAACTCAGCAATACATTAAAAGTATCAAACATCAGGATGCCTGGCTGGCTCCGTCAGTAGAGTATGTGACTCTTGATCTCAGGGTCATGAGTACAAGCCCCACGTTGGGGGTGGATCCTACTTAGGGAAAAAAAAAAATGGGAGCGGGGGCCCTGCATGGCTCAGTCAGTTAAGCATATGACCACAGCTCAGGTCATGATCTCAGAGTCCAGGGATCAAGCCCGTCTTCAGGCTCCTGCTCAACAGGGAGTCTGCTTGTCCCTCTCCCTCCACCACTCCGCCTGTTCATACTCTGTTTCTCTATCTCCTCCTTTCAAATAAATAAAATCTTTAAAAAAAAAAAAAGATGGAAAGAAAAAAAGAAGGAAAGAAAGGAATCTGCTAAGATTACAAATCTTAAAAGTCCTTATCACAAGGGGAAAAAAAGAATGGTAAAGGGATTATACATCATGATCAAATGGGATTATTCAGAGATGTAAGGATGGTTCAACATCCACAAATCAATTAGTATGATGCACCACATTAACAAAAGGTAGGATAAAAATTATATGACCGTCTCAAGAGATGCAGAAAAGTATTTGACAAAATACAACATCCTTTCACCTAAAACTCCACCAAAAATCTGTTAGAATAAATTAACTCAATAAAACTATCAGATAAGATTTCAAAATGCAAATTTCAGTATCAGCTTTGTTTCTATACACTAAACAAAAAATTCAGAGAATTTTTTAAAAAAATCCCATTCATAATTTCATCAAAAAAAATACTTAAGAATAGGGGCGCCTGGGTGGCTCAGTCATTAAGCGTCTGCCTTCGGCTCGGGTCATGATCCCAGGGTTCTGGGATTAAGCCCCGCATCGGGCTCCCTGCTCCACGGGAAGCCTGCTTCTCCCTCTCACACTCCCTCTGCTTATGTTCCCTCTCTCGCTGTCTCTCTCTCTGTCAAATAAATAAAATCTTTAAAAAAAAAAAAAAAAAAGAAATTTAACCAAAGAGATAAACATCTACACACTGAAAACTATAGGATATTGGCAAAATAAACAGAGTAAGACACACAAATATTAAAGATATTCTGTGCTCACAGACTGGAAGAAATATTAAAATGTCTACACTAAAGTGATCTACAGATTCAATGCAATCCCTATTAAAATTCCAGTGGCATTTTTCACAGAAACAGAATAAACAATCCTAATATCTGTATGGAACCACAAAAGACCCCAAATAGCCAAAGCAATCTGGAAACAGAAGAACAAAGCTGGAAGCATCATGCTTCCTGATTTCAAACTAGATTACAAAGCTATAGTTATCAAACAGTATAGTGTTGGCATAAAAAAAAGACACACAGATCAGTAGAACAGAACAGAGACCTAGAAATAAGCCTATGCATATGTAGTCAATTAATTTACAGCAATGGAGCCAAGAATATACAATGGGGAAACAATAAACAGTATTGGGAAATTGGATGGGCACATGTAAAAGAATGAAACTGGACCACTCTCTTGCACCATACACAAAAATTACTGCAAAATGTATTAAAGGTCAGACCTGAAGCCATAACATTCCTAGAAGAAAACCTGACATCAATTTTGGCAATGGTTTTTTGGATTTGACACCAAAAGCAAAGGCAACAAAAGTGAAAACAAACACATGGGACTACAAACTAAGAAGATTCTGCACAGTGAAGGAAATCATCAACAAAATGAAAAGGCTGAAAAGGATCTGACAAAGGATTAATATCCAAAATGTACAAAGAATGCATACAACTCAATAGCAAACAATCTAGTTTAAAAATGTGCAAGAGAACCTAAAATGATATTTTTCAAAAGAACACATTCAAACGCCCAAAAAGGTACATAAAGGTGCTCTATATCACTAATTATCAGAAAAATGCAAATAAAACCCACAATGAGGTATCACCTTACACCTGTTAGAAAGTTTACTATGAAAAAGACAAGAAATAACAAATATTGGCAAGGATGTGGAGAAAAGGGAACCCTTTTTATACTTGATGGAAACGTAAATTGGTATAGCCACTATGGAAAAAAGTATGGAAGTTTCTCAAAAAATTAAAACTAGAAATACCGTACAATCCAGGTATTCTACTTCTGGGTGTAGATCCAAAGGAAATGAAAAGCGTATCTCAAAGAGATACCTGCACTCCCATGTTCATTGCAACATTTTCCAAAATATTTAAGATATGGGAACAACCTAAGTGTTGATAAATGCATGGATAAAGAAGAGGTGGTATATAAACAATGGAGCATTACTCAGCCATAACGAAGAAGAAAACCCCGCATTTACAACACTTACATAAAACTAAAAAATAGTGCAAAAAATGGAGCTATATGGCATAAATCTCCTTTATTTTACTGGAATTAAACTAGTACTTCTCTGAAGTATATTGTGAAGTTACAATGGGTTAAAATAAATTAAAATAACACATATTTTAACGCCTAGAGTAACTATTAAGAACACAACTCAAAAAAATTTTAGTAAAAAAAACCGAAAGGATTCAAAATGACACACTAACCATTTTACACAAAAGGACAAAGAGGAGGCATATAACAAAAACCAAAAATGGCAAATGTAAATCCAACCATTCCCTACATATTTTTAAAAGAAAATATGAGGAAAAGAAAACACAATGTGTATACACACACATGCAATAGATTACTGGAATGATACGGGAATGGATATTAATTATACTTGAAAAATAAATTATATAATACACACATGGAGGAGTATTTTTTATCTTTTAAAATAAAAAAGGAAATCTTACCATTTTGTCATTTGTGATATCAATGAACCTGACATTACACTAAGTGAAATCAGTTGGACTCAGACAAATACTGCAAGATTTCACTTGCAAGTAAAATGTCTAATAGTCAAACTCACAGAAGCAGAGAGTAGAATGGTATGGCTAGGGGCAGGGAAAATGGGGAGATGTTAATCAAGGGGCACATTTCAGTTTTGCAGAATGACTAATTTTACAGATCTAAGGTACAGCATGGTAACTATAATTAATAATACTGTATCAGGTATTTGAAATTTGTTGAGAGTTAATCTTAAGGTTTTACGCCACATAAAAAAACAATCATAACTGTGTGAAGTGAGGGACATGTTAACTGGCCTGATTGTGGTTATTAATTCACTATATAGATCACATTTTTACACCTTAAATATATACAATTTTAATTTATCATTGACAACCTCAGTAAAGGTTGGGGGGTGAGGGACAGAGGGGAATCCCATTGCCTAATAAGTTAAGTCCAAGCTCCCTACCTGGTGTCCATATTCTGGATCCAACCGAACTTTCCACCCTTTATTTAATGCTTACTACAATTAGGCTCAATTGGACAACTCTCTACGTTTCACAAACATATCTCCCTTTCCCATCTTTGTCCTTTGTCCAATTTCTACTCATCCTTCAAATCCAAGCTCAAATATTACCTCATCTGTGAAGCCGCTCCCAATGACTCAAACTAACTTGTATTGTCTGTTTCTATACAACACAACCTTCTCACTACTTAATAAGCTGATGAGACTTTGTTACCCCCCACAACACTTTACTTGTTATGTATCTTGTTGAATATTCTTAACAGTGCTGCCTGTGCTTCAAGTTCAAAGCCCATTTAAAGAAGAACAATATTGTGACATGATACATATACCATCTCATTGCAAATAGACCACTGAAAAAATATTTGTAAATAATCCCTAGAAGTATTTTAAATCAAATTACTTTTTAAAATTTAATTGATGAATTTTAAATAATGTAGATAGGATTTTTTTCAAAGGTAAACATGTTAAAACAATGCAAAAACTAATATTTTCATGGTCTAAAAATTCTAATTTATGCTGATTTTGAAAAATAATGTATTTATAAGATTGAACATTAAAAAATCAAATGTATCAGGGCACCTGGGTGGCTCAATCATTAAGTGTCTGCCTTTGGCTCAGGTCATGATCTCGGGGTCCCGGGATGGAGCCCCAGGTTGGGAATCCCTCCTCAGCAGGGGGTCTGCTTCTCCCTCTCCCTCTGCCTCTTCCCCCTTGCTCATGCTGTCTCTGTCTCTTTCAAATAAATAAAATATTAAAAAAAAAACTATTTTAAAAAAATCAAATTTACCTGCTCAGAATTTAATTACATTATTTCAGGATCCTCTATTGCAGGAAATTAGATGGATTCAGACACACCTAATCCATTCACACGTAGGTTACTAATATGAAAGATTCGTTGGATCTTTACGGAGGTAAATTCTTTAGTGATAAAATCACACTTCTAAATCTTTTATTTGGCAAATACCATAATATTGAATGACCGATGCCAGGTTTAATCCTAGTAAAAAGATTCAATGATAAAAACACCCATTAAAATAACCATCCATTTTCTACAAGCTAATCCCAGTTTATATTAATTTCATCCACATTAACCACAGTTTATGTTTATACCCCTAAGTGCTTAAGGAATGATCTACTTAAGTTTCTGGTGCCGGCTGAAATGCATCTTCGTTAGACTGATCTCATTTCCTACAGAAACCAATGTCATTTCCTTCATGACAGAGCACCAGGCCATAATCACCAGTGAAAACTAAGCACATAATTTATCAGGGACTTCAGGAAAACCTCCCTCTGTTGGACAAAACATGCTCATCTTTAAGCATGAAACTGCTCAAGCTCTTGCAGTTTACAATACGCCTGTACCAGTAACTTAAACAGCTCACACTGAATTCACAGATGCTCAATGGAGCTAACAAGTTATCATAGTATACTCAAATTCAAATTGGCAATCTGAGCACCTGGGAAGCTAGTCCTACTTTTTACCTACCTAACTTTAAACCTTTAGCTATAAACACATTTTTTAAAAACAGTATAGGGATGGGTGCCTGGGTGGCTTCGTTGGTTAAGCGACTGCCTTCAGCTCAGGTCGCAATCCTGGTGTCCCAGGATCGAGGCCCACATCAGGCTCCCTGCTGATCACGGAGTCTGCTTCTCTCCCTGACCCTCCCCCCTCTCATGTTCTATCTCATTCTCTCTCTCAAATAAATACTTTTTTAAAAAAATAAGTAAATAAAAATAGTATAGGGACACCTGGGTGGCTCCATCAGTTAAGCGTCTGCCTTCGGTGCAGGCCATGATCCTAGGGTCATGGGATCGAGCCCCAAATCGGGCTCCCTGCTCAGCGGGGAGTCTGCTTCTCCCTCTGCCTACCGATCCCTTTCTCTTTCTCTCTCTCACAAATAAATTAAATCTTTAAAAAAAATAAAATTAAAAATAAAAATTAAATTATATTAAATTTAAAAATTAAAAAATACTATCAAAACTGCCCCTTAAACCAAGCCTTATTTTTCAGGGATGCCTAATTGAACATATTTTTGACTTTGAAAATGCATGCTTCCTGAATTTGATTTTTAAATATGATTTTCCTATTAAGTTATTCAGATCATTTTTCAAAAGAACTTCTGAAAAAATTTTTCGAAGCAAAATATTGGGATCTGGTGCAGAAACTCATGGAAATCAGCAACGTGATGGTAGACTGCTATCAAAAGAAGAAAAATGAAGGAAAACACGATGCTCTAAAACACCTAAGGTTAATTTCAGTAACCTCAAGCAGGAGTATTTCATCAAGTTGGAAACTGGCCTCCAAACTTCTTTCACTTTACACCCTGTATGACTTTCCTAATGCTGCTTAACCAATTACCATGAATTTAGTGGCAACACAAATTCATTCTCTTCCAATTCTGAGGTCAGAAGCCTGAAAACGGTTTCATTAGGTGAACATCAAGATATGAGCAAAATTGTCCTTCCTGGGTCTGAAGGGAGGCTCTGGCTTCTTTTTTCAGGGGCCATGAACCACCTGTAGTCCTTGACTTGACTTGTAGCCCCTCTCCCACCTTCAAAGCCTATCCCTCCAATTACACAGTCACCACGTTCCCTTCTGCCCTTCCATACTCAGATCTTTCTGGGCCTCCCTCTTAGAAGGGCACTTGTGATTACAAGCAGAACTTAACCACATCTGCAAATCCCCTTCACCATGTAACTCGTTCACGGGTTACAGGGATGAGGATCTGAGTACCTGTGACATCAGTTCAGCCTACCACATACTCCAGAAACAAGTATTATGAACATACATTTGCCTATTAAAATGTTTTCATCATATATCTGCACTCCAGTACTAATACCAATATACATTATAAAATATTAAAAATGAAACATATTTTCTACAACTCAGTGTATTTGAACAAATAATTTTTCACTTGGTTATAAATGGAATACGACTGAATATGCTTCCTGATTTTTTTACATCACAGGTGAAAAAGCTGTGATACAACAATATGAAATGCTGGTTTCGAGTGAAGTTTAATCTCAAAAATAGTTTGTTTTAATGGCTTTTAAAGCTGAAAAAGAAATGTCACATATATGCCCAGATCCAAATGGGAAAGGATTCCTCTTTTTCATTTTAATCCACCAATTACAAAAGGAGTTTGTTAAAATTCAGCTAGTAACTTATTTTCCCTATTTTCAATCAATTCATACAAATTAATCACACAATTTTTCAATTTTTGCATGTTAAATAAATGGGTTCACTATTCACTTTCTTTATTTCAAGAATTAGAAAATCCTACATTCAAGTTTTTAAAGTCTGCTTATGTTATAGTTTTTATACATGACACATTTAGATCATTCTCAGCAACACATTCATGTAATGAGGAAGCGAACACAAACCTTTGTTTTTAAAATGTTCTTTCCGTAATAAGACCACCTGGAAAGAAAGTACTTTTGCATTGTACAAAAGTGTCATCTTCACCTTGGAAATATCTGAGGGAAAATGCTAACAAAACACTCCCGATTCTCACTCAAGTCTGGAGCACTTAAACTTTTGTAAAATTAAGCACTTTAAGTATTTTGCCACAAGATTATAAGGAGACGGTTCATGATATAGTGATTGCATATTTCATTATAAAGTACTGTTAATATCTTGTATTCTGGTTCCAACTTTTTTGCTACAACAGCTTGCCTATGAAGGAAGCTGTGAATTCCACGTAAGGAGCTAATTCTGTGAACTCAGCCCAAGATTCTTATTTTATTTCCAGTCAAGCAGCCCCTCCACTAGTGATTCTATCTGCCCATTTCCCTTCATGAACACGTCTCGTCTCCAAGAACTCCTTCCTTTCACAAGAGACTTATTCACCACTACTGAGACTATATCTTTCTCCCTAATGTTTCCATTTTTTAAACAAAGTAGCTCTTCATGAATTTCATTGTTGAAATAGAATCAATGCAGTTCTACAGCTGATCTCCCCTGCGTAATATTCCAGATGCTTCTTTCACTCATTCAGCAACGTTTTCCACACATCTCCCGACAATATTTCCTAGCATAAGAATGCATCTCAGCATGTGACAATATGGTTTCCTAGAATTACTTCAGCCAGTTTCAGGACTCCCAAAGGAATGTGACATTTTGTCTTCTACTATTAAAGACAACACGGAAGTTTCTAAATATTTTTCAGGAACACACTCAAGTCCTAGGATACTCAAATTTCATGTTCTAAATGTTTAGTTCTGAACTGTCTTGCTAACTGTGATGACCGCACACTCTGATTAATGTATGTGGCTCAAGGAACACCTGAACCATAAAATTTGTAATTAAAATAATATAAATCCGTATATATCTTCAGATAGATTTGAGTGTTTTTGACCATTTTCTTATCAGATCTAATTACTGTCATTGTTTGACCTCATAATACACCTGGCAAAGAGTTTGTGTACCAACTCTTGTATTTTCCTCTCCTTTTCACTTGTGCTCCACATTGCTAGGATAGTTTTCAATTTGTGTGTCCCTACAGAATATCTTAATGCCAAATGTTCACTTTTTGAGCTAATTTAGATAGAACTAGAATATTTAATAGTAGTAATAATAATCATAATGGCTAACACTCAGCAGATGCCTACTCCGTGCCTATTATTCCTGTCAACACTTGACATTTATTAACTCAATTCTTCTAGAAACTTACAGAAGATAGATATCTACTCAACTCTGCTATGATATACTAACGTCAAACAAATCCTAACTGTGGAACTCCCGTTCATTTGCAAGATATCTCACATACTTTAGGCAACAAATGATGGTGATGTGTAACCAAATGTCATTCAAACCAACAAAGAAAGAGACTGTCAATTTGTGTCACAACTGTTACTGAAATCTGGTTTCTCGGTTTTTAATGAAAATAATACAAAGAGCTATTATAATACCTTCCCATACCCACTGAACTGTCTGTATATCTCCTAGAGTCAAGACTTTAGACTGGAAACCATTACTAGAGATAATGGTAAAAGTCTATTACACTGAGACTACAATAACTGAATAATAATATTGAACAGATAGTACAGTTGACTGAAGGATCATACTTTAAGGTAACTATTAATAGTTCCAACATAACTTACAAATATATTTACTTATATTCCATTATATATATATTACAAATATATATGTTATATACATTATATATCTATTTCATAATGTGGTATTAAACTGTAATTGGTACTGGAAGCAGCCATTCTCAGGATCTACATAAATATCAGAAGGAATAAAGCAGACTCTAAGATGAAAGCACTGAGTATTTCAGGGGCCATGAAATTTGACAGAATGCTAACAAATACGGAAAACAGGAACAAAGTTCAAATGAGCCTAATAAATAAATGACAAAGTTCAATAGGCAAATAAACCAATATACACAGAATAAAATCATATTGAACATAGTCATGATCGCAATTTGAGAATTACTGTAGAAGTTCACGTCTGTTCCCTGTGACCTTGTCACCCTTATACTGTGAAAACCTAGACAAGCACTTCCTGTTGCTTTTCAATTTAAGAACACCTATGCATTCACTACTGAGTCAAACGTTTATTTCCTGCTAAAGACAATTCATCATGCTGTAGTTCAAGAGAACTGGGTTAGAATTCTGGCTCTGCAACTCAGCTACTGTGTGCTACTCGTGGGTAAATCACCTAAACTCTCTGAACTTCAGATTCTTCCCCACGACATAAAAAGTGGAAGAACGCAGAATCCCTGATACACCATGTGCATGGAACAAGTGATAATAAGGTGACTATTCTAAAGCTTTCAAGGAGGAAAAGAAAATACTGGCTGGGTTCAAGTACAGTAGACAAGTTGTCTTGTAGCCTAACGAACACACTATAGCAAAAATAAACTCAATATGGCTCCCAATGTACTGCTAATTTCTCAGGTACGAGTTAATGAAAGTGTTGGAACATAATTGTGTACCTCAAAAAAGTTAAAATTATCTTTCCAGTCATTAAATTACATGTTTTTATTATAAGTAGTCATCATATTAAGGCATGATGGATACAGAAGAAATGAGGTACTAGAACTTAGAAGGCCCAAATCTCCATCTTGATAGATGTAAACAGATGGTCAGAAAATTATTAAAATGGCATCTGCTATTATAGGTGAGCACAGTATATCCTATCTACTACTGTAGGTGAGTAGGAATGATTATTCAATAGTCCAGTCTTATAAATATTTTAAGTTTCTCTCCTCAGTTTAATTGTGAATCATTAGTTTCTTTATCCACATAGTTGCTCTTCTGCTTATTAGGGCAGCATTGGTAAAATAATACTTAAAAGAAAATTTTTCATTATTGCTAAACATTTTCTCTATGGCCAAAGTTGGCAGACTGGACTCCAACCAGTATCTTCTAGGCCCTCACAGTTTAATTGAATAAGTATTGTATTCCAAAAAGAGTGAATATCAAGAAATATATGGTTTAAATGAAGTGAACACCCAACCCATGAATCCGTCAAGTTAAAATACACATTACAAGTGATTTTGGAGGTCCCTGTGTGCCTCTACCCAATAGCATTCCCTTGCGTCTCTCTATAAGATTACAAACTTATTTTTGTATACCTACACAAGATATTGTTTAAATTTGCTGGGGTTTGCCCTTTAAGTAATTAGAAACAAAGTATATAACTTTTCATAATTTTCTTGGTGGTGCAATATTAGATTATCGAGATTCATCCATGGGGATGTGAATACCTGTATTTCATTTTTTATTGCTCTAGAGTAATCCACTTATAACTGTAGCTCAATTTATTGACTCAGTCGGATGCTGTTTCCAATTCTTTTTGTATCAACAATACTGCAAAAGACATTCTTACATGTGTTTCCTCGTGCACACATGCAAACATTTTCCTAAGATATGTACCTAGAGTGAAAAACCTAAGTTATAGGGTACCCACATCTTCGAGTTTACTAGTTACGGTTTTTCAGTATACATTCCTGCCAGGAGTGGGCAAAAAATCCTATCACTCCACGTTCTCGCCCACAATGACACTGCCAATCTGTGAAATGGTACTTCACTGTGCTCTAAGTTTTCAGGTCACCAATTATTAATGAGGCTGATAATGTTTTCAGAATATCATGGCTCATCTGTATTTCCTCTTCTGTGAAATTCCTCTTCCTGTGTATCTCTGGGGTTTTTGTTTTCTTCTCTATTAGGGTATATGTCGTTCTCATATTGATTGACAGCAATACTCAATGTATTCTGGACACTTCTAGGTCTTGAATTTTATGTTTTGGCACGCAGGAAACCAAGTAATAAAATTGGGTTTTCCTTTAATGTTTATTCTGTTTGCTTTCCTGTTAAAATACATTTTCATAAAATACATGGCTCTCTAGTGTTTGATATTATTCCCTTTTGGACACACACACACACACACACACACACACACACACACACACACACACACACGACTAATAAACACATAAAGATAAAGAGAAAACCTTCATCACCCTTACTGTGAAAACTTGATCCCAAGTTCCCCACCCCTAGAAATGGAAGAAGGCATAATAGCCAAGTGAGCTTGGGATGAACAGAAAGATCTATTAATAAATAGGCTTTGAGACAGACAGCCCAAATGGCAGAGCACTTATGCAGCTTCTGGGCACTGGGCTTATGCACAGAGATTCAGAATAACCTGAGTGGAGTTTTTTGTCCTCTTTACCCCAGGGAGCAATTTACATTTCTATAGTACTTTACATATTTTCAATGTACTTTACACACTTTGTATGATGTTCAAAACGATTACAACGGATGAGGAAAATCAATTATCAGTGACACTTCAGAACTATACATCAACTATAAAGTTGATGAGGGATTTGCCCAAACTGGGAAGAGGCTGGAGAAAAGTCCAAGTCTCCTGACCTCCAGTCCAGGACGCCTTCCTCAACATCATATTGCCTTCCAGGTAAGGACCCAACACTGCCAAAGCAGGAGAGATGGCGTTTTTTTAAAGTCTGATTCACCCATATAGTCTACTTGTATCTACTGCTCATAAAAGGATTACATCGTACTTGGAAGAGTTCTATTGTAAAGTGAGGTCCATTTCAGGTGCTGAGACGGAATTAGCATACAGTAATCCATACCCCTCCCATACCACTCACCCTCTATTAGGTCACAATTTCCCCTAAACACAGATCTCTTACCCCGTCACAGAAGATTTACCCAAAAAAATAAAACATGGCTATTGTGGTGTGAATTAGTAAATTATCTGATAACTAGGAATATCTAGCTGGATAAAAGATACTTGGATTTGGTCTTGTGAGTCCATATTCTCAAACAATATGATAGCCATATAAAGTAGAGCACACTCCAAATGTACCTGACTCATCAACAAGGCAGTTTTAAAAACTGGAGAAAACCTCTACACTCCATACGACTGCAAAGACCATCATAATTTATATGACTGACAGGAAAAGGAAGGAATAGGTACACATATGTGTATTTGAGATCATAAATGCACCAAGTTTTCAGGACATATAAACATAACTTTGCTTTTTTTAAAAAATAAAATTTAGGGGCACCCGGGTGGCTCAGTTGGTTAAGCACCTGCCTTCAGCTCAGGTCATGATCCTGGAATCTTGAGATCCAGCCCGGCGTTGGGCTCCCTGCTCAGCGGGGAGTCTGCTTCTCCTTCTGCCCCTCACCCCACCCCATGCACGCACTCTCTCTCTCTCTCTCGAATAATAAAACATCTTTTTGTTTGTTTTGCATTTTTTAAATTTTATTATGTTATGTTAATCCCCATACACTACATCATTAGTTTTCGATGTAGTGTTCCATGATTCACTATTTGTGCATAACACCCAGTGCTCCGTGCAGAACGTGCCCTCTTTAATACCCATCACCAGGCTAACCCATCCTCCCACCCCCCTCCCCTCTAGAACCCTCAGTTTGTTTCTCAGAGTCCATAGTCTCTCATGGCTTGTCTCCCCCTCCGATTCCCCCCCTTCATTTTTCCCTTCCTACTATCTTTTTCTTTAACACATAATGTACTGTGAATTGTGTAAGACTATTGAATCACAGACCTGTACCTCTGAAATAATAAAATACCTTAAAATAAAAAATAAAAAAATTTAGAAGGACAATCAGAGTCATTTTCACGTGACTACACATAAGAAAATTTTTAATTACTAATGAATTAAACTCCTGGGAACTTTAAAATAGTGATATTCATATTAGTCAGGGGTAGGAAGGAGACTGTCACAGTACCTTCTAAATTTTGTACCAATTATATTGTCTATTCAAAAAAAATGCAATGCAAACCTCCTACACCTCATATCAAAGTTAATTCCATAAAGATTACGAACATAAGAAAACTATGAAAGTACTAGAAGAAAATCCTGACATTTTTATAATTATGGGCAGGAAAGACCTTTCTAAAGTCCTTTCAAAAGGCAGAAATATAACAAAATAGACAGCTTTACTAAATACATTTTTTAAACTTCAATATGATAATATTAAAAAGCAATATGTTAACAAGAAACTTTATATACATATGACTGTGTGTGTGTGTGTGTGTGTGTGTGTGTGTACAAATGACAGTTTCAAACGAAAAAAAAATATTCTAATAAAATGGGCAAAGGCTATGAACAGGAAATTCATGCAAACACGTAAGAATGAGAAATGGTCAACCTTATCAGTAATCAAAAAAGTTCAATTTTTCCAAAACAGAGACCTTTGGGGGCACCTGAGTGGCTCAGTCGTTAAGCGTCCGCCTTCGGCTGTCATGATCCCAGGGTCCTGGGATCAAGTCCCACATCGGGCTCCCTGCTCCACAGAGAGCCTGCTTCTCCCTCCTCCCACTCCCCCTGCTTGTGTTCCTGCTCTCACTATCTCTCTCTGTCAAATAAATAAATAAACTCTTAAAAAAAAAAAGAGAGAGAGACCTTTGCCTTTCAGATTGGCAGGCTGCTTTTTATATTCAAATGCCTGCAGTGAAGAAAAAAACAAAAAATGCCTGCAGCAGACTGTGGAATGGGAAAACGGATGCTCAGAAACACAGCCTATAGGACTGTAAATTATTCTGGAGGGTGATACAGCAGTAAATATCAAAAGCTCTAAAAACTATATGCCTTTAACTAAGAAAACCCATTTCCAGGAATTTATCTAAGGAAATAATCAAACAGTGCCCACAGATATTTATACGTGGATGTTCATTGCAGTGTTGTTTATAATAGCCAAAAAAAAGGTTTTTGTCTGAAAATAAATGATAAAGTTGAGATCTTAATTGGAGGCCTTTGCCTTCAGTGCCTGTACCCCTGATAAATTGGATTCAATTCTCCTAGCCTAACAACTTTCCTGTTATTTCCTCCCCCAATAGCAACCTACATCCAGGTGCATTCTGATGGAAACATCTAGCTGAACACTCTGTAGTAAGGAGAACAACCTGTATAACCCAGGAGCACTTGTTAACCAGTATGATTAACCTACCCCAGGAAACCACTCCTAGGAATTAGGAATGGGACCATCCTGAGTACAGTGAGACTTGTATTCCACCTGTTAGTATAATGAGTGCACATTGGTCCCAATTCCTGAAGCTCTCAAGTTAAACAAACCCTTTTTCTATTCCTTACAACCGTGAGTCACACTGATATGTTTTCTATCATATTACAAAGTTATGTTAAGCTATTATGTTGGTGGTAAAGAGAAGTCAAATACATAAAAGTTTCTCAGTTTCAATTTTTACCAATTTAACAGCAAATAAATTCACAAATCAGTAAAATAACAGAAAAGCTTTTGAGCAGAAAGTTGAGGTTTGGCATTTTTAAAAAGACATATTGTCAATTCTTAAAAATTTCATGGATTAAGTAGAAACATATTACAATAATATATTTACCGCATTCAAATTTCAATTAAATTATGCCTTAGGTAGAAGGGTATGAACCAGAGTGGGTTGTTCAAAGAGAAGAGCTTCAAAGCATTTAATGACAATATTAGCAACTAGTAGAGAGTGATAGACTAGTAACATAATCTTTAGGTGGATGAACCTTATTAACTGAGGCTCCTGGCTTTATCACAAGCATTTACCTCTTGGCAAACTTTCTATCTGAAGTAATAATCAGATTATTTTTGTCTTTTGTCATTGGGAAGACGCAAAAGTCATCAAACTAGACTCTGTCTTATCAAACTCGTTATTAAAAAAAATCAGTATTATTTAATAGCAGGAAAAAAAAGAAACCCTAAATAAGAAAATTTCGAATTGTAACAGGAAGCTGTGATTTTAGTAAAGACGGCTACTTTTTAAACACATGTCAACGACTTGGAAAGTTGCGGAATTATCAAGATTATGAATTCTTTCTTACAACAGCTGTTAATACCCTTTCTACCATCCATATTAAAGGAAGCTCCTACAATAGCTTTATCACAACCTTTCTCTTCAATTCTTTAGCAAGTATTTAGAATCCTCTTGAAAACACAAGAAACTACTAATTCCAATACTAAATATTCACAACCTTGAGATTTAGAGGGATGAGAGGTATCAACTGAGGAAGATCACAGATGAGTACAAGGCAGAGAATAGCAAAGGTTATTTTTTTAGGCTCCAAGTAGAATTTTAATTGAGATTATAGGTTTTTTTAAATCTGCTAATTATTTGATTCTATTTATTGGTGTTTAAGGGGGGTAAGGCAATTGGCTCATTACTACAAAGTTGGCATATGTTTAAATCAAAGGCATATGTCACAACATTCACAGCATACCCACTCCCTTCCCCTTGGGGAACAGCGGTCCTTATCAACTAAATTCCAAAAACATTTAATCAGTACCTAGTATGTAGCAAGAACTCTACTTTTCCATTACATTCATTTCAGTTATTATAAGACAGTTGCAAAGACTCAGTTATACTTAGGACTGACTGGCAGAAAACTCAACAGACTTGATGAATGCTGTGATGTTCTCTCAGCACCAAGGGAATAAGGATGGGACTCTACAGCAAATTCCTAAATATTTCATTAAAAAGTGGAGGAGTCACATATCTCCCTACTGGTACCAACAAATTCCATCATTATAACCATCTCATGACAAATTGTAGGAGTACTATCAGGAAACTTAGGATACAAACATTTTGTCTAAGTCAGCATCAAAGATCTTTGCTTTGTGTGTTGGCAGCAACTCATGACAGTCAGCGAACATACATGACCACTGAAAAGTTTGCAGTAGAGCAGAGCTTTACTCAACAGGCTAGCAACAAGGGTGATATTTGGTCCTCTGCGGTTATTAGAACAAAAACATCAGATAATTACCAAAATTATATATACATACAAATCAACTAGGATGTAGAGTCCAGCTCACACTCCAACAGCTATGCTTAAGAGACTAAGGGAATACAGAAAATGAGAGAGCTAGAATATCAATTGGAAGGGGAAAATATTACCAAAGTAACCAGATTTCCAAACAGGCAGAGAACTAGTGGCTCTGTTAGTTATGAATTAAAGGCCCTTCACCAGAGCAATAAGGAAGAGCTCACTCAAATTTTCATACTTTGCCCAGGTATCGTGTTACTGGATTCTGTCAATAATCCTCAGTAAGCCCCTATATCATAGCTTTTACATATGTTATAGCTAAGGCATAATGAAGGCTTCATGTCAGATAACTTGTTCGAATCCAGACAGAAAGAAAGTGAAAACCTTGGCCTAAAATCAGCCTCCCACAGTCAAGAGCAGGCCTTCTTTCATTCCTCCCCCATGTGGATGAGAATGCTGTATGAGTCAACCATACTCTTCAACTTGAGAAATAAAAATAATAGGTGGCATTTCCACAAAGAAAATTATTTTCCAAACACTATTCCAGGTTAAATCTTTGGTCTGTGCTTTCCATTGTAGCAATTTAAAACACATTATGAATTTGTCAGCAGCTCCAGGATCCATAGCCTTGGCATAATTAAAACCCATTAGTTTGGTTCACAGTATAACGGCACCACATGTGCTGTGAAAACACATTCTCCTAAAAGCCCTTAGGAGGACATTAAACATTCACAACCCACAATAAAAACTTAGCAGAACATGTCAAAGAGTAAAACTTTTTATTAGCAGATGGTGTAACTCACCACTCAGGGATACTATACTTAGATCCAGCCAGTCCTGTTTATAACTTCGAACTAATGGAAGTGGGAAAATGATCTCAGGGGGCCTCAGAAAACCTCTTCTGGCCCAGAATTCCACCACACCAGTGTTATCACAGGGCTCAGAATTTTCCACTGCACTTCTGACAGAAGATGCACGTTTAAAGACACCTAAAGACTTTTTTTTAAGAGCAGGAGGGGGGGGGGGGGGGAAGGGGCGGAATCTTAAGCAGGCTCTACACCCAGCACAAAGCCTGACCTGGAGCTCGATCTCAGAACCCTGAGATCAAGACTTGAGTGGAAATCAAGAGTCAGATGCTTAATCGACAGAGCCACCCAGGTGCCGCCGGATGACCTTATTTTATATCACTCCTTCCCTTTATTATTAACTCTCTGCAACTCAAATCTTGCACTTTTCTTCTCTTATACTCAATTTTCAGCAAATTTCATTCCTAGTCTCATTCTCTCTAGCAGAAGGTCACCTTCTGGGAGCCACATTAGAGTAAAAACACTGACGAATGAAAACTCTCAGTTCCACCAGCAGAATAAAGAGGGGCAAACAGAAAAGGCCATAGCATTTTAAGAATTTAAGCTAAGACTAACTATGAGTTTAGAGCAAAATCTATGTAGATACAGGCAATAAAAACTCTAAGAATTATACTTTAAGCATTCATACTTCTGATCAAGAAAAATACCTCTACATGCATTTAGATAAATGATAGTTTATAACAACGACAGGCACATGTATGATACAAAAACAACAGAACAGTGAATCTTAAAAAAATGTTTTTTCTTCCTCTGAGCAAAGTGAGAGCCTAAAAGTAACACTGACCAGAAAGGAACACAGACAATATAGAGTAACAGTCACCTTACAGGCAATACAATGGCACTAAATTCATATCTTTCAATAGTTAACCTGAATGTAAATGGGCTCAATGCCCCAATCAAAAGACCCAGGCTATCAGATTGGATAAAAAAACAAGACCCATCGATACGCTGTCTGCAAGAGACTCATTTTAGACCCAAAGACACCCCCACATTGAAAGTGAGGGGGTGGAAAACCATTTACCATGCTAATGGACACCAAAAGAAAGCTGGGGTGGCCATCCTTATATCAGACAAATTAGATTTTAAAACAAAGAATGTAATAAGAGATGAGGAAGGACACTATATCCTACTTAAAGGGTCTATCCAACAAGAAGATCTAACAATTGTAAATATCTATGCCCCGAACATGGGAGCAGCCAATGATATAAGGCAATTAATAACAAAAGCGAAGAAACACATCAACAACAATACAAAAATAGTGAGAGACCTTAACACTCCCCTCACCGAAATGGACAGATCATCTAAGCAAAAGATCAACAAGGAAATAAAGACTTTAAATGACACACTGGACCAAATGGACTTCACAGACATATTCAGAACATGCCATCCCAAAGCAACGGAATACACATTCTTCTCTAGTGCCCATGGAACATTCTCCAGAATAGATCACATCCTAGGTCACAAATCAGGAATCCACCAGTACCAAAAGACTGGCATCATTCCCTGCATATTTTCAGACCACAATGCTTTGAAACTAGAACTCAATCACAAGAGGAAAGTCGGAAAGAACTCAAATACATGGAGGCTAAAGAGCATCCTACTAAAGAATGAATGGGTCAACCAGGAAATTAAAGAAGAATTAAAAAAAATTCATGGAAACCAATGAAAATGAAAACACAACTGTTCAAAAGCTTTGGATGCAGCAAAGGCAGTCCCGAGAGGAAAGTATATAGTAATGCAAGCCTTTCTCAAGAAACAAGAAAGGTCTCAAATACACAGCCTAACCCTATACCTAAAGGAGCTGGAGAAAGAACAGCAAGTAAAGCCTAAACCCAGCAGGAGAAGAGAAATCATAAAGATCAGAGCAGAAATCAATGAACTAGAAACCAAAAGAACAGGAGAACAGATCAACGAAACTAGGAGCTGGTTCTTTGAAAGAATTAACAAGATTGATAAACCCCTGGGCAGACTTATCAAAAAGAAAAGAGAAATGACTCAAAGAGATAAAATCATGAATGAAAGAGGAGAGATAACAACCAACAGCAAAGAAATACAAACAATTATAAGAACATATTATGAGCAACTCTATGCCAGCAAATTAGATAACCTGGAAGAAATGGATGCATTCCTAGAGATGTATCAACTACCAAAACTGAACCAGGAAGAAATAGAAAACCTGAACAGACCTATAACCACTAAGGAAACTGAAGCAGTTATCACCAAAAATCTCCCAACAAACAAAAGCCCAGGGCCAGATGGCTTCCCAGGGGAATTCTACCAAACATTTAAAGAATTAATACCTATTCTTCTGAAACTGTTCCAAAAAAAACAGAAATGGAAGGGAAACTTCCAAACTTGTTTTATGAGGCCACCATTACCTTGATCCCCAAACCAGACAAAGACCCCATCAAAAAGGAGAATTACAAATCAATATCCTTGATGAACATGGATGCAAAAATTCTCACCAAAATACTAGCCAATAGGACCCAACAGTACATTAAAAGGATTATTCACCACGACCAAGTGGGATTTATCCCTGGGCTGCAAGGCTGGTTCAACATCTGCAAATCAATCAACGTGATACAATACATTAACAAAAGAAAGAACAAGAATCATAGGATCCTCTCAATAGATGCAGAAAAAGCATTTGACAAAGTACAGCATCCTTTCTTGCTCAAAACTCTTCAGAGTATAGGGATAGAGGGTACATACCTCAATATCATAAAAGCCATCTACGGAAAACCTACAGCGAATATCATTCTCAATGGGGAAAAGCTGAGAGCTTTCCCCCTAAGGTCAGGAACGCGGCAGCGATGTCCACTATCACCACTGCTATTCAACATAGTATTAGAAGTTCTAGCCACAGCAATCAGACAACAAAAAGAAATCAAAGGCATCCAAATCAGCAAAGAAGTCAAACTCTCACTCTTTGCTGATATGATACTTTATGTGGAAAACCCAAAAGACTCCACCCCAAAACTGCTAGCACTCATACAGGAATTCAGTCAAGTGGCAGGATATAAAATCAATGCACAGAAATCAGTGGCATTCCTATACACCAACAACAAGACAGAAGAGACACAAATCAAGGAGTCGATCCCATTTACAATTGCACCCAAAACCCTAAGATACCTAGGAATAAATCTAACAAAAGAGGCAAAGGATCTGTACTCAGAGAAGTATAAAATACTCATGAAAGAAACTGAGGAAGACACAAAGAAATGGAAAAACGTTCCATGCTCATGGATTGGAAGAACAAACGTTGTGAAGATGTCAATGCTACCTAGAGCAATCTACACATTCAATGCAATCCCTATCAAAATACCATCCACTTTTTTCAAAGAAATGGAACAAATACTCCTAAAATTTGTATGGAACCAGAAAAGACCCCGAATAGCCAGGGGAATGTTGAAAAAGCAAAGCAAAGCTGGTGGCATCACAATTCCAGACTTCCAGCTCTATGACAAAGCTGTCATCATCAAGACAGTATGGTACCGGCACAAAAACAGACACATAGATCAATGGAACAGAATCGAGAGCCCAGAAATGGACCCTCAACTCTATGGTCAACTAATCTCTGACAAAGCAGGAGAGAATGTCCAGTGGAAGAAAGACAGTCTCTTCAACAAATGGTGTTGGGAAAATTGGACAGCCACATGCAGAAGAATGAAACTGGACCATTTCCTTACACCACACACAAAAATAGACTCAAAATGGCTGAAAGACCTAAATGTGAGACAGAAGTTCATCAAAATCCTAAAGGAGAACACAGGCAGCAACCTCTTCGACCTCAGCCACAGCAACTTCGGGATGGGTTAGCCCAGTGAGGGGTATTAAAGAGGGCAGGTATTGCATGGAGCACTGGGTGTTATATGGAAACAATGAATCATGGAACACTATATCAAAAACTAATGATGTAATGTATGGTGATTAACATAATAAAAAATGTTTTTTCATATAGATATACACATACATACACACACACACACACACACACACACACACACACACAGAAATTAGCCTCATTTCACCCTGTTATGTTGCTGCAGTGGCCCCAAAAGAAATAGAAAGCAGTGAATGACGTCAAGGTTAAGAATTTTGATTCCCTAAGAAGAAGATTAGGAGAATTAGAAAACCAACACAAAAACACTAGGTCTTCCAGTTACATGGTATATTTGTAGAGCCTGGGCCAGTGGTTATTACTTTTTTTTTCTTTTTGATCACAGACCTCACACAACTTCCAAAGAGTTCTCACAAGCCATCCTTGAACCATTAGAGTCCCTGTAGGAAACCATGAGCTCCTGAGGTCAGAATTCTCATCTCAATCCTTCCACGCCAGCACCAAGCACTTAAGCCTGTGTCCAGATGGTGGCAAAGCTGATGCACAAGAATGGGTGTCCATGGTCGAGTGATGACTGAATGAATGTATGATTCATTCAGAAAGAATAATCTGATTGGTTAAGGGAACGGTGCAACCTGCTCTTGAAGAAATGAATGGTCCAAATGCATCAGGAGCATCACTGTAATATATAAAGAATATATTTAAAAAAAAAAACTTAGTCTTTTGAAAGGAAATGATTACTAAATTTATATGTGAGTGGTCCCAATATATGATGAATATTTTCTTCACGGTGAAATTCTCAACATGAGTTCAGCATACTTTTTTAAAACTAAGAGACTTCTAAATTGAAGTTACTGGAATTTAAGAGTAGCTACATTGCTTTCCACTTATTCTGAACCAAGCCATCACTTTATACTCCCAATGGACTTAATTCTACTGCAAATGCTTTTTCACTATTTGCAACAGTTGTTCTTCCTGAGTTTTAGAAGCGCACTGAAGTCTTTAAGCCAAACACCCACCTTTACCTTACTTTTCTGTAGATAGGCTATTGTAGAAATGGAAGACAGTGGTTTTAACTTTTATGTAAGTCATTACTCTGTGTTAAAACACACTAAAGAGCTTATGCCTTACCTGTTCCTGCAGTTTGCTAGAGCAGAGCACAAAGATTACTTCAGCCTCTCCCTCTAATTATTTAAATCCATGCATGAGCCTCATGGCTTTGTCTTCTTTTGTCCTTTTCCCTTTTCCTATACAAATCAATCTTCTCCCTCTCAAATATTTCTATTTCTGGGATGGGGTTTTCCATTACCTTCACTTTTCTTTCCTCTCCCACATAAGAAGTATGACTATAATTATACCATTGCTTTTATCATTTGTATTTTTGACAACTATTTTGTTCCTTTTACATTCCTTTTTCCAAATACACTCATTTGTTAAATAGTTTCCAAAAGTGTGATTTTATTTTTTAAAGATTTATTTATTCGTTTGGGGCGGGGGGGGGGGCAGAGAGAGTTCCAAGCAGACTCTGCACCGAGGATGGAGCCTGACATGGGGCTCAATCTCACATACCACAACCAACAGTCAGCTGTCCAACTGACTGCACCACCCAGGCACCCCGAAAAGTAGGATTTTATTTTTGTGCTCATCATGCACTTTTCAACTCTTACCACTACAGTTCAACTGTATGAGGTATTTATATTTAACTCACAGTCCATTCTTCCAATTTTGGGGAAAATAAGTATCTCAAGAAAGATTCTGACATTCTTAGAAGATTTAAAAAAAAAAAAAAAACTGTCACTTTTGCTGAGTCATGCTCAAAATGCTGGAAATGTTTGACCTGAGGCCCCTTTTCTTGCATGACTGCTAATTCCCCTGGAAACCTGTGACCATAATATCACCAAATGACTCTCAAGTCTATGTCGCCGAACCTGACCTCTCCTTGGTACTCCAGACTAACAACTAAGCTGCTCACTTGACAATCTCTATTCAGATGTCAGAAACCTGCCATAGTCAAAACAGAACTGAATATTAACTTTCTTTCTCTGGGCTTTCCACCAACCTTCCTCATCTCAACAATATGCTCAAATCCAAAAAGCTTTGATTCCTCTCTTTCCTTTAATCTAACAAAGATTCTGAATTCAACCACTTGCATTGCCTTTACCACCACCCCAGTTCATCTTTTGTCTTCTTCAATCCCCGTTCCTTGCAGCAACTCGCACAAAAATTAGAAACATAAATCACGCAATGCATTTGCTCACAACCATCCAATGGTTTTCTACTGAACTTACAATAAAAAAACAAATCTCTTAGTCTAGAGTGCAAAGCACTTGATGACTTGGTCCCTGCCCATCTCATCCCTTCACATGCTAGACACCAACCATGCCAGCCTGTTTCTGTGCTTTGAACTGTCCCCACTCCTCCTCAACTTAAGAGTCTTCACATCATGTCTCCATCTGCCTACACTGCTCCTTCCTCTACATCTCCAGCCACTCGCTCCTTCTTGTGATCCAGCAATCAGAGAGGCCTCCACAACCAAACCAATCTAATGGAACTATCCCATCATTTACTATCACCTTATTTTAATATTCTCTATGGCATGTATCACCAATGTGACAAAATTGTTGTTTTCATCCACTAAGATGAACTCTGTCACAATCACCTCTCTATCTCCCATGATTTTGGACACTGCTTGGCACACAGTAGGTAGGTACTCAGCCTTTACTGAATGAATGAGTTTTAGGAATTTATTTTGCAACACAAACCAAACTATGAATGTCGTGGCATTGATTCTTTTCCCTTTTTATACAAAGTTATTACATATACTAAAAGATCTCAATCAAGCTTATCCATTTTAGACCATTTTCATGGAAATTTTAGCCAGGAAAGAATATTAAAATATCGCATTACAAGGTTTAAAATATTCCAGAAACTGTGGTACCTCCAAACCCTACATGATATTAATTATACATTCTAAATCATTATATTTTCAATAATTAACAGAAATGCAGATAGCCCAAACCTCAATGTCTATGTTATCCAAAATATCCTATGTTTCTCCAGGCTTAAGGAATTTAATCTCATTGTTATGTGACTTTTACTGGTAATGTGAAATATATCACCAAGGCCTGCTATGGTTTTCTCTCCAAATTTTTTGGACTCCTTTCCTTTTGTACCAATGCAAATCAGATTTTTCACTACCTTATATATAATACTGCAAGAAGTAATCCTCCCTCCCTTCTTCTGGCTTCCCTCACCCCATTTTTGTTCCAAACACTGTAAGTACAATTTATAAAGTATTCTATTTAGGCCATTCCCTTGTCCAAAAAAAAGAAAAAGAGAAAAAACAAAAACCCACACTCATGAATATTATTTCACTAACTCTTCTCACAAGACTTTATGCTCCACGTTAAATAACTCTTCCTAAAATCCCCAACACATAATTCAGTGGGTGCCAATCTGCAGGCCAGAGATTAGGGATTATAAGGAATCAGGGAAACCACCATACATTCCAGAAGCACTGTCTGTATACTGAATAATTTATACATACTAAAATGGAGATATCTGTATACATATATGTAGGTACCTGTGTAAATATATACACATATATTTGCAACTGCATATGATTTAAAAATGTATCTGAGTAATCAAATAAAACATTTTATTTAAATAAGCAGTAGTTCCTAAACATAGTATTTTCAGTCATGCCCCCTTTTCTCAAAAAATGGACACCAGATATATAACTACAATGACATTAAAGTCCTAAAAGCTTTTTGACATTCAAAAGGGATTCCCATTTTAAGAAGCTCTCTCACATTCTTTTCCTTTAATTGAACTCCTAATACAAATGCTGTGCTTCCAACTTATGTGCCTCCCACTCCGGAGCAATATCAACGTACAGTGCCTTCAAAATCTCCCTTAGTCAAATAAGACTTTCTACCATCAGCCCGTTAGAGACGTTAATCATTATTGGGCCAATTTGATCCAATTAAGAGAAATAATTTTTATATTTTAACTAGACTCTCATTTTACTCATCAAATATTAAGCGAGTAAGAAAAAAGTATTAAAGATATTCTTAAAAACCTCTAATACTTTACTCTGTTAAGTCTGGAAACTGCTAATACTGATGGAAAATTACTTGAAAGGATCTCTAAACCAAAAATGAAAAAATTTAAACATGAATTGAAACAATTTTTTTTTTTTTTTTAGAACTCAGGGCTCATCATTTTTTACCTTTAGATGTATACAAGGAAAACCATCAGCATGCCGTAACATACCACAGTAGTAGATATATCAACTTATTCATTTTAAGCTACTTAACTTTTGCTTATTAACTTATTACCAATTTTACTTTATTCATCAGAAATAAAAATAGGAGACACTCAGTACAACCAGTCAAATCCTTGAAAAAGGAATAATGAAATGTAATATATTCAATGGATATAAAATGTCAATATTTTAAGACCTGTATCTCAAAAAGTTGACTCCATTCAAAAATCTTTCCAAACAACTATCCTTAAAAAGTTGATTTAAACCTTAAAGTGCATCTCACATAGTAGGTAGGCTCTATATTTATGAAAAGTGAGTCTATTACTATATTTCTTTGTTTGCCCAACGATAAAACTAAGTTTTATTCCCCTCTGAGGAGCTTATCTACTCTCTGTGTAGACACAATAAATAAGCTTTCTGTATAGCCATAGTCTACTAATCTACAGGTTCTTCCCCAAAATAAGCTCACATATTCTTCAGGGCTTGATTTAGGCATCACTTTATCCAAAATGCTAAGACTGGGCAAGATGACCTTCCTGTAGGTTCCATTAGCATCTTATACTAGACTCTGGATAGCACTTACCATTTGTAAAGAGATATTTCCTTCCTATCCTCAAACCAGGCATAAAAGCTAACAACGGTAAAGATCATGTTGTTTTCACAATAAAGGGAAGTTGTTTTCATGTTAGGGGATTCACAACTTTATCCTTGGAGCCCAAAACGAATGCTCAATAAACATTTGTTGAATTAATTAAGCTGTTCAAAAATTCACACAACGCACAGGAAATTTTCAAGGGGGAGGATGTCCTCCTTTCTAATGGAAAACCAGTAATTTCTAAACTATCCCAGACATACTCTGCTACTTCTGAAAACTGAAAATCTACAATACTGTTTACATGGGTTATTTTCACTCTTAACTAACTTTAAGATAAAGTCTTCAGGAAAACTATCACCTAATTTTTAGAATATATGCACATTTAATTTTCTGTAACAATGGAAAACAATTAGCATCCTAGTTAGAAATACTAATGAGCAGTAGGAACCACTGGTTGCATTTACTGTGCATTTGAAAAGGCACACTGTTCAAAGCACTTTTAATTTATTTCATATAATCATTATAGTGATAGCATAAGGTAAGGACAATTACACCTCACACATTCTACAGGTGAGGATACTGAGAAACAGGCATTATACTAATAATGGTCCATGGCCACATACCCTAAGTGCTACACAAGTCCACTTTGGTATTTTTAATGCTACTAAGTTGATTTTCTTGGATAAACAAGGCAAACTCAAAACTTCTGTTTTTCTATGGAACCTATTAATAGAACCTATTTTCTTTTTTTAAAGATTTTATTTATTTGAGTGAGAGAGAGAGAGAGAGAGAGCACGAGCAGCGGGGAGGGGTAGAGGGAAAGGGAGAAGCAGGCTCCCTGCTGAGCAGGGAACCCAACTCTGGACTTGATCCCAGCCAAAGGCAGACGCTTAACCAAGTCACCCAGGCGCCCAAATCTATTTTCTTTTAATCACTTTAATATCCTCTGGTATTTTTTGATAGATATGATGTTAGCAAACAGAGATTATATACAAAGGATTATATAGTTCTTAAGCATTATATTTAGGTTAACACATCCTAAAAGGTTGTTTCCTTTTTCAAAAAACTAGCCTAACATCGACAATACATATTCAATGATGAGGCAATCATTCTCTACAAATCTCCAACATCTTCATCCATGTTTTATGTATAAGTTTTTTTACAATTTCTATTATATATGTGTTTACCCAAAAAATACATTCTCTTTCATTCTTTTCTTCCTCATGTCTGTCAATAAGACTGACGTTTCCACCAGAGGTCTCAAACATCCTTTTAACACTTGGTTTCATATGTCCTATCATTTCTGGTGTTAATGTGAATAACTTTTTCTAATACATTTTCCATTTGGTTATTGTTAGAGTATAGTAATGTTACTGCATATGAGTCCTGTATACAGCAACTTTGCAGAATGATCTTATTAATCCTATTAATTCATCTGCAGATTCTCTCATATTTTCCCTGTAGACAATCATATTGTCTCTATATATTGACAGTTTGATTTCTTTTTCAATTTAGACCCAACACTGCCACTATCTGTATGATCTTGAGTAAGTTACTAGGATTCACTTTGCTTATTTATAAAACTAAATGACTGAGTCAGGTGATCTTTTTTTTAATGTTCATTATTCTAAATTTCATAAATTACATTGTATACACATAGAACAGCAGGTTATGTAGCTGGTCCTGCCCTTCACCCAATGCAGTTCCTTTCAACTGTGCCCTTCTGAAGAGTAGGAAACCTACTACTCTACAAGTATGCCCACGTGGCAGAAGCACAGAGTACTTACCGCATAGACATGAGATCCCCCAAATTTCCCAGCTTCCTTGCAGTTATGTCAGACCATTAGCCATTAGCTCTAGCCATTGGCTATAAGCAGAGACGACATGTATCTTCCTTGGGACCAAAACACACACACAACATTAGCTCTCCATACTCTTCTTCCCCTGCCATGGTAACTGAAACCATTCTAGATGTGACGTGTTAGTTACCTGGGGTTCCTGAGTGACCATCTGCAGCAGAGCCCCCTAACCTCTGTTGGACATGTAACATGTATGTGAATTAAACCTTTGCTGTACAGAAAGCCACTGAGATTGGGGGGTTCATGATTTTTTTCTTATTAAGCATAACTTAGCCCGTTCTGATTAACCCAAAAGGGCAAATCAGTTTCATTTCAGGTACAACTGATTGGTACTAACTACCTGAAACAATATATATTAAATATATTGAGAGGCTATGTCTGGGGAAATTAGAAAGGAATGCCATACATAGTCAACATCTCCACAAATATGGAGAACTAGATGAAAGTTGGGAGCCTAACTTAGGTCTTCTGTTTTATGCAAATGGAAGCTTACAAACCAAGACCGGTGGTAAACTTTAGTTACTAGTGGCATGAACACTAAGTCCAAATAGTAGTCTGCTAATACTAACAGCTGAACCACAGTCTCTGGAGCAAATATCCTTAGCTTTTGTCCGTTCCCATATTCCTATTCACCAAGTTGACTATCTTACCCCAATACTAAACTTTCAGTTAGAATGAATTTCCAGTGAACCCATTTCTTCTGCAGGATCTTAAGGCATAATCTTGAAAATGTAAATATAAAGAGGCAAAAAGTTATTATTCATAACGTCAAAACCTCCTAGATTACTTGAGTGTTTACTCCTCATCTTAAAAATGTTCTAAATAATCTGATTAAAAAATGGGCAGAAGACATGAAGACATTTTTCCAAAGAGGACATCCAGATGGCCAACAAACACATGACAAGATGCTCACCATCACTTACTATCAGGGAAATGAGAATCAAAACCACAATGAGATGCCACCTCACACCTGTCAGAATAGCTAAAATAAGTAACAAAAAACAACAGGTGTTGGCGAGGGTATAGAGAAAGGGGCACCCTCTTGCACTGTCGGTAGGAATGCAAACTGGTGCAGCCACTCTAGAAAACAGTATGGAGTTTTCTCAAAAAGTTAAAAATAGAACTACCCTATGATCCAGCAATTGCACTACTGTGTATTTACCCAAAGAATACAAAAATACTAATTCAAAGGGGTACATGCACCCCAAAGTTTATAGCAGCATTATCTATAAAGCCAAATTATGGAAACAGCCCAAGTGTCCATTGATTGATGAATGGATAAAGATGATACACACACACACACACACAAATATTACTCAGCCATAAAAAAAAGAATGAAATCTTGCCATTTCAACTACATGGGTGGAGCTAGAGAGTAGTATACTAAGGGTAGTAAGTCAATCAGAGAAAGATAAATACCGTATGATTTCACTCATATATGGACTTTAAGAAACAAAAGAAATGAGCAAAGGTGGAGGGGGGAAGAGATGGAGGCAAACCAAGAAACAGACTCTTAACCATAGAGAATGAACTGATGGTTCCCAGAGGGGAGGTGGGTGTGGGCTTAGGTAAAATAGGTGATGGGGACGAAGGAGTGCACCTGTCATAATGGGCACAGGGTGATGTATGCAACTATTGAATCAGGATACTGTACACCAGAAACTAATATTATGCTGCATGTTAACTAACTGGAATTTTAATAAAAACTTTAAAAAACGTCCTAGCTACAAATCATTTTCCATGAGCTATTTTCAAATGGAGAACTTCAGAAATACAAAATAGTAAAAAAAAAAAAAAAAAAAAAAAGTACTATAATAAACACCCATGAGCACCTGGGAGGCTCAGTCGGTGAAACGTCAGCCTTGGGCTCAGGTCATGATCTCAGGGTACTGGGATCGAGCCCCGTATCAGGCTCCCTGCTCAGCAGAGAGTCAGCTTGTCCCGCTCCCACTCCCCCTGCTTGTGCTCTCTGGCTCTCTCTCAAATAAATAAGTAAAATCTTAACAAAATAAATCAATAAACACCCATGTTTCAATACCCAGCTAAAAAATAAATTATCTCAGAACCAGTGAAGGCATCTACCAGCCCTGATTTTATTCTGCTTGTTCCCCTGAAGGAGTACTAACCATTCAGCTGAACTTAGTGTTTATTATTCAAGTGCATTTTTTTTAGAATTTTACTATATATGTCTATATTCTAGTATTAGCTATAGACTTATTTTTAATATTGTAACATGACATGAATAATTGGTATCATACTGTGTGTCCATCTGTAATTTGAGTTTTTAGTTTTGTTCAACATTATGTTCTTGGGATTTATTTTTGTTGATATGTTTATAGTTTCACTATGTATATTTAACATTGTTTAAATATACTCCAATTATCAATTTCCCTGAGGTCTTTTGTATGTATGTTTCAAAAATAAAAATTTGTAGCTGTTTCAGGTTCACAGCAAAATGGAGCAGCAAATACGAAAGCTTCCCATATATCCCTCCACCCCCATCCCTCCCAACACACACAATCTCCCCACACCAGAGTTGTCCCTTTGCTACAGTTGGCTAATCTACATTGACACATCATTATCATTCAAAGTACATAGTTGACATTAGAGTTCACCCTTGCTGCTGTAGATTCTATGGGCTTTGAAAAATATATAATGCCATGGATCCACCATCACAGTATCATACAGAGTATTTTCACGGCTCTAAAAGTCCGCTGAGCTCCACTTGTTCATCCTAGCCTACTCCCTAACCCCTGATGACCACTGATCCTTTTACTATCTCCACAGTTTTGCCTTTTCCAGAATGTCAGTTAGTTGCAGTCCTGCAGTATGTAACTTTTCCAGATTGGCTTCTTTCACTTAGTAATATGGCTTTAAGTTTCCTCCATGTCTTTTCACCACTTGATATCTCAATTCTTTTTAGTGCTGATTAATATTCCATTGTCTGGATGAACCACAGTTTGTATCTCTACTCATCTAGTGAAGAACATCTTTGTTGCTTCTAGGTTTTGGCAACTGCATACAAAGAAAGCTGCTATAAACATCTGTATGCAGGGGCACCAGGGGACTCGGTCAGTTAAGCGGCTGACTCTTGATTTCTGCCCAGGTCATGACCTCAGGGTCCTGGGATCAAGCCCCGGGTTGGGCTCCACGTTCAGCGTGGAATCTGATTGAGGATTCTGTCTCTCCCTCTGCCCCTCTTCCCATTCCCACGCTCTCTCTCAAATAAATAAATCTTCTAAGAAATTAAATGCTTATTTTTTTTAAAAATCTGTGCACAGACTTCATGTGAATATAAATTTTCAACTCATTTGGGTAAATACCACAGAGCACAATTGCTGGATCATATGGTAAGAGTAAGTTTAGTTTTGTAAGAATCTGACACATTGTCCTCCAAAAGTACCTCTTCCATTTTGCATTTTTTTTTGAAGATTTTATTTATTTGACAGACAGTGAGTGAGAGAGAGAGAGAGAGAGAGAGAGAGAGCGAGCGCACAAGCCAGGGCAGAGGGAGAGTGAAAAGACTTCCCGCTGAGCAGGGAGCCCGACACAGGGCTCGATCCCAGAACCCTGAGATCATGACCTGAGCCGAAGGCAGATGCTTCACCGACTGAGCCACCCAGGCGTCCCCCCATTTTGCATTTTCACCAATAATGAATAAGAATTCTTGTTGCTTCACATCCTTGCCAGCATTCGGTATTGTCAGAGTTTTGGATTTCACCGCTCTAATAGGTAAGGGGTCTTTTGATTGCTTTTGTTACTACAAAAAAATATTGAAATGAACACGTATGTTCCTATTTTCATGAGCCCATGTGCAAGAGTTGGTCTAGGCCAGGCATATTTCTTGAAGTGTATTTGCTAAGGTCTAGATATTATCATCTTAAGCACTTAGGTGTAATACTGGTATAATTAATTTTAATTAATACCAATAGGTATAAAATAATTAGGTATAATATTGCTCTCCAAAGTTGTATCAGCTTTTACTCCTAACAGGATTATGTGAATACTCCCACTGATCCATATCTTTTCCACCATTTTATACTGCTAGACTTACCAACTTTTGCCAACTGCATTCATGAGAATTAGAATGATTTTAATTTGCACATCCCTTATTACTAATGATCTTGAGCATGTTTTTAAATATTTGGAAGCCACGTGAGTTTTGTTTTCTGTGGACTACTTCTTCAAAGGTTTTGTTGAACATTTTTGTACTTGGATAGTCTTTCTTCTTTATTAATTGGTAGACGTTCCTTATACATTTCTGGATAGTAACATTTTATCCGTTTTATATACATGTTAAAAATACCTTCTCCCAATCTGAGGCTTTTTTTTAATGGTTTCTGTTGATATCCAGGAGTCTTTAACTTTAATGTAATCAAGTATGTACTTATTTTGCTTTGTGGTTCATGTTTTGGATTTTTAAGGCATCGACTTTGTTGACATATGATTTAGTGCACTAAAATTTGCCACGTAAAGGTATACAACTTAATGAGATTTTTCTTTTTTTTTTTTTTAAAGATTTTATTTATTTATTTGAGAGAGAGAGACAGATAGTGACAGAGCTAGCGAGAGAGAGCACAAGCCGGGAGGAGAGGAGAAGCAGACTCCCCACCGAGCAGGGAGACTGACCTGGAGCTCGATCCCAGGATCACGACCTGAGTCAAAGGCAGATGCTTAACTGACTGAGCCACCCAGGTGCCCCAACAACTTAATGAGCTTTAACATGTGTTTACAGCCATGTAACCATCACCACAAGCATTAAAAAAAATCATTTCTATATATTTTATGGAATAAAAGCAACCGTGAGTCTCTGCAGTAGATTCCCACCTCCTCCCTCCAGCCCTTGCCAACCACTGATCCGCTTTTTGCCACTGTGGCCTTGTCATCCTACCATTTCATATGAACAGAATCTCGCATTATGGAGTCTTTAGTGTCTTGCCTCTGTCACTAAAGGTCTTGAGTGGCATCTATCTTGTTGCACAGATTAATAGTTCATTCTATTTATGGCTACCTAGTATCCCGTTATAAATTGGTGGAAATTTGGGTTTATAAATAAAGCTGCTCCAAACATATAAGACTTTGAGCAGAGACATGGGTATATAACTCAGATAAATAGCCGGGAATGGATTGGTGCATTCTACACAAATTTATGCTTAAAAACTGCCAAACTGCTTCCTAAATGTGCCATTTTGCATTGCCATCCATCGACACCGGGAGAGCTGCAGTTGCGCTTGGTACCGTCAACTCTTGGTAATAGGCATCTTTTCAATTTCAGCCGTTGCAGCGGTTGTGCAGTGGTTTACCACTGCGGTTTTAACATGCACTGCCCTGACAACTGATGATATTAACCATCTTTTCAAGTGCTTACTCACCTCCTTCCCAAACATGTTTTTCAGTTGCAGTGCAGGATTTAATGGACTCTAACTTCTCCAAAGGCATTCTACACATATCCACTAGACTTTCCCCCACTCACCCCCTCAGCCACAGTTGATACTACTTATCCCTTTGTTCCCACCAAAATCCTCTGCTCCTTTGACCTTCTGACTCTGAACTAGGTTGTCTTCTTTGTGCTTTCCTTGTTCTCCTCTCGAACCCCTTCTTGGTCACTGTCAAGTACTTCCATGGCTCACTGTTCTTCCCCTTCTGCACGGGACACACAGACATTCCTCACCAATCCAAGTAGAGCCTGCCTCTAGCCAATCTCAGCCCTGAAATCCTTGTTGACAGCCCAGCTCCTGGTCCTTCCCTTATTTGATGTTCTACAGAATCTGCCGCGATTCCTAACGGATGCACCAGTACATCTGATTAAATCAATCTCTTATGTTGTTCTCTGGCTATTTTAGGTCTCTTTTTTTTTTTCCCTCCAGTGTGAGCCTGATTAAGTTTTTCAAGAGAGAGGATATTTTAATAGTAAAATACATGTTAAGCATTTTATAAATAATGGTGTCTGTCATATAATTTAAGCAAAACAAAATATAATCTCAAGTTATTTATTACTTACTATAAGTATATGAAATTAAAAATTTTCTACGCCATGGGCGCCTGGGTGGCTCAGTTGGTTAAGCGACTGCCTTCGGCTCAGGTCATGATCCTGGAGTCCCGGGATCGAGTCCCACATCGGGCTCCCTGCTCAGCGGGGAGTCTGCTTCTCCCTCTGACCCTCTTCCCTCTCGTGCTCTCTATCTCTCATTCTCTCTCTCTCAAATAAAATCTTTAAAATTTTTTCTATGCCACGATAGTTACGCTAGCAAAAAAAAAATCCTAGCATTTCCTTCTGTATCAACTTTGTCAACTGCTTCTATTTTTTATTATGTATGAGCATGCTGACAAAGATTCACTCTTTACATCAAGCAGAAAATTAATTATTCTGCAATGCACCATACCAAATCCATTATCAATCTGTACCAGATTAAGCACTATTAGAGTCACAAATATGAATATTTACCCTGGTAAATCAGAATCATTAAATTTTAAAACTCCTTAAATCATGAAGACAGTGTCCATGCATTCTTTGGAAGGTAGAGTAGGATTTAAAAAGCCAAACAAACTGGTAAAGTGTCAAAATAGATACATCACTATTAATCAAGTCATTGGCCCAAGGGAAAAAACAAAATTAGTAAAAAGCAACAACCATTCATGGATCATCTACTTCCTTCAGAAATGTGTTAAGTGCCTGAGACATGAGATGAACGAGACACTCCCTGCCTGAAGGTGTTTTAGATTATTTCACAGTAATTTCAAAAAGTCAGTGTAAAGGGACACGTGATTTAGCAGCAAGAGGTGCAGAAGAAGGAATTCGCTTTGCTTGACAGAGGGAGGAGGAGGGAGAAAGTGCATGAGAATCAGAGTTACCTTTGCAGGGAGGAGGGGATGCATTATAAATGCAGGAAGATAACATAACAATAAAAAAATTTAAAAAAATAAAAAATAAAAAAAAATAAATGCAGGAAGGTATTAGACAGGCAGGCCTACTTGGACAGTGGCCTAGAGGATGAGAAGGCTTCCTTCAGGGGAGGCACTGTACAAGAGCGTTCCAGGAGGAGAGAGAACAGAGCATACACAAAGGCAAGTCTTCTTCCAGTAAACTCAGGCTGGATTGTTCACAACTCCAGGGAAGGTTATGCATGTCCCAATATACAAATCAGTGAGTAGTGACGGTGATTAACTCCTTGACCAAACTCTTACAGGGCCCTCAGAACCCTCTTTTTGACTAGGCCTCAACACCGGCCTATAAAAACCAGACAGTCACAACAAAAATGATTTTGTCCATACCCGTCCCCTACACATCAAAAGACTTAATAACAGTTTCAAACAGCTCAATGCCATTCCCCTAGGATGACCCTAGCCATCCTTCAGGGCCTGTCTGGCAAGGCTGCCAAAAGATTTTATAGTTTGTTCTAGCCAACACCTGGCAATAGGCCCTACTACCCTTTCTTAGAGCATTTACTAAATAAAAAGGTTTTACAACTGTGAATCCTTCCTCTGTCCCTTTGGGATATACCCAGATCTCCTGCAACTCAAGAGTGTCTTTTGAAAACCTGAAAGCCATTCCCTTGAAATGTAATCATCAGGAAGGACGGGACCTCTGTTCCCCCATATTGCCTGGAGAATAGAATCCTAACTTCAATAATTGCCAGCTAGCAGACACAACTCTCCTAAACAGCATTTACTGTGACTATTCCTTTTAATTTCTCACTTCTCTTACTCTACTAAGCTCTCACGTCCCCCACCCCCAATTCTCCCCACTGCCTCCTATAACATACCCAGTCACCTCCACGCAAATCAAAATTGAGTTCAGTTCCCCCTGGACTCCCTTCCCCAATGCAGTAATATATTGCTGATTAAAATCTGTCCTTGCCAGGATAACGAGCCTCCGGCTTTGATTGTGTCTGACAGAAGCAGAGCCTAAAATAATGCAGTCCACTGTTCTAGGGCTTTCAGCGGCTCTCTTTATCTTTCAGGGTTACCCTGCATTTGAAGCCCTGCCCCACCCCAACAGAACACTTAGGAATTCCTATTCACAGACAAATGCCTCTCCTCTGTCCTTTGTCCTCACCCTCCTTATGCAAGGCTTCTTTCCATACCACATTCTATTTCTCTCTATTCCTATTTCACTCCTTTGTTCTCTCATTCATATGTCAAACATTCAATAACTTTTTTTTTTTTTTAAAGATCTCATTTATTTATTTGTCAGAGAGCGAGGAAGTGCTACAGCAGAGGGAGAAGCAGGCTCCTCTCTGAGCAGGGAGCCCGATGGGGGACTGGATCCCAGGACCCTGGGACCATGACCTGAGCCGAAGGCAGACACTTACTGACTGAGCCACCCAGGCGTCCCCATCATTAACTCTTAATTACCATTGGTCAAGAAGTCCAGCTCACATGCCATGCCTCTAACCTTCATAAAACCTCTTAACAGTTCTAGCCAGAAGCACTCTCTTTCCAAACTTTAGGATAGTGTGAGGACATTTAACCTGCAAAGAGAACATTTTTCTTATATCTTATCTTTAATTGTTGCCCCTGTTGTATTTGTTCTGGCTTCTCCTTTAAGAATATACCTGATAGAATATACGTTCTATCAGGTACAGACACACTACAGTCCATGGACCCAATCTGGCCCACTTCTTGTTTCTGTACAGCACATAAGCAAAGAGTGGCTTTGATACTTCTTTAACAGTTGAAAAAAAAATCCCACACATGATATTTTATGACACAGAAAATAGAAATCAAACTGAAATGCCCATCAAGATAGTTTTTATGGAACACAAGGATGCTCATTTGTTTACATACCGTCTACGGCTGTTCTCATGCTACAATGTGAGAGGTGAGCAGCTGCGACAAAATCCTATGACCCCCCAGACCCTAATTTAGTATTTGCCTTTTTACAGAAAAAGTGTGTCAACCCCTATGTGAGATCATCGTTTGCTACAGTTGTGTTCACTCCAGTGATGGCTAAACCATACTTTCAGATCCAGAAAGTAAAACAGTGTATAAGACCCTCCTTCAGTTTTCAGGTTTTTACAGGCTTCCATTTAATTCAGCCCTGATCATCTAAGTTGTCAGCTTCTCCTTCCCTTCTCTTGGTTCTGCTCTCTACTACTGTAATCCGTATGCCATCATCCAAGTCCTAAGTCCTAGCCTGGGCCTCCAGGACAATGCTGCTCCTCTCTCTGCAGATGCCTTCGGTACTTTTATTTGGGGGGACCAAAGCTTCCAGAATGCAAGAGGTCATCAGTTTCATGCCCAGCAAGGCCCATGCCATTTGGCAGGAGTGTGATTTGAGGTGACGGGAGTCACTGGAGGAACCAACACACTGCTGTTCACTTTCCTTGTTAGCACAGTCCCTTGAGCAAAGGCAGGTAGGTTGGTTAGGTGGATTCAAGTGCCTGCCAACCTTTCTAGAGTGTTTGAGGTGAACCTGTGTGTGTCGAGGTGAACTCCAGGTAGATTTTTCTCCAACTGGTTCCATCTGCCTTATAACTAGTAGATTTCTCTCCCAGATTTTAGATAGTTTTCCAGTCTTAGATTTCAGGGTTTTCTCAAGTTTTTATTTCAAGAAACATAGTGGGAATCAGCAGCTCAGTTTTGACTATAATGAGAATTCTTTAAAGTCTTTAAAAGATTCCAAGAATGAGTCCATAGCTCCTAAGACAATCTATCATTGTGGTATTATTCAAGTATCCCATAGGATGCTTCCTACTTGGGGGATTTCAATTAGGTCATCTTTGTCCTTTTGTATCACCACCCTTTCCTAACTGGGTAGCAGCATCAACGTATACTTAAGACACTAAGAACAACCATTTCCACACAGCTTACAAATTACAAGTTAACGAATAGTTCTACTCTGGCCATAAATAATAGGTTAAAAATTGGTAGGCATTTCCTCACGATGCTTCCATTCCAGCAGAACTTTGTGTAAGTACTCAATCGTTGAGTCTCCGTCAATTGGATAGTCAAAATTAGGATGTTTCCTTTCTGCCACACTTACCATTGCCTTGGTTTTCCTCTTAAAGTATTGGCAAAGAAATAATTATATAACTAAAACACAAGCATTTTGAGAAACAAACATGGCTACTGATCATTTATGTTCTTTCACAACCACGTTGGCCTTTTTCCTCCCTTTTGCCCAAGGCAAAATTCTGTGAAAATCATAATATAGTAAACAGAACAAAACAATGTTAATATTTATTTTCCTATAATTATATTAATCTTTAGAGGAAACATACTGAGAAACTACCATCTGTTGCTTAAAATGTTTCATAAACTTTATTTTTAAAGTGGATCTTCCTTACTTCATCCAGCATTTATTTTATACTGACATTTTTATTATTCAAAAATTTTCACTTGAATAAGAAGAACAGTTCATCTGGAATATCACAACTATTATGCATCATTAATATCCTAATGCATTATTTATAGTGGTGAATAATATCCTGAAATGAGAAGTCACTGAAGATAAAATATTGCTCTATCATGTTCCATTAAGGCAAAATATACTTTTAATTAAAGGGATGCCAGAGAAATTAGAAGAAATGGAAAGAGCTTTTGAGATTGTTCTATTGACAAGCCTCAACTTCCTTTTTGGAAGCCTGATTAAAAAAAAAATCAACAGTGTTGCTTTAATACATGCGGTGGCTATGGACCAGTCTTAGAAATATAGTAGCACTGAAGTATTAGGCTGAGACAAATCTTAAAAATTCTTATTTATCTCTGCCCTGAGTCCACAAAGAGTAACACCAGAAAACAATGCTTGTCACAATAAGAATTTTTTTTTAATAAATTTTCTCTTTTGGGAGACTCCATGACTGTTGACAAACGATTGACCTAAGACTATTACTGATTCTCTAAGTTAATATACACTTAAATTCGTACACACGTATGTGTGTGGGCAGGCCAAGTATCATTCCATACATGCGTATGTTTCAATATCCTTTCTAACTGGACAATATACATGAAGGCTATGGATACGTTCATTTTTATAACCACCTACTTTATGGATTTCTCTCATAAATCCATTTTGCAGTAGTTTTTCCACTGATTTTCTTGGAACTTTTAGGTAGATCATCAAGTCATCTGCAATGGTCTCTTCATATCCAAGCTTAAATCTCTAGGTCTAATTACATTGGCTCAAGCCTCCAACACACACATGGACAACAGAGAGATAGTGAATATCCTTAACTTATGCTTAATTCTGATCATGATTGATCCCCTGTAAATAAAGTATTGACTTTTCAAGTCCGTGTTTATAAAATAACAGTGAAGCTATCCACCAAACTCCTATTTTTATTAACTTCTGAAACATACACTCCGAATTTTGTCAAGTGACTTTTCCCTATTTTCAGAAATGTCCAAAAGATTTTTCTCCTTAGCACTACTAAGAATATTCTAATTATATATATATATTTTTGATATTGAGCCACCCTTGGATTCCTGGAACAAACTACTTGGTCATGGTATTTGTTTTAATGCAACATTGATTTCTTTAAAAAAATATTTTATTTCAGATTTCTGTATCAATATTCATAAGTGAAACTGATCCATAATTTTCCAAAATAATTTTTTTTAAGATTTTTAGAATCCATTTTATAACTTACTTGATGAAATTAATGTGGAGGTTTTCTTTCTATTCTAAATTGAATAATATACATAAGGGATAATCTGACTCTAGTGTATTTCCTGTCAGAAAATTCTTTTACTGATTTATCTGATAATTAGCCTGTTTAGACTTTCTGTGGTAAATTTAATATTTTCTAAAAGGTGATTCATTTCATGAAAATCCTCAAATCCACTTGCATATAATTGAGCAAATGGTCTCTTATGATTTAATTTCCTGTTTCTATCATTATGCCCTATCTTTATGAAACTTTTAATATTTGAATTTTGTGCTTTCTTTTGGATTGAATTAGCGGTTTGCCTATTAATTTTTTTTCCCAAAGAACCAATCTTTAACTCATCCACTTCCTTTTTCCTTTTTAATTCATCTTGTTGCATTCTTTTGTTTACTTTGTTATTTTTTCTAGTTTTTAATGTGGTTAAGTCATTTATTTTTTTCGGGTTTTTTTTAAGATTTTTTATTTATTTATTTGAGACAGAGTGAGAGAGCGAGCGAGCACGAGAGGGGGGAGGGTCAGAGGGAGAAGGAGACTCCCCGCCGAGCAGGAAGCCCCATGCAGGACTCGATCCTGGGACTCCAGGATCATGACTTGAGCCGAAGGCAGTCGTCGCTTAACCGAGTCACCCAGGCACCCCTATTTTTTTTGTTTTCATTGATATATAATTTGATGCTAAAATCTCTATTCTCATAGCTTCCTTAGCCGCGTCCCACATATTCTACAACCTCACGTATTCATTCTATGTTCAAGAAATTCTTCAATTTTATTTGATATTTCTACATTCACTGAACACTTAATACAGCGACTTGTTAATTCTTACATAGAAGGGACTTTTGTTGGGTTTTGGGGTTTTTTTTGAAAAATCAACTTCTAGTTTTATTTCTTTAGACTGTTGTTTTTATTATTGCTGCTCTTTGGAATTCACTGTTTTTGTGTATGTGTGTGTGACCTAATATATGGTCAATATTCTTTAATGTTTTATGTGAACCTTTTAAAAACGTGTACTCTGAGGTTCAGGTCTTGACATGTCTTTACAAGGTCGACCTCAGTGAGCATTTTTATACTAAGCATTTTACTTATTTTTTCTACCTGAAGTGTGTTATATCTCTTCTCTTATTAATTTGTACTCTATTCTCTTGGCATCTATAGTTTTTGGTTTGTGGAAGTGGTTTCTGTTACTGGGTGCATATACCTATGTAATCTTCACTGAGAAGTATACCCCTTAAAATTATTAGATATCCTTGTCTCTTTTCAAGGCTTTTGGTCTGAATTATGCCTTATCCAATAATGAGTTTGAGAAACTCACTTTATTTTTATTTGTGCTCCTTAGTATATCCTTGTCCATCCTTTTATTTGTACTTTCTGTATCTATTTCAGTAGATAATAATGTCACACTTGCCTTTGCTAATCAATCCTAAAATTTTAAGTTCTTATTTTAATAGGTCAGTCAAGTCCACTTACAGTTACTTATATGAAAGTTTCATGTAATTTTTGCAAACTCCCCCCACTCTTCTCCCATTTTTGGTAGTTGACCAACTTGACAGTGTTAAGCATAAACCCACTTCACGTGATGCTCTCTCCTTCAAAATCATGAGTCTCAACAACTTGAATAAATGCACATTGCTTGTTTCCAACCAGTCCTCCTGCCAGAGTCTCTACTGGAGCTCATTCTCCAGTAAATTCCTAAAGAAGGGCTCACAGAAACAATATCCCCAAATCTTTTCACATTCATAATAGTTTGTTTCTGGCTTTCACATGAAAAGTCAGTTTGGCTGGAATCCTTGACTCAGATTTCCTTGACTTTCTTGATATATTACTCCATTTTCACTTGGCATAAAGCACTGGTGTTATAAAAGCTGATGACAATGTGATCTCCTTTAAAAGTGACTTGTCTTTTTGCCTGGATTCAACAGATTTTTTTTTCTTTACCTTTAACGAATATAGTTTACTAAAATAATCTGTCCTGGCCAGCTAAGAAGTTGGTTTTCCGAGGTATGCACTATATATTTTCATTGTGTAGTTTCAAGCAAGTGTTCCTGAGCTTTCGTATTCTTCCCAGGGTCTTTTATTATAAGTACATTAGATGTTCTTCTAACATGTTCTGTTGTTCTTTTTTATAGGTAGACTTTTTTCCTTCTTTTTTTAAGTAGGCTCCATGCCCAGTATGGAGCCCAACACGGCTTGAACTCACAACCCGGAGATGAAGACCTGAGCTGAGATCAAGAGTCAGACACTCAACCAATTGAGCCACTGAAGAGCCCCCATAAACAGACTATTTTTTACAGATTTAGGTTCACAGCAAAACTGCATGGAAGGTACAGGTATTTTCCCATACACTCTCTGAATGCACATCTGCACAGCCTTCCCATTAACATCCCCCACCATAGTGGTACATTTGTTATGACATTGATGCATTTAATTGTCCAAAGTCCATAGTTTACATTAGGGTTTACTCTTGGTGCTGTACATCTTATGAATTTTGACAAATATATAATAACATGTATCCATCATTATATTATCATACAGAATAAATTTGCTGTTCTAAAAATCCTCCATGTTTCACCCTTTCATCCTTCCTGTCCTAACTTTCGGCAACCACTGATCTTTTCACTGTCTCTAGAGTTTTTTCTGTTCCAGAATGTCATATAGCAAGAATCATACAGTTCATAGCCTTTTCAGATTGGCCTCTTTCACTTATTATTAGGTATTTAAATTTTCTCCATGTCCTTTTGTGGCTTGATAGTTCATTTCTTTTTAATGATGAATATTCCATCATCTGTATATACCACAGTTTATTTATCCATTCATTTACTGAAGGATATCTTGATTGCTTCCAAGTTTTGGCAATTACGAATAAAGCTTCTATAAACAACTATGTGCAAGTTTTTTGTGTATGTAAGTTTTACAACTCCTTTGGGTAAGTACCAAGGAGCACAATCACTGGATTGTGGTAAGGGTATACTTAGTTTTCTAAGAAACCACCAAACTGTCTTCCAAAGTGGCTGAACCATTCCCCCTTCTTACAGATCGTAAGTGAGAATTCCCGTTGCTCCACGTGCTCACCAGCGTTTGGTGTTGTCAGTGTTCTGGAATCTGGCCATTCTAATGGGTCTAGTGGTATCTCGTTTTCATTTGCACTGCCCTAATGATGCATCATGTGCAACATTTTTTCATGTGCTGATTTGTCATACACATATCTTCTTTGGCGAGGTGCTTGTTAAGGTCTTTGGCCCATCTGTTAGTTTGTTTATTTCCTACTTTTGAGTTTTAAGAGTTCTTTCGATATTTTGGCTAACAGTCCTTTATCAGAAGTATCTTTTGCAAGTTTTGTCTCCCAGTCTGAGGCTAATCTTCTCATTCTTTTGACATTGTCTTCCCCAGAGCACGGGTTTCTAATTTTAATGAAGTCCAGCTTACCAATTTCTTTCATGGGTTGTACTTTTGCTGTTTTATCTAAAAAGTCATCGCCATATCTAACATTACCTAGGTTTACTATTATGGTATTTTCTAGGATTTTATAGTTTTGTATTTTAAAGTCTACGATCCATTTCGTGTTAATTTTTGTGAAGGGTATCATGTCTGTCTAGATTTTTTTTATTTTTGCACTAAGGTGTCCAGTTATTCCAGTACCACTTGTTAGAAAGACTGCCTTTGTTCCATTGTATTCCTTTTGCTCTTTTGACAAAAATCAGTGACTGTATTTGTCAGTCTATTTCTAGACTCTATTCTGTTCAGCTGATCTACTGGTATATTCTTTCACTAAGACCACACTGTCAATCTTTAATACTCTAGTTTTTAAGACAACTTTGTTTTCTCCTTCAATATTACCCTGTCTATCCTGGGTCTTTGGGTGCTCCAAATAAACTTAAAAAACTGTCAATATCTGCAAAATAACTTGCTGGGATTTTGATAGGCATTGCATTAAATCTACAGATCAAGTCTGACAGAACTAACATTTTGATAATACTGAGTCTTCCTATCCATGAACATAGAATATCTCTCCATTTATTTAGTTCTTCTTTGCTATCTTTCACCTGAGTTTTACAGGTTTTATCTTACAGATCTTGTAATATTTTCTTAGGTTTATAACTAAGTTTTCTTTGCTTTTTTTTTTGCATTCTAAGATAAATGGTATTGTATTATTTTATTTTCTTTTATTTAAGGATTTTATTTATTTGAGAGACAGAGCAAGAGAGCATGAGCAGAGGGTGGGGCAGAGGGAGAAGCAGGCTCCCTGCTAAGCAAGGAGCCTGATGCAGGGCTTGATCCCAAGACGCTGGGATCATGACCTGAGCCTGAGGCAGACACTTAACGGACTGAGCCACCCAGGTGCCCCAAGGTATTGTGTTTTAAATTTCAAATTCTAGTTGTTCATTGCTGGCATTCAGGAAAGCAGCTGACTTTTGTGTATTAAATTTGTATCCTGCAACACTGCTGTAACTGCTTATTTAGTTGATTCTTTCAGATTTTCTACACAGATAAGCAGACCATCTGCAGTTATATTTCTTCGTTCCCCATCTGTATGCCTTTTTTCTTTTCTTTTTTTTTTAAGATTTTATTTGAGAAAGAGAGTGCACAAGCACAGGATTGGTGCAGAGGGAGAAGCAGACTCCCCACTGAGCAGGGAGCCCCATGCAGGGCTCAGTCCCAGGACCCCAGGATCATGACCTGAGCTGAAGGCAGACGCTTAACTGACTGAGCCACTCAGGTGCCCCTTCTCTTTCTTATCTTAGTGCATTAGCTAATACTTCCAGCATAATGTTGAAAATCAGTGGTGAGAGCAGCTTTTTTTTTTATGTTAATCACCATACATTATATCATTAGTTTTTGATGCAGTGTTCCATGATTCATTGTTTGTTCATAACACCCAGTGCTCCATGCAGAACGTGCCCTCCTCAATACCCACCACCAGGCTAACCCATCCCCTCACCCGCCTCCCCTCTAGAACCCTCAGTTTGTTTCTCAGAGTCCGCAGTCTCTTTGTTTCTGATCTTAGTGGGAAAACTTCAAGCTTCTAAGATGTTAGCTATAGATTTTCTATAGTCTTCATGAAGTTGAGAAAGTTCCCCTCTATGCCTAGTTCACTGAGAGTTTTTAGCATAAATGGATGTTGGATTTTGTCAAATTCTATTTCTGTACCTAATAATATGATCCTGTGATTTTTCCTTTTTTCCTTTATAGGGCTTGATTTTTGAATTTGAACCAACCTTGCTTACCTGGGATAATAAATCCTACATGGTCATGGCATATAATTCTTTTTATACACTGTTGGTTTCAATTCGTTAATTTTATTTACATTTATGTTTATGAGAGGTATTGGTCTGTAGTTTTTTTTTTTTCCCCTTGTATTTGTCAGGTTTTGATCTTAGAGTAATCTTGGCCTCAGAGAATGAGTTAAGTATTTCTTTTGCTTCTATCCTCTGAAAGAGCTTATCGTTAACTCATATAGTTTCTTCTTTAAATGTCTGATGGAAGTCACAAGTGAATCCATCTGGGCCTGTTGCTTTTAGTACGGAAAGTTATTAACTGTTGATTCAATTTAATACTATAAGCCTATTCAAATTGTATCTTCTTCTGTGCATTTTGGCAGATTGTGTCTTTCAAGGAATTGGTCCATTTCACCTAGTTTATGAAATTTGCGGGCACAGATTTATAATATTGCTTTATTATCTACTTAATGTTCGTGGGATCTATAGCGATGTCTCGTTTCTGATATTAGTAATTTGTATTCTTTTTTTTTTTCTTAATTAGCCTGGCTAGAAGCTTATTGATTTCATTGATCAATGAAATGGCTTTTTTTATTGATTTTCTTTGATTTTCTGTTTTCAGTTTCATGGATTTCTGCTCTAATTCTCTTTCTTTTCTTCTGCTTACTTTGGATTTAATTTGTTCTTCTCTTTCCAGTTTCCTAAGATGGGAGTTTAGATTACTGATTTCAGATCTTCCTCTTTAATAGATGCACTCAGTACTTTACATTTCCCGCCCCCCCAAATACTGCTTTTGCTGCAGCTCACAAATTTTGATAGGTTGTGATTTCATTTTCATTTAGTTCAAAATATATTTTTTATCATAGGTTTATTAACCATGTGTTATTTAAAAGCATGTTAATCTCCAAGTATTTTGGAAATTTTCTCCCTTTCTATTTTAATTCAGGTGTTGTCTGAGATCAGATATTGTAGGATTTGTTCTTTTAAATTTGTTAGGTTGTATGTTATGGCCCAGAATATGGTCTATCTTGGTGAACGTGTCCATCTGAGCTTGAGAAAAATGGGTATTCTGCTATTGCTGGGTGAAGTAAACCATGCATGCCCATTATATCCAGTTGATTGACAGTGTTGTGTAGTTCAATTATGCCCTCACTAATTTTCCGCCTTTTAGGTCTCCCCATTTCTGATAAAGGGGTGTTGAAGTGTCCACCTGAGACAATGCATTCATTTATTTTTCCTTGTAGTCCTTTCAGTTTTTGCCTCACATGCTTTGATGCTCTGTTGTTAGACACATACATGGTAAGGACTGTTATGAGAACAGATTCCTTTATAATCGTGTAATGCCCTTCTTTATCCCTGATAACTTTCCTTACCTTGAAGGCTAATATTCCTTTATTATTATTATTATTATTATTATTGTTAGCATGATATATCTTTCTCCATCCATTTGCTTTTAACCTATGTGTCTTTATATTTGAGGTGAGTTTCCTGTAGGCAAGAAACAGGTGGGTGTCATTTTTGATCCAGTCTGACAAGCTCCGTCTTTTAATTGATTCACTGAGATCACTAATGTTCAAAGTAATAACTGATATAAGTGGATTAAGATCTACCATATTCGTTTATGTTTTCTATTTGTTGCCCTTATTCTTATTGTTTCCACTTTTGTCTTCCACTCTTTTTCTGCCTTTACTGGCTTTAACTGAACATTTCACATGATTTTATTTTCTCTCCTTTACATAAAAGTTATACTTTTTTTGGTTTACTTTTTAAAAAAGTGGTTTTCTTAGAGTCTACAATATGCATTTACAACTAATCCAAATCCACTTTCAAGTAACATTATACTCAAAGTCCATGGATAGTGGACATACCGTATAACAAAATAATCCTAATTCATCTCTCTCATCCTTTGTAGCACTGCTGTTATTCATTTCACTTGTATGTAAGCATACACAGGCAAATACAGCGTTGCTGTTATTACTCCGAGTGAACTTTTATCTGTTATATCAATTAAGAAAAATAAAATTTTAGTGTTACCTTCACCAATGTTTCCTTCCTTCTTAATGTGAACTCAAGTTTCTGAGCTTCCTTCTTGCTGAAGAGCTTTTTTCAACATTTCTTCTAAGTCACTTCTACTGGCAACAGATTTCTTTGATTTCTGAGAAAGTCCTTTCTCCTTCACTCTTAAAGGGCAATTATGCAGGATACAGAATTCTAGGTTGATAGCTTTTCCCTCCCAACATTTTTAATATTTCATTCTCTTCTTGCTTCCATAGTTTCTAAAAAATTGGATGTGATTCTTATCTTTGTTCTTTTATAGGTAAGTTGTTTTTTCCTCTAGCTTCTTTCAGGATTTCTTCTTTACCTTCAATTTTCTGTGCCTTGAAAATGATATGCCTACATGTAGTGGGATTTTTGCATTCATCCTTCTTGGTGTTGTCTTAACTTCCTGGATCTGTGGTTAGATGTAGGACATGAACTTGCAGAAATTCTCAGTCATTCTTGTTTCAAATATTTCTTCTATTCCTTTCTTCATGTTTCTAGAGGTCTTTTGTAGTTGTCCTACAGTTCTTGAATATTCTGTCTTTTTTTTTTAATCCAATCCTTTTTTATTTTCCTTTAATTTTCAGTTTTAAAGGTTTCTATGGAGATATCCTCAAACTCACAGATTCTTTGCTCAGCCGAGTCCAGTCTAATAATAAGCCACCAAAGGCATTCTTAATTTCTGTCAGTGTTTTTGTTCTCCAGCATTTCTTTTTTCTTTCTTTGAATTCCATCTCTGCTTACATTGCCCATCTGTTTTTGCAGGCTATTTTATGAACTGGAGCCTTTAGCATATTAATCATGGTTGTTTTAAATTCCTGGTCTGGTAATTCCCACACTGCTGCCATATCTGAGTCTAGTTCTGATCCCTGCTCTGTCTCTTCCAACAGTGTTTGTTGCCTTTTAGTATGTGATTTTTTCCTTGATAGACACACAGGATGTTTTGGGTAAAGGGAATTGCAGGAAACAAGCCTTTAGTAATGCGATGGTAAGATATGGAAGGAGGAAGTGTTTTATGGTTCTATTAAGTCTCAGTCTCTCAATGAGCCTGTGCCTCTGGATTGTGAGCTTCACAGGTTTCTCAGTTTCCACCTCCCCTTAGGTGGGACGGGATGGCGAGAGTGGGCTGGACTTGGGTATTTCCTTTCCCCCAGTTGGGTTAGACACTGACACTATCCCAGCAGGTTGCATTCTAGCAAAACAGTCTCTCTGGAGGGCAGACCTTGTTAAGAACATAATACTCTGGATTATTTCAAAATGGTTCTTTTTCCCCTCTCCCTGGCAGAAGCACAAGGGAATTTTTCTCCAACATTTGCTGTGAGAACCTGGTAGAACCCCAGGAGGTAAGACTCCCAAAAGCGTGGGGCGCCCTGCATAGTTGGATCCCCCTGGATTTTCTAACTCTTAGAGTTGTCCGCACTGAGCTTCCAGCAACTCGTCAGTTCCAATTCAGGTTTCCCCACCCAGCACTCGTTCCTGCAGCGGTTGCTGCTCATGTGAGCTGTGATTCTCTGCACCTGCCTGCCAGTCTCTTCAATTTGGGAGGTACAAGTTTGCCCTGTGACCTCATGGATCTGAGAAGCATTGTTGATTTTTCACTTTGCCCAACCTTTTACTTGTTAGGACAGAGTGGTAACCGCCAAGCATCTGACATGCTGGATAGGAACCTGGAAGTTTCCCACATGCATTTATCTCTTCATTTCCTTTGTGTGTGTATATATATATATAGGATATGTATATATATGCAATACATATTTATATATAATATATTTTTACAAGGTTTTCACTTTTCCATCTTCTATTATTCTTAAGGCATTACCCGTGGGTTTATATACTCTCGTGTCCTTTCTAGTTCAGTCTCCATTTCTAAAGTTAGTTTCTCCGTGATTTTTATTCCATCCTGTTAGCTTTTAGCTCTTTTCAAATCTTTCTCTTCTCTACTCACCTTTTTTCTGAGTATATAATCTATGCTGTTCCCTCAGAGCAGCTCTCTTCTCTGAATTTCTTTTAGTTCATTTTGGAACATCATGTAACAGTTTTAAGTCTGATGGACTTGTATTGCCTATATTACTACTATGCTCCTTGTTCTGTCTCTTTGACATATAAAATTACATATACATATATAAATTAAATGTAAAAGATAACTGCAAATAATTATGTAAATAAATACAAATTAGATTACTCCACTCATTGTTCTACCTAAGTTACACATAATTACATATAATTATATAGGTATACCTAATGGCTTTATATATAGTATAATTATATGTACACATGTATAGTATCATATAGTATTTAAAATACATAAATTATAATTTATATAATTATGTATGTATATATAGTGGTTTTATATATTGTATAATTATATGTATATAACATATGGTATAATTATATGTATATTATATTGTATGTGCAGTATACATAGGTAGATATTTATATAAAATAAAAAAACACCAACCAGGAACAGAATTATGTCTACAGGCAATAAAGACATAGCAGATAAACAGATAAAACTGGAAGGAACTTGCTCATAGAAAAGGAGGGTGGGTCAGGACAGCTTCTGTAGCTATGTGGCTCCCGAGTAACATATTCCTCGGCTTTCACCCAGTATTCAAAACACAACCACTCTCGGGCACCCGGGTGGCTCAGTTGGTTAGGCGACTGCCTTCGGCTCAGGTTATGATCCCAGAGTCCCGGGATCGAGTCCCGCATCGGGCTCCCCGCTCGGCGGGGAGTCGGCTTCTCCCTCTGACCCTCTTCCCTCTCGTGCTGTCTCTCATTCTCTCTCAAATAAATAAAATCTTAAAAAAAAAAAAAAAATTCTTTATGAGATCTCTCGGCTCTGTTTCCCTCCCTCCCCTCACCTGATACATCTCTGTCCTTAGCCCCTGCTCAATCCATACTCGATTCGCAATCATTTCTCCTCAAAGCGAGGCCTGTCTAGAAGGGGGCTTTAACAGGTTCGTTTCAAAAGTCATAGGCCAAGACCGCTGCAGAAACACCGGTTCATCTTTACCATGTCTCCCTCGTCCCCTCCTGGTTTCAGGGGCTGTTTCCACACTGGCCCACCATGTCCTCCGGGAGTACGTGTAACTGATTTTTGGACACGACAGAAACCAGGCTGCCTTTCCTCCACTTTCTGCAATACACGTCTGGACACCCTACGTGGGGATAACATGTCATCTAGTTTACTCTAGATCCTACGTTGTCTGTGCACGTGGGGTTCTGCAGTCTTCCAGGCCCTCACTGCTTTTATGTCCGGATTCGCGGAGATGAGAACCTACACTTCTCTGATAACTTCTCATCTCCCCTCAAAATTTTAATGGTAACAAGGGCGGTCTGTCTGAAAGGGACTAGGTTCCTAAAAGCAAAAGTCCAACGTCTCTATCACAAAAGACAGAAAATGAAAAGTCATTCATATAAAGAATGCAAAGTATCTATGATTACAATTTACGAATGAGTAACTGAAACATATCGTCAGGTTTGACGTTTGCACGTTCTACAGGAAAACGTATGCTGGAGTTATGAACCATCCTCTTTCAGGCAGAAATCTGCATGAAGAGCTGTCCAGGAACATGAAACAGTTTTCTGAAAAAGGCAGTCCTGCCTTTGATTAAAAGATTCTGTAGCTTAAGACATGTCTGGGATCATTTCCAGGAACACATATATAATTTACTGTGACTGACTACTCACTGCCACCAATAACTTCGTTCTCTCCACCGTTTTAATAAATGCAGAAGACAACAAACTTGGGGGCGGGGGGAGAAGAGGGACCATCTCCCGTTTTCCACCAATGAAACTCAAATCCAGATATATCTGCATAAAACACATCTGGACCCAGGCTTACATATTTTATTATTTTTTTAAAGATATAATTTATTTATTTGACAGAGAGAGACACAGCGAGAGAGGGAACACAAGCAGGGGGAGTGGGAGAGGGAGAAGCAGGGGCCCTGCCAAGGAGGGGGCCCACTGCAAGGCTCAATCCCAGGACCCCGGGATCATGACCCAAGCCGAAGGCAGACACTCAACGACTGAGCCACCCAGGTGCCCCCAGGCTTACATATTTTAAGCATGAACTGAGATCCAGAGTTTTGACTCTCTGTAATTATAGAAAATTAAAAGTCTATAAAAGATATAATTGGGCTACTAACGGTGGTCCCCTTTCAAACTCAATGATCCACTTAATTTTGTGGATGACTTACTGGTTCAAGGCACTGTGCCTGGTACTAAGCAATAAGAGATAAGAAAATAAATGAGATATGCTCTGATCCTCAGGGAATTCAGAAGCTGGTGTATGTATCTGAGAGCAGGTGAGAAAGTGGTGCAGGTATTATACAGAATTAAGCCCAACGGCCAACATAACAGAAGTATAAACAAAGCACTTAAGAAGGGCAGAGAACAGAAGTCAGGGATCTCGGAAGAAAGCAACGCAGAAGAGGGACTATTTGAAATAGGCTTTGAAGGACAAGCAGCATTTCAGCCAGCTAAGTACAGGAAAGACACACAGCACAGGGACAACAAAAGCAAATGGAACTATGAAAAAAAACAAACAAACAAACAATGACATAGTAAGGAGTTTTCAAGTAAGAGTGTATTTATGTTGTAAGAACTTACAAAAAAAAATAAAGTTCAAATAGGTTTACTGGACTTCAGTTGCTATTCATTCTATGCCTGATCAACATTCTCAGTATCTCATCCTCCATGCAAACTTTCAAAGATGCTAGAAAAGAATAAAATAGGATGGTAACAAAAATGGTCAAAGCGGTCAGTTTGCTAGATCATCATCAGTTAACAGTGAGAGTGTCACGTAACCCTCGTAGGAAGGAACCAGCTTCAACGGATGCCTAGCCCTAATCAATGCCTTGATTGACGCATGATGTGCCTGCTACAAATCAGGAGCATTCGCTTTTAGTATTGGAAAACAACTCTCACATTAAAGGAACAAGAGAACAAGAGCCAGCATAGCGTTCAACATAATGTGAAAATCAAAAACCAGCCAGCTAAATGGTGCCTGGTTCGAGGCACTACGGAATATCAGAAACCACAGGGAATGTGCTAAATGTTAAAATGCTTAATATCTCCATCTTAAGAATACTTTTCACAACTAACACCTATCACCGTAATTTGTACAAAGAGAATGCTCAATAAATACTTGTCAAATCAAAAATAAATCTAACCCACGCTATAAAACACATAATGTTTTGCCACCCACTATTACAATGTTAATCATGTTACCTGGCATTGAATTATCATAATAAATGAATCATATGTATACATTGCTCAGTATTTTTTCACAGAATAACCAAGGAGGTACTGTGGTATAAAGGAAAGAATCAGGGATTTGAAGCCAAAAGGCCAAGGTGTAAGCATGAAAAGCCATTGCTAATACTGTGGCTTTGAATCACATTAAGCCTTTTAGGCACAGAACCTGACCTCTATTAGGTTCCCACGTCCCCACCTGTACAATGAATTTGACAGCAAGAACTATACACACTCTTACAGCAGCCGCTGAACGAGACTGTCTGTCAAAGGACTCCACAGACCAAAAAAGTGCTACAGAAAAGATGACTACATGGACTGACTTCTGGTTGACTTCCTACCTATGACACGTCTTCCTCTTTCCCTTCCTCCACACAGTCGGATCTTTCAGCACATCGTGTACGTCCCCAAGGCATGCTGTCAATCTCCCCCAAGCCCCCCACCATCACTCTAGTCCGAAGAACCAGCAGCTCCCATCCGGATTTCCATCTCCCTGCTTCCATGCTTGCTCTCTCAACATCCTCCATCACATAAGAGCCAAGATGATCTTTGCAATGTCTACATCAAATTGCACCACTCACCGGTTCCAATGGCCTCCCTTCACCCTAGAGCAAAACCTCAATTCCTGGCCATGGCCTCGAAGGCCTCCATGACCAGTCCCAGTTGAGGAGAACTAACTAGGGGCCCCTACATTACGTGGTTCCTCTTTCTGCAATGTTCCAGAATACTCAGGACGGCTCACTCTCTCTCTCACTTCATTCCAGATTGCTCAAGTTTCACTGCCTCAGAAAGCCTTCCGCAAACATCCTTTGTGAAAGGGTGAGTCCTTGCTCCATCACTCTATACCCTATTGTTCTGCTTTCTCCATAGCCCTGAGTTCCAAAATCACACTACTTATTTACTTGTTTACTAAACACCATGGGGGTGAGAGCTCGGTCTCATTTTTGTCAACAATCTTCTCTGACTTGCAAAAACTAGAGGCTCAACTAGAAATCTGCTTAATGAATGGTAAGCACATTTTTCAAATCCCCTTCAGTTTCTCTGTTCCACACACGATAACAGAGCGCCCATAAATAACTCCGATACCACTAGTAAAACCCGAATACTTGAAAGGCCTCAAAAGGCTTTATCCCACCTTGGAATTCGAAGTGGACTCCAAGAAACAAAGTCGGTTGCCAAACCCTTCTGCAGCCAAACACAGTTTCTGTTGTTCCTTGTGGATGGTTGCGGTGCACTGCAGAACCACCTCGTCATCCTGCAGAGGGGGAGGAAAAGAGAAAAAGAAAGTGAGGTTCGACATGACTCGACAGTCTAAATCAGACCTAGAAGACTTATTCTAGCACCTACTAAAAATCAGAGAAAAAGGTAACAACAACTGTCCCCCCCCCCACAAAAAAAAAAAAAAGAAAAACCCGACAGAATCAATCCCTCGAAAATTTTCCCTTGTAAATAAGGTAAGGTGGAAGGAGGAGAAAGAGCTGATTACCACTCCGGCAGTCAACAGTTTCCTCACTATCATTACTGATCCCCAGAGGCAACCCACATGAGCAATGGTAAAATACAGAATCTCCACGTTAGCACTCTTGCACGCAGTTTTAATCATCAAAATTACCAAGAAATTGTCTGACATCAAGTGTCATCAGGACCAGCACCAGTTCCAACAGCAGATGCGCACAGCGCTCCAAAACCAGCACAGGATGCCAGGTCAAGAACAGAACACCTGGGTTCAAATCGATCTGAAAAGTCGTCTCAGCTCATCCACACATTGTTCACATTTCAAAGGACCCTTGGGTGCTTAAAAATGTGCAGAGAGAGACGAGCTGCTAGTTCAGTCCTGTGAAATCCACACTGGTTTCCAATTAACTAAGCAGCGTTATAGGGCAAGTTACGCCAGGGAAAAGATGATACATGGGACGACTCAGTGTAGGCAGCATGAGGACAGCAAGAAGCATGGACTTGAGACTCGGCAACAGCTCGAGCTCGACTGCTATCACGGCTCTGTCATCGGCAGGTTAAAGATCCTAGACAAAGCACTGAATCTCTAAGAGGACAAGGTAAACGAGTCACACAGAGACTGATATGAAGACGGGGCTCAATACAGTAAGTGGTAGATAGCATTGTCATTTTTAAACAGAGTATCTCACTTTAACAAGTTCTAAGTAGCCACTGCCTAAACAGTCTAACCTCTTGACACTTAAAGCAGTCCAAAAACAAATACATTCATTGACCCTTTTAATTAGAATGGGAGAGAAAAGGGACAATCAAGTATAACCTAGAAGACCCTCATCATGGAAGAACGGCAGGCAGAGTAGGGGTGAGGAGATGTGATAAAAATTCAAAAGCAGAAAACAAGCCTTTCGGGTTGACCCAAAGAATATGCTGTATCAAATGGAAAAGTACAACTCCAATCTGCATTTAAAACCTTTATAATACTACGTATTTGTTTTCTTTCCTACACGGTGCAGCAATAAGTAATAGCTGGCTTACAGCACCAGTCACAGGCAAAGTCCAATCTCTTAATAATCACCTCCCAACTCTCCCTCCAGGTGCTCATTAATTTCCAGCGAACATTCAATTGTTACATTTAAGAAGTCATCCGCTAAAAAAAAAAAAAAAAAAAAAAAGCATTATTTTCATATAACAAGCACATCTGAATATTAATTCATGCTCCGCATGGCTATAATAAAAATAATGAAGGGTTTTTGTTGCTTAAATAATCTGCAAAATCAAAGATATATTTTGCTTTCCACATGTGGAGCCTAATAACAAAGAACCGAATTGTGTCGATGTGCTCATTGCCTTACCAAATCCCACCAATTTTTTACTATCTTGTCTCACTCACCCTCTGGAACTAACTCGAGCATGCAAACTGCACTCTTGGGTAAAATGGGCTCCTCTGGATAGTGGAGACCATCTAAATTCCATTTAGTAAATAATTACTTTAATGCACTCATTAAAGACAGTTTGAGAATGAGAATTAAGAGAAAATAGAAAGGTATAAGACAGGCGAGAATAACGTGCTACCCAGGAAGCCCCCAAAAGAAGAGGGGGCACATCACATTTGCCGAGAAGTATAGTGTATGTCGGCCTTGGCATTAACTGATTTATTCTTCACCACAACCTGTGATGTAAAGATTATCCCCACATAGACAGACGAGGACAATGAGGCTCAAGGTAACTTGTTGCTCACAGAGAGGGCCGATCATACATATGTCTAGGAACTGGTCATTCAACCTAATTTATCTGAATCTGAAAGTCCTCAGCCCCACGCTGCTTCTAGAAGCTCAACTGATTTTTTTTTACGTTTGTTATCTAGAAAAGTACCTCTCACCTTTAATGTGCATCCAATCACCTGCTGAAGTGCAGATTCTGGTTCTGTCGGGCTTGGGTGGGGCTGATTCTGCATTTTCAACCAGTGGATCCGAGGAGCTAGGATCCCCAGTGGGTCCCAGAAAGGACAGAGATCCCAAGAGACAGGTGAGCAGGCTCTTATAAGAGCTTGGAGGCAATCAGTAACAGCTGAATTTTAAAGCAAGTGTATACTTTGGACAGAACCAGAAATGAGAGCACACGTGGAGATGCTCATTAATATGTGGTCCATACCAACCATGTTAGGGAAGGGAATATAAATAATATACTGAACTACCCTACTAAGTTTATAAAACCAACTCACTTGTGCCAAGTGTCCCTTTAATCTAGTGCCTTAACACTAGATTATTGTGTGATGGAGTGTCTGGCCACAAAGCCACATGAAGTTCAAAAGCACTCTGCCACACAAGGAGAGAAGGCGCTAACTACAACCTTCAATCACGATTCCGCTTTGAATGATAGAACCTAGCCTGACGTACTTATAAGGCTTTTTCCAGTTTACCTGGGAGCGGTTTTCATTTTACATTCCAGTAAGCAGAGGGTTTCTTTCTGACAGAAACTAAAATATACTCAGCATTGGATGGACCAAACACCAATTCATAAATACCTGCCAGTCCCCTTTAATTAACCCATCATTGATCTCGAAGCATCATTTTTCTCCAGAACCACTCTGGTTCTTGAGAGCACACTGACTATGCATTGGAAAAGCCTCAGTAAGTAGTTTTTTTCTTATAACCCATGTGCAGTAAATCTGGTTTTCGCCAACGTGTACATGTGCGCATACGGATCTAGTTACACACATACACATACATGAAATATCTTTTCTATTCTAAGAACAGAGACTAAGCACAGCCTCATACTGATGGGATCCAGAGAGTTAACACTATTAAGGTAACAGAACAGTAAGGCTATAGGTTAAAATGTGTCTCTTGGGTCATAAGGCTTCTGAATTAGTCTCTGCCACCCAGCCTGAGGTCCAGGCTCCTAACGTCTCTTTTCCAGGCTTCACATTTTAATTCCATGTACCAGTGGTATACCAGAGTGCCAAAATGCACACAGTGGCCATCACTTTTCCAGCCTTAGTCCACAAGAACTAAAATCTTCCTCCAATATTAACCTTTCAGTATTGTTTTTTGAGTCCTCATGTCTTAGGTCTAGTACCTAGGGCTACAAATTTTGATTCAACTCACAAGAAATCCTATTCCATAACCAAAATGCTACAAAAGTATATTCTGCCTACATTCTATTATTTCATTTTTTAATTTCAAAGTCTGTTAGTTAAAGGCAAATGACTAGCATGAAAAGATACTAGAACTTTCCTGGAAATACTTGAACTTACACCATTGCCCATTTTATATAAAACAAACTGGAAAAAATAAAGTTACTAGTTTTTGTTTTTTAGTTTTTGTCTTTTTGTTTTGTTTTTACAAATTTAGAATAAAATAAAATGTAAAAAAAAAATTCTAGGAGAAACTTCCTGAACTTTGTGAAGATAAAGTGCTATCTGGCTTACGATCCCCAAGATCCTATAGATTCTATGCCAAATCCAGCAATTTCAAATCCATCAATTTCTCACCACACCAGCTACCGTCATCTCTTGGTTATTATCTTCAAAACCCAACAAATAGTTTTCCACACTGCAAACTCCCTTCCAATGGTGTTTCACCTCAAGGTCACCCCATCAACCTGACTGTAATGTTCCCTGGCTTAAAATCTTTTAATGGCTTCCCATTGCTCTGAGGAAAAAGACCAAAGGACTCTAGTCTACAAGGCCCCACACTGCATAGAAAAGTACCAGCTTGACATTTCCTCCAACCAACCTTCCTTCCTTCCTTCGTTCATTCCTATGCTCCTACAGGACTTTGCACATGCAATTAAACCCTTTCTCTCTCCTCTAGTTAAGATGTATTCATCTTTCAAATCTTAACTCCAGCATCCATTCCTGAGGTGGGCCTTCCCTGACCCACCAGGCTGCATCAGTTTCTTTGTTTCGTGCTCCTATACCACTTATATTCCTTCAGCTTAAATAACTGAATTCATCATGACATTATTAAATTACAGTGCCTAACACTGCCCTGGGCAAATATAACATACTCAGTAAAGGATTATCTTAATCCACTTTATGATTGCTCATAAATATGTGTTGCCATGCTGACAAATTGAGTTGCTTTTTAGAATTGCCAAGGTAAGACCCCACCTTCCCAATTAAAGCTACCATGATAGGATCCCATTACGTGATTTTCTGGTTCTATTCAGCCAGGAAATAGGGCAGTATTTGAGGAAAATTGCTCATCCTATTATATTTATGACAAATTTTAATGGATTGTAAACATCTGTGGCATCAATATAAAACCCAATGGGATTACTGGGGGAAAAAAAGCAGTGTAGCCCCTCATTTCCCCATAAACATAATAAAACTTTGGTTACAACTCTTTCCATACACAATCTAAGCAAATCAAACATACTGTCCTCTTGAAACGTCAAGAAATGTTCTTCACAACTCAGGTCATTAAAAAGTCCCTCAAATCATACCAAGGACCTTTCTTAGATGCTTATAATGCTCGTCTTTTGAAATATTTATCCACATCTAGACCTTCTGCAACTTGTCTTCTCCCACGGTTAGGTCTTAATAATTTTTCCTCAATTGGTTCCAACTCAAAAAGCTCACTATATGTATTGTATCCTATGGCTACTGGTCAAGCAGGTCAGATTGAATTCCATAGAAACCAGGTGTCCACTGAAAATAAGTGTTTTGGGATGCTTGGGTGGCTCAGCTGGTTAGGCATTGGACTCTTGATTTCAGCTCAGGTCGTGATCTCATGGGATCAAGCCCCACCACGGGCTTCGCACCGAACATGAAGCCTGCTTGGGATTCTTTCTCTCTCCTTCTCTCTCTTTATTTGCCCCTGCCCACCCCATGCACACACACATGCTCTCTAAAAAGAGAAAAGCACTTCAGTTAAAACCCAAGCAATCACATCATCCAATTTAGATATAGTAAATGCTCCATAAATACACGCTGGATTGAATTTATTTTTGTTGAAAGGCTCTTGTACTCTTCCTGTGACCTGACAACTCTTTAGAACAGAGATTAATGCTGCATTCCAGGCAATTCTGTGCTGAGTAAATAAGACATGATTTCTAGAACAAATGCTGCCAAGTCTGCTGGAATAGTACAACATGGGAAATAATTATCAAACGACAGCAGTAGCTTCTTTCAGACATTCATTTATCATTTAATAAATATTTACTGAGGATCTAATATGTAATAGGATATGTCCTAAGCACTTGAGATAAATCACTGTATAAATCGAAGATCCCTGAACTCATTAGGCCTGCATTCTGGTAGGGGAAGAGGAAGAATAAACAAAAACACCACAAACTTGTAAATTACATTAAAGGCAAAAAGTTCTATGGAAAAAAAAAAAATGGTACAGTTTAAGGGGGATCAGGAGTGCCCCAGTGGTGGGAAGGTTGAAATTATGAAGAGAATTGTCAGGCCTCATTGAGGGGATGACTTCCAAGCAAGACTTGAAGCAGGGAGGGAGAATGGACTGAAGGTTGAGGGATGGCCAATGAAAGTCCCCAAGGCAGGAGAGCATCAAGCATGTTCAAGAAAACGGAGGATTTCCTTGTGGCTGGAAGAGAGTAGTCAGAGGGAGGAGGGTGCGAGGTAATAGGTGGGACCAGATCATGAAAGGCCTTGAGCCCAGTGTCAGATTTTTGGCTCCTACTGAGGGAATGGGAAATCCACTGGGTGGTGTACTAAATCCACACTGCAGGGAAACAAGGAAGCAGACTGACCTAAAGGGGATGACTTCAGCCAATCAGGTGAGAGGAAGGTGATTCAGATGAAGGTGTAGCAGTGGAGGTGGACCGAAGTGAGCCAATTCTAGACACATGCTGCATTTACTGAGTGCCTCCTATACTCCAGAACTGTGGTAAGTGGTCACAAGTTTGTCTCCCTATACATCATCATCGCATCTGGCTTTTCTGGCAAATGGCCAAATAAAATGTTATCTCTAGTATGTTTTTCTTACGGCAAAAATGTGGTTATCAGAACAAATCAGTTAAGACAAAAAAAAGGGGGGGGCTATTTTTGGTCTTGTACCAAGTTTATATTCATTCATTTAAAAAAAAAAAAAGCCTATCCTCAGTTTGCTCATTAGAACCATAAAAATGACCATGCAAAGCAATCTTTGGGAATATTTATGATTGTACCATGATCTTTAAAAATTTTTGTCCAAACCTTAGAAACTCTTACCATCAGTTACAAAAGTACCAAGAAATGAAAAAAATAGTCAACTATTTAGCCCCCTATAATCTAAAACATTAGAAACACGGATTAAGGTGTTTTTGTTCTTTGTAAAACCCTTATCAAGGGCAGTCTGAACAGGGCCCGCCTCATCCTTCCCATGAGCACCTCCTCCATGTCTCGGCAAACATTCATACTCCATCTGGATCATTCCCAGCATTTTCCAGAGTTTAATGTGAATTCCTTAACCAGTGTCACTTCTTCTGGGACATCTCCATCCTCTCTGTCACAACCACGTTCCTCATTTCTGTCAATAAGGTCACCTTCACTCCGTCCCTCTGGCTGCACATCTACGGTTTCTCAAGGGGCAACCTTGTTCGCACTCCCACACTGGGATACCGCTTCTACGATTCCACTTACGTTCCATCAGAATTTCATTTCCAGGGTTCCTACTTTTTCTTTACTGCCCTTTCATTTTTCAATGGCCAATTCCCACTTATCCATGTTCCGGAAATGCCCCAAGCCTTGCTCACAGGGAGACGAGGAGGTAATGACTGCACCAGGTGTGGTCTGTGTGGGACGTGAAGAACAGACGTGCAGTGACGAATCACCACAGGCTTGAAAGAAGCGCTGTGACTGGTCACTGATCATGACGTCCATCTGGTATGTATTTGATGGCAATTCAGACACTCAAGAGCTAGCAGTGAAATCTGTGCTTTATGCAGTTACTCACAGTTGATGTATCATGGTAAATGAAATCTGAACCATAATGTTGGGGTACTGATGCCATTTAACCAAACCCGCCAACTGAAACTGTGCCTATGATAAGCATGCAAGGGGTCACCGATGTTTGAGAACCTACTAAAGGTATAGCAATTTGAACATATTATCAAGGTTGAAGCAGCAGGATTTGCTGACAAATTATATGAAAAGAAAATCCAGAAAGCTACTATTTCAGAAATTGTGGTTCTACATCTGGACAAAAATGAAATTGTCACACTAGAAGGAAACCCTATAAATAAAATGAATGCAGAAGAGCCTTCAACCACAGATATTAACCTTTATGCCCACCCGGAAACGCAGATAGGAGGACACCCTATGACTATATTCTTGGTATAAGAACCTTCAGTCATCATTCAGCCCTAAAAAGTACATTTTTACTCAGCCATCAGAAAGGATGAATACCCAACTTTTGCATCAACATGGACGGGACTGGAGATTATGCTAAGTGAAATACGTCAAACAGAGAAAGTCAATTATCATATGGTTTCACTTATTTGTAGAACATAAGGAATAGCCTGGAGGACATTAGGAGAAGGTAGGGAAATCGGAGGGAGAGACGAACCATGAGAGACTAGGGACTCTGAGAGACAAACTGAGGGTTCTAGACGGGAGGGGGGTGGGGGATGGGTTAGCCTGGTGATGGGTATTAAGGAGGGCACGTTCTGCATGGAGCACTGGGTGTTATGCACAAACAATGAATCATGGAACATGATATCAAAAACTAATGATGTAATGTATGGTGACTAACATAATAAAATTAAATTTTTAAAAAGTACATTTTTTAATTCACACTAGTAAAAATACACTAAGAGGTCAGCAGAGCAAGATGGCAGAGGAGTAGGAGACCTGGATTTCGTCTGGTCTCAGGAATTCAGCTGAATAGGGATCAAACCATTCTGAACACCTACGAACTCAACAGGAGACCGAACAGGAGAGTAGCAACAACTCTGAACAGAGAAGCGACCACTTTCTGGAAGGCAGGACATGCGGAGAAGTGAATCCGAGGCGATATTCAGGAGGATAGACGGCGGGGGAGGGGCCTCCATCGGTCGCTTCTGGCAAGTGCTAGAGCCGCGGAGCACAAAATCGGACCTTTTAGAAGTCGGCTCCGCGGAGGGACGTCGCGCCAGTGGCTAAGCGGGGGTGGAACCCTCGGGGACAGTGGGGTCTCAGGACCCTTGGGGTCACAGAAAGACCGGGGGTGCCTGAGTGCGCCAGAGCTCCCAGGGATCGGAGCGGGGAAGCTGGCTGCAGAGACGGAGCCGAGGCGCGGACTCTCAGCTCGGGGTGGCCATAAACTGTGATCCGCGGCCCAGTCGGGCCACTGCTCCTCCAGCAGGGACCCAACAAGCGGCAGAGCCGGGGAGACTCCCCTTCCTCCCCCAGGAGGAGCGGTGCGGGAGCGCACCGCAGGGATCTGCTGGGTTTGGAGACTCCACACGGGGTCCGGTGCCAGAGATAGCAACGCTCGGTCACAGGCCGGGTGAGCACGGAGTGCGGCCGGAGACCGGGGACACGGAAGTGACTGCTTTTCTCTGGGGGCACACTGAGGAGCGGGGCCCCGAGTTCTCAGCTCCTCCGGGTGGAGATGGGGAGGCCACCATTTTCACCCTGATCCTCCAAAGCTGTACTGAGAGCTTGCAGGGAACAAAAGTTCCTGAGAGCAAACCCGAACAGCTTGCTTAGCCCAGACGGACAAGGGCGGGGCAATTCCGCCTCCGGCAAAGACATTTGGGAACCATGGCAACAGGCCCCTCCCCCAGAAGATCAGCACGAACAGCCAGCGAGCCAAGACCAAGTTTACCGATCAAGGAGAACGGGAGAACTCCAGCGCTACGGGAATACTGCACAAAGAATTCATGGCTTTTTTTTACTATGATTCATTAGTTTTTCAAAGTTAATTTTTTAACTGTTTTTTTTAATTCTTCTTTTTCCCTTTTTTAACATCTTATCAATCCCTTTTTTAAAAAAACATTTTTTATTTTTCATTTTTAGACTCATATTTTATCCCTTCATAGTAGTTACCCTTATTTTTGGCATATATATATATATAAGTTGTTCTCTCTTTAAAATTTTAAGATACATTTTCTTCTAACAGATCAAAATATACCCTATATCACTAGTGCATGGCTTGGTTCTAGTCTCCTGCCTGATCACATTCTTTTTTTTTAAATCGTCTTTCTTTTTTCAAACAACTTCTTATCAATTCCTTTTATAAAATCTTTTATAATTTTTATTTTTACAGTTATCTTCCATCCCTCCATTGTATCAACCCTTATTTTGTACATCTGTGTCTTTCTTCAAAATTTTAGGAGGCACTTCTAACAGACCAAAATATGCCCAAAATCTAGTGTGTGGCACTGATCTATGCACTAGCCTGATCATATTTGATCATATTCTGGTTTTTTTTGTATTGTTCTGTTTTGTTTTTATCTTTTTCTTTTTCTGTTTTTTTTTTTCTCTTTCTTTTTTCTTTCTTTCCCTTTCTTTTCCCTGGTTTCAGGTCTTTTCTGATTTGTATACAGTATATTTGCTGGGGACGTTGTAAACCTGTTAGCATTTTGTTCTCTCATTCATCTATTCTCCTCTGGACAAAATGACAGGATGAAAAAAATCACCTCAGCAAAAAGAACAAGAGGTAGTACCATCAGCCAGGGACCTACTCAATACAGACATTACTCCGATGTTGGACCTAGAGTTCAGAATCATGACTTTAAAGATACTAGCTGGGCTTGAAAAAAGCGTGGAAGTTATTAGAGAAACACTTTCTGGAGAAATAAAAGAACTAAAATCTAACCAAGTCGAAATCAAAAAGGCTATTCATGAGGTGCAATGAAAAATGGGGGCACTAACTGCTAGGATAAATGAGGCAGAAGTGAGAATCACCGATATAGAAGACCAAATGATGGAAAATAAAGAGGCTAAGAAAAAGAGAGATAAACAACTACAGGATCACGAGGGCAGAATTCGAGAGATAAGCGATACGATAAGACAGAACAACATTAGAATAATTGGGAACCCAGAAGAAGAAGAAAGAGAGAGAGGGGCGGAAGGTATGTTGGAGCAAATTATAGCAGAGCACTTCCCTAATGTGAGGAAGGAAACAGGTATCAAAATCGAGGAGGCACAGAGAACCCCTCTCAAAATCAATAAAAAGAGGTCAACACCCCGACATCTAATAGTAAAACTGACGAGTCTCAGAGACAAAGAGAAAATCCGGAAAGCAGCTCGGGAGAGAGATATGTAACCTACAATGGTAGAACTATTAGATAGGCACCAGACCTATGCACAGAGACGTGGCAGGCCAGAAAGGACTGGCATGAGATCTTAAAAGCACCAAATGAGAAAAATATGCAGCCAAGAATACTATATCCAGCTAGGCTCTCATTAAAAATTGAAGGAGAGATCAAAAGCTTCCAGGACAAACAAAAACTAAAGGAATTTGCAAACACAAAACCAGCCCTACAAGAAATATTGAAAGGAGTCCTCTAAGCAAAGAGAGAGCCTAAAAGCAGCATAGATCAGAAAGGAACACAGACAATATACAGTCACAGTCACCTACAGGCAATACAATGGCACTAAATTCATGTCTTTAAATAGTTACCCTGAATGTAAATGGGCTAAATGCCCCAATCAAAAGACACAGGTTATCAGATTGGATTAAAAAACAAGACCTATCCTTATGCTGTCTGCAAGAGACTCATTTTAGACCCAAAGACACCCCCAGATTGAAAGTGAGGGGGTGGAAAACCATTTACCATGCTAATGGACACCAAAAGAAAGCTGGGGTGGCCATCCTTATATCAGACAAATTAGATTTTAAAACCAAGACTGTAATAAGAGATGAATAAGGACACTCTATCCTACTTAAAGGATCTATCCAACAAGAAGATCTAACAATTGTAAATATCTATGCCCCTAACGTGGGAGCAGCCAGTATTATAAGGCAATTAATAACCAAAGCAAAGAAACACATTGACAACAATACAATAATAGTGGGGGACTTTAACACCCCCCTGACTGAAATGGACAGATCATCTAAGCAAAAGATCAACAAGGAAATAAAGACTTTAAATGACACACTGGACCAAATGGACTTCACAGACATATTCAGAACATGCCATCCCAAAGCAATGGAATACACATTCTTCTCTAGTGCCCATGGAACATTCTCCAGAATAGATCACATCCTAGGTCACAAATCAGGTCTCAACCGGTACCAAAAGATTGGGATTATTCCCTGCATATTTTCAGACCACAATGCTTTGAAACTAGAACTCAATCACAAGAGGAAAGTCGGAATGAACTCAAATACATGGAGGCTAAAGGGCATCCTACTAAAGAATGAATGGGTCAACCAGGAAATTAAAGAAGAATTAAAAAAATTCATGGAAACCAATGAAAATGAAAACACAACCGTTCAAAATCTTTGGGATACAGCAAAGGCAGTCCTGAGAGGAAAGTATATAGCAATACAAGCCTTTCTCAAGAAACAAGAAAGGTCTCAAATACACAACCTAACCCTACACCTAAAGGAGCT